>NW_026137744.1:1200000-1800000 GCF_019393585.1 Leptopilina boulardi
GAGCACAATAACTAAACTGGTATCCAGTTTCCGGTCTCGTGATTTTCTTTATTCTTTTATTATTTTCTCTTATGGCAAAAGTACTTTTAGTGTGAATTATTCCTGGCTTACGGCAAAAGTTCCATTTTTCGCCACGGCGCTACTTAGTTTTTCCATTTCATCTTCCACTCGATACACTGCCCAGATAGCACGTAAGCATGCAGCAACCTTGCACGGCAAACTTGCCGCAATCTTACTGCAAGCTTCAAATGTCCCACCTGATCCAAGCTTGCGTGGTAAGATTGGATCAGGTGGGACATATGAAGCTTGCGGCAAATTTGCCGCCAGGTTGCTGCAAGCTAACGTGATATCTCTGTATTGACGAGGTTGCACTCTAGTAAAATGTAAATAAAAGATTGTTTTGTGAAAAAACTAGTGTAAAGAAAACAAAATAACTTTTTCTTTACAAAAAATATATATATACATTTCAGATAATTATCGAAAAATTTTTCACCTAGAAAATTTGGATTGATAGAAATCAGAGAAGCATGGTTTAAATATTTACTTGTTGACTATATAAATATATATATACAAAGTGCTGAAAGTGTAAGGGCAAATAATCTTTTAAGGATGATGGTGGTGTTCAACACAAAGACAGCTGTATCAACAGGCATTACTTAAACACAATTTTAATTCGTTTATTTTCCGCGGATACCGGCACAGCGACAAAGGTGGACCAAGCCACTGATCCCGATGCTTCATCTCGTCCCCCGGAACAAATCGTCCTCTTCCTTCTTCTTCTTCTTGCTCGTAACCGCGCGCTCTTTATTTCGTTTTATGGCGTGTCGCGCCTCGCTCACAAGCCTTTATTCGCTCGATATCCCGCCTCTTTCATCCCTATATGCGCAAGCCTCTGACATTTTCCGTTTGACATCCTAAGCGTTTTGTTTATTATTTTAAGTTTCTGGTTTAATCTCAAATTATCCTCTAATCTGTTCCCGTTTTCTTTTTTATTTCACTTTTTTTTTCTCTTATATATACTCTATAAATGTATACCTGCATGGGATTTTTATTTTGTTTCTCATTTTAATTTCTTTCCTTTTTTTTTCGTTTGAGTGAATCATTTTTTACACTTTTTTTTTCTATTTTCCAAATGATCCAACAGTCTTGAAATGAAAAGTTGAATTTGATTTTTATATTTAAAAATTATTATTCTTTAATATAATTTCACGCAATTTTAAATAAAAGGTTCACACTTGGAATTTCTTTTTCACAAATAATTTTGCATGTATAAACGGTTCAAGGTAAAAAATGTTGCATTATTGGAAAAAGAGTATAACAATGAGATGACGGAAGTAATTAAAATAGTATTTATAGTTTTCTATCACGCTATGGAACAATTAGTACATTGTATTATGACAGTGAATGACTATGAACATTTGTAAAGTTTCCTGATGAAGTTAGAAGTTTTGTTAACTAGAATTTATATGAGATGGAAAAGTGCCTGAAGGTTTTTCAAACTGTGAGCGCGCGGCGAGCAAAAATAATTTCTCTCAACTCATTTTCAAATGTCATGTGTTTGATGCGAAAAAAAAAGAAGTCGATGAGATTTCACCGTAGAGTCATCGATTAAATGAAAAAAAAAAAAGAGCGACGAGAAAGTTGGACATGTAGTCAATGCGACTTATCTGGTCCATTAAAGCGCAAAACATTCACGATATATATTCGTTTAGAACAAGAGGTATATGTATACATATTATAATGGCCCCTATATATACCACGTCTATAAACTTCATCCGAAACAATTCCAATTTCCTCGCGTTCAAGCTTCCATTCGATTACACTTCTCCCCAAGAAAATTGAATCTTTGACATTAGCAGGTGTCCGATTTCCAAGAGACTGGACACCCCCTCCGATTTACAAGCGTGCCTAATCCCACAAACATTTAAACACTCAAACTTGCTGTTTCATTTTACAAATCGCTTAACACACGTTGTCGACGATTAAACGAATTTCCAAAGGACGACTTTTCAATTATTTTCAAAGTTTATACATTATATTTTCATAGTAGAACAAATATTTTCAAAATTATCACAAAATTTACAAATTGCTGACAATTTTAGTCCCATCATCAGTAATTTCACAATTTTTACCATTTATTTGTAAATGAAAATTTTCTGTAATAAATAATTTTATTTTTATTATTCTTGTTATTTTTACTGTTAATTAATTATTACTTTATTTAATCTTTTAATTAATTGTCGAAAAAATCAATAAACAACTCTATGAACATGAATCAGCTAAAATATTTTTGGTTGAAAATTATTTCTGCTTCGGTACGTTAAAATATATTTGAAACAGTTCTTTTCTCTACTTGTCAAACGAGTGCGAATAGACCTGCGCGACTAAAACTCTAAAATCCATGGTTCATTATCGTGAGGATGATGGGACACAGGTTCCTTAGAAAATGGGCAAGTCATTAAAATATCATCTCCACTTTCTCATCATTATCATGTCACTTTTATTAAAGATATACACTTTTATACGAATGTAGAAGTCTATTAACCCTCAATCATTCACATCTTTTTGGGTATATACCAATTTTTTTCTCCACTTTCATTTTTTCGATTCCTATTCCCTGATTATTTCACTTCTTCTATCCTTGGTCTATTACTTCTATGTTCCCTTTAACGTAAAATTTATTTTATCCTCCTTTATATTTCTTTTAAAAAATGTAAAGTACTATTCGATTTTTTTCTACACTGTAAAAAAAGGGTGTTAGATTTTAACTCCCAACGGGACTCTATAAAAGTCCAACTCTATTGGAGTTGAAGCAAAGGGAGTTAATATGCTAAGAGAGTTAAGATTATTATTAACATTTTACTTCCAAGTCTGGTTGCCATTAACTCTCGAAATTTTTGAACAGTGTATATACGTAAAAAAATTAAATACCTTGATGTAAAACAGGAGAGATAGATTATTTAACTCGACGGGATTCTATTAAAGTCGCACCTTTTTGGAGTTAAAGCAAAAGGAGTTGTTGTTAAGGGAGTTAATATAATGTTAACTCACTTTGGAGTTGATTTTTAATTCCAAAAATTTTACCCCCAACTCCGGTTGACATTAATTTTCCAATTTTTTACAAACCGGAGTTGAGAGTAAAATTTTTGAAGTTAAAAATCAACTCCAAAAGTAAATTAACATTAGATTAACTCCCTTTGATTTTAACTCCAAAAGTGTGGGACTTTTATAAAGTCCCGTTGGGAGTTAGAATCTTACTCCAAATGAGAGTATTGGATATTAGAGAGTTAACATATACGAAAATTTTATAAAATCTCCCTGGTGAGTTAAATTTTAATTTTTATACACTATTCTGTAAAATCAATAACACCAAAATAGAGACAATTTTTTGCTTTTTCAACACAAAACTGAGCTCATGTGAATTGGGATTTCGTTAGTTCTCAGCATGAGAGAAAGAACATATATGATATGCGCTATACGTTTACCGCAGCTACAAATCTCTCTTCACATGTATGGGATGGAGCAAAACGACTTAATTCCTCTCAGCTTGCGAGGAATTTTAGTTAAAACGCGTGTATATAGCGAGGTCGACACACGTGTATATAATACACCTACATATACCTTGTAACGCGCGTTACATACGCATATGCACGCAAAATGCGCTCCGATGAGCACAAATTTAAACTCCGCCTCCTTTCCCTCCCTCTTTAACCCCTTCTCGTCATCGTTCCGGTATATACATATATACAATATATGTACTATAACCTCGCAAAGGCTTTTATGCGATTTTAGTTTTGTTTTCATTAAAGAGCCTAAATAATTTTAGCAATAACTTTTGCTCTTAAGTTTAAGATGATCGGCCTTGAGAAATGTTTGTGCATGCGCGCCTCACAAGTTGTCACAGATATAATTAATATATCAATCATCATAAGCACACTTGTCAGAGTGTCAAAAAAAAGGGGCCGAACATCTAACTCGGTTGACACATTTGTTACCCGTTTTGCAATTCGATGCTGTTAGCGAGGTTGTTTACATGTTACAATTTCCAAGCATATCGCATATATACGCAAGAGAGAATGAGAGAGAAATTGTAAAAAAGCGTTCTATAAAGGAAACTAAAATTAACTTAAAGTAACCGAATGGCAAATTCCTATTCTATATATTTGTTATTATAACAAGACGCACATAAATGAAAATTTTCCAAATTCTACTGCACAGAGTATAATTTAAAAGTATCAAATTGATATAAATTTTTATATCAAATAAATGTAAATAAAATTTATTTGGCTCTGAGACACAAATAAAAACTTATTATGGAGAATTCTTCTTCGCCTCGAATTATAACAACAAAAAGACCGAAAGTAATATGTAAATTAATCAAATAAGGCACGCAGAGAAATTAGTAAAATAGTCGCACTGAAAATATTTTATAATATATATGGAATGTACACCATAGATAATTGAATACCTGCGATATTAACATTAGAAAAGGTAGGTGGTCGCAACATAAATATGATAATTTAAAACTTCACATATATATATATATAGCTATATCTTACCCAATCGATACACTAATCCAATTTTCAGCGAGGACCATGAATGGTGAACTTATAATGTCTACTTTAGATAAATAAGTTATTCAATATTAATAGATTATACCAGTTGTCGAAAAAGATGTAGTTCTCCTTCGTTCGCGCGATAATTTCCTTTCTCCCCGAGAGAAATATGAAGCAATCATTTGTAATTCAAAACCTGTTTTAATTATCCTTGGAGGATTCGTGAAAGTGTGGTGTCGGGTGTCAAACGCGATGTTTTACAAGGAAGAAGGTATATATATATATATATATAAGGGGGGGGGGGTTTCAAGTGGAACGGTAGCCCGATCGACGATCATCTTGCGAATTGGACGGATTATCAGGATCTGCACGAACGTCCAAATTAGGCCCGTCAATGAAGATTAGCCCAAGGCGTCAGTAAATCGGTGGGTGCGAAGAACGAGCATGCGAAAAAAAGAAATGGAGAGAGAGAGAGAGAGCCAAGAAACACGGGGCTTACGACAAACCCTCAAAGGTGCCGCAAAATATATATATATATATTCTATCCCACAATTTCAAAGCAGAATTTCAGTTTTACCACAGAGAATTCCTTGATCATTTATAAATTGACAATTCTCGTTAGCAAACGAAAAATTGTTTGAGTAAAAATAAAATTTCTATATTTAATAAAAGTTTCGATAATTTTAAACTTAAATATATCTGAAATACAAAAGAACTATAATAATTGTCTCTGAAATGTTTCTGATTGAAAAATATTACGTGCAGTAATTTAAAAATATAATCAATAAACTGATTACTAAATTTATGGGAAAACATACGTATATATATATATATATACTAAAGTGTTGCAGAAAACTTGAACGATCAATTTGAGAAACTTTGGTTAAACAATCAATAAAATGAAAATAGAATCTGTTGTTCCGGTGATTAAAGTCTTCGATCAAGTTAACGTTCTACAGAGCGTAGGATGTGTATATAAGTGACACGCGAAACACGCTCGTTCATAGGTTGTTTTTGCTGTCGCCCTCATAGTAAACAGATTGTAGACCTAATCGGCCGTGAAGAGAGTAAATCGTTTCATGCGATTATATATATATACATATATATATCCCTATGGGCTTATCTCGTCGTGTCTTTTTCGCCCACCAATTTTAAAATCACAGTTTATTCCCCTTCTTCATTCTTCAAAGAAGCGAATCACTCCATCATTATTTCTCCTCTTATTTCAACCCCTCCTTATTTCCTTTTTTTTATCAACTTTTCTGCATGTATATATCTTTCTGTTATATTTTTTTCCTACTCATTTTCAATTCTATATATAAGAGATGGCGATTAATTTTTGTGCGCACATCCGATTTGTAACGGACGTTAAATTGGTCCTGGGGATATTGCGCACAGGAGGAATGAAGTGAAAGTGAATTTAGGGGTTCGTATATGCGCGCGCTGCGATATCAAAGACATGCGGAGGGTATTATCGTAGGTCAAAGGAGAACGCGTCGAGATCAGGGGAGAAATGATATCGGCAAACCGGGAATGGGACTCGTTTAATTATTCCCCAAGAATTCAGCAATTTTCCGTTTTATCGCTCTCGTTTAACACTGCGCGCTATATATACTATTATATACCAAGGGGATGATATTCTTTATCCGCGTGTAACTGAGGAATCCGTAGGGTCTGTGCGAGGACCATAAAGCACGGATTGAAAAACCCAGACTGCCGTGACTAAATATCAAGTCGATGCTTTGACGTGACATAATAAAAGAACCAATTTTTTTTTTTTTTGACACTTGATAATTTATCAAATAATGCTATTTGCCCTTAATAACAGAAAGAAAACTTCCTTCTGCTCCTTTAATTAACAATTAAAAATTGAAGGTCCAGTTCAAGGAACCGGTTATAATTATTTGCAACTAGAAAGGGGCCATTCATTAATTACGTAAGGGTCCTTAGGGGGAGAGGGGGGGGGTTATAAAATCTCTGTTCTTACGTCAGAGGGTGGGGGGTAGAAGCTATTCTTGCGTAAGATTTTGCCAAGTATTTTCCATTTGTATTGTTGTAATTAATTTTTTAATTATATTAATATTGTTAAAAACTTACGTAAGAAGGGGGAGGGGGGGGTCGGAAAAATATTATGTATTCTTACATGAGGGTAGGGGGGGCCAAAATCGTCCTTACATAATTAATGAATGGTCCCAAATCACTGGCCCGTAAATTCAAAATTATAAAGATTCGAATCTCATTTTTCTGGTATTGGTATTTTCACATATTCTTTATAAAAATAAATATTTACAGAAAGCTAAAATTCAAAACTTTTTTGACTTAAAGGCAAACGACTTTGAGTTTTAAAAACTGTAAGGTTCTTTGATTTGGACTCTCAATTAGCCAATAGTTATTTCAACGTAGTCAAAATTAAAATTTTGACTTTTAATCAGGGTATAAAAATCTGAGCTTGATACACTGAAAAAAGAAATGTATTTTATTCAAATAATGGGTTACTTGAATATTATCAAATAAATATTTACTTAAACCAAATAAGTTTTATTTGCACAAATAATTATTGATTGTACAGCAATTATAATTTTTGTATTTGAAACAAATACCGCATTTAATTGGCTCAAATAATAATTATTTAATACAAATAAATATTTAATTGATAATAGTCAAGTAACCACAATTATTTGAATCAAATAAATTTATTTTTCAGTGTAGTTAACTGACAATTCTGTAAACAAAAAACTAGTCACTAATTAAACTAATTCGATTATATAAATATTTGTTGAATCAACCAAAAGTATATATTTGGCTCAATCAACTTATCTTTCTCCGTTCAAGAAAGACAAAAATAAAAATCATTTCTTAAAAATAAGCCAAACGTTTATTCAGATTAAATAAATATTTAATTGAATTAAAAAAAATTTTGTTTGAAATAACCAAAAATTTGTGTTAATACAAAAAAATGGTACGTTAACTAGGTAAAAGTCGAGAGTTCACATATATTCCTTCTTAATTATTAAATTATATATTATATTCATGTTTTCACACACACTATTATATTCTTATTAAAAAGATGTCTATGAGAGGAAATAACGATATATATTAATCTTTTTAATCCCAAGACAGTGAATTATATGCATCAAACCAATTATAACATTAATAAACGTGGCTTTCTGCTTTGAGAATGCAAAAAAATTGACCTAGATTTTCATGAAATATTTTCTATACTAAATGGGTTTTAGTGATTCAGCATTAATGCTATATATACGATCGAAGAATAAATATCCAATGCAACCTAATATATAATATATACAGTATATGAAAATTTGTAAATTGCGATAGTATACTGATGATAACAAGATTACTTCTAATAATAGTCATTAAACATCATCAAATTGATAAACGACATATAAAAGAAAAACAAATCGAAAATAATGAAAAGACATTTTGTAATCCACTGGTATATATAGTATATATATATACTGACAATTATTAGAGCAGAACAAATTATCACAGACAAGGTGTATTACTTAGAGGACTTTATCGAAAGAAGACTTATAGTCAATATTCTTAAATACTTCCTTCTTTTTTCTAAGGTTCTAGCTTTTTTTCCCCACAAATATAATGCGAGTTTTAATCAGATATATTTTCAATATCAATGACAATCTCTATTCTTAATTATCCATTGTTATCGGTGAAATTATTATTATTATGATTATTATTAAAACAATAAATTCTTATTCTTATTACTGTTATTATTGATACAATACTATTATTATTACTATTTATTATTTAATCTTTAATTTTTCAAAAGCTTAAATTTTTTGTCCCCCTTTAATTTGGATTATATATATATATATATATATATATATATATATACATACGTGAGAAGATCTTTTCTGGAAGAATATTATTGTAACTTTTTTAAGGGAGGGGGAGTTACTGCAATAGGTGCGATAGTAAATATACGATCGCCCTTAAAGCCTCCTATATAAATCCAACAAAATGTCTCTTCTGTCCAACAGCACAATGGAACGAAGTCTGTAAAATAAATTGCTCGATTCATGACACTTGAAGCGAATCAACGCTCTGATTCGGTTGATAAAGTTCCAGCAATTTTAATTCAGCTTCCAGTATTAAATGATGCTTTTATCATTTCTGCAATGAAACACATACAATAGCTGCATTTGTGATATAACAACGAAAATTCAAACAAAAAGGGCAAATTTTTAAAAAGAAAAAGAAAAATTCCCTCATAACAGTAAAAAGAAATTCATTAGTAAATTTTAACATATATATTATATAGTTAAAATTTTAAATATTTAGAGAGCACAATTCAACTCAAACTAATTTGTTTGATTTGAATATTCAATAAATTCCTATAACTTGTACCTTATATTGATTACTTGCCATACATGCACTTTTATCTAATAAAAATTTTACTTCCGATAAAATTCAATAAAAAGAATAATGTCTAACAAAAAGTACTGTTTTTTAAGACAAAATAATTATTCTTCTCTTTCAATATTAAGTCTATACAATAAATGAAATAAAATAATAATTATTTGTCTTAAATATATAATTGTTGTCCCCAATGATAAGAGAGAGGTTTGCGTGTATATAGTTCGCTGTTCCTCCTTCCACTAAACCCTTATACGGTTATGTCTAGCCAACAATGAGTGCAGGTTTACCTACTACTACTACTACTAATACTACTGCTATAATACATATATACGTAAGTGTAAAATGCCTGCGAGTAACGGGCGCGAAGTTACCAAGGATCAACCATTTGTCACCGGGTCGCTGAGTTTCCTATTTTCCAGCCGATTTCCCGCGACAAAACGGAACCCATCCGAGTTGCTCGTTTCCCCCCATTTTCACCGCCCTCTTGTCACCAACACACCGCACCCCCAAAACACTAAAATCCCTTCCACCTATACCATCAGGTGGGGTAAAAGCTCATTTTCACGTCAGCACTGACGCGAGCGCTCGTTTATTTTCAAGCACTGCACGTCCTCTCCGAGGAGCGGGAGTCTACACACAGATCGATAGTCCGAGGGCATTTAACCCTTCTCACTTTATAGTCACTTTAAAAAATAATTTACACCAGAACTTTTTGTCATTACTTTCTAATTGATTTTTTTTTCATTATACAAAAAAAAATTTCTGATATACGCCATATCATTTTTATACATTTTATTTATTTAATTCCTTAAATGTTTCTATAAGATTAAAAAGTCCTTAAATTTTTTTTTATTTTTTACTATCTTTATACTTAAATAAAATAAAATAGAAAAAATATTACTTCTTAAGGATTCTCCAGGGGGTGATGCGGAGTAAGGGGATAGTTTCTATTCTTTCCGTGTGAAGGCTCACAAGTTTGCAACCTTAGAAAAAATAAATTTTTATTTGATAAGTAAGGTTCTTGTCCTTATTGATAGGAGAATTGTTTAGAAAAAGGTGTATAAATTAATAATGAGCTTTCCTCGTTACTAAAATATTATAAATTCTATTTAATTAAATTTTTTAAAAAGTGCTTGAAATCAGGGCAACGTAGCATTCTCGACGCGTAGTTTATGTAAGGTTGGTAAGACTGGTCTTTGACTGTATATTTGTATGTAACACAGATTGGACCTACACCTGATCTGACAGCTAACCTCAAATTTTTTGTTATATGTTATTATTTAATTGTTGAACTTCCATAAAACACTTAAAATTGAAATAAAAATAAGATTATTTACTTATAAGAAATTTGTAATATAAGTCGTTCACCTCAAAATTTGAAAATAAAATGGAAAATATAAATAGTTTATTTATTATACTTTATTTCAATTTGCATGATAATTAGTAAACAAATATCCAATTAAATAAAACTGTGATTGTAGTAGTTTTAAACTATATTTTATTTTGACAAAAATATTTAATTATAATTTGAGGTTATGTACGTGTATTTTTATCACTCTTTTTGTTTTCCAATATTTAATCAGAATTAAATTTATATAAACTTTCAAATTAAACATAACATACAATATTCTATTAAAATTGCAGTTTAATCCATTATTTTCTAAAAATAATATAAAAAAATATCTGAATATAAATATCAATTTGTCGACTTGTATACTTGCATTTGAAATTCGCGGCGAGTTGCTGTGCAAACGTGCCAAACACGTGTTGCGACGTTGCCACGTTTTCATGTCTGCTACACTTACTATTATTATTATTATGACAAAAAATCAAACTTTATTATTTATTTACTCAAAAACTATGTGGTAAACTTTCTTTATATTGTGCAGTTAATAAATTTATCATATTTTCTTCCTGTATACCAACTTTCAGATTTTTGTATCATTTCCATCACACTTTTTTCCTATGGTTTATACACGTTCCGATAAGAGCCCATGTTAAATTGGTCATATATTTTATTTTTTTTTTCTAAAAAACTACGTGGTAAAAAATTCTGAAAAAAATCATAACTTCTTAAATCAATCGAATGTAATGAACAAACTGTCAAAATTTGGTAAGTCTGTGTCATTTCCTTATATTGCCAGGGAGAATCCTTTAAATATCAAAATTTCAATTTTTATATAGATACGAGAAAAAGAGTAATTAAAATTTTAAACTTGTAGAGTTAATCAAAAACATGTATATGAAAGAAAATATATATATATATTATATATATATATATATATATATATATTCGCGTTTAAAATAATACTCAAAACCGTTTCATAACTTCAAAATTTCTTTCAACGAATGGACTCTGTTATTAGAACACCTCACCCTATAATTTAGCTTCCTAAAAAGAACACCTTTCCTAGAGGCCTATATATAAGCGATTTCGAAGTATTAAGACTCAAAGGATTATATATACAAGAATTTGAAATTCCAATACAAAAATAATAATCTTACAAACAAATCAACAAGTTTGTTATTCTTAAAAAGAATTAAAAAAAAATTGCAAATTAAGTATAAAAATATTCTTGATGCCTATTTAATTAAAAAATTAGAAGCTATAAAAGTTTATTTAAGTTTGTTATAATTTTTATTAATTAATCAAGTATAAAAATTATTTATTTTTTTAAATTTTGGCGCCATTATTTTAGTTCATGGTGATGTCGCTGCTGTGTTGTAAGTTATTATTTCATTTCCCAGATAGCACACGTAAGCTTGCTGCCCCACCTGACCCAAGCTTGCATGGTAAGCTTACCGAAAGATTGCAGTGTAAGGTTACATGCAAGATTGCTCAGTAAACTTATTGCACGGTAAACTTGTATAGCTAGGTTGGTGCAAGGTTACCAAATAACCTTGCTTTAAACCTAAAAAATTATTTTTTAATGTTTCGTCTAATTTACATAATTTTATTATATAAATTAGATGAAACATTTAAAAAAAAGTGTTTTTAGGTTCAAAGCAAGGTTATTTGGCAACCTTGCTACAAGCTTACCGTGCAAGCTTATTGCGCAATATTACGATAATCTTATTGTGCAATCTTGCAGTAACCTTACACTGCAATCAGTCGATAAGCTTACCATGCAAGCTTGGGCCAGGTGGGACATTTAAAGCTTACCGCAAGGTTGCTGTAAACTTACGTGCTATCTGGGTTAACACAAGTACATAAACTTAAAAGTACCTCTTTATCAAATATTTATTATTCAAATTTTATTTCAATTAACAAAACTTTTTTATTGTATCAAAAAAAGGAAATTAATTACATTAAATAAACTATTCCCATAAATATGAAATGCAGAAAATGTACAAAAATAACAAGAAAACTATATATATTATTAAAATATATTCTGTTCTCCTTTTCCAGTGTTCTCTGAACCATAAAAAGATATATAAACGTATATATATATATATATATATATATATATATATATAAAATATTAATAGAGAAAAACTAACGATGCTGATATATAATATCGCGGATAGGTTTTAACGATCGACGTGTATTCGAAGAGTATAATGAGGATCGTGTGTGCCCGATGTGCACTCAAATATATATATCCATAAGTTCAGTGAAGGTTTTCTTCGCCTCCCTGCAACCCCGTTGTTCCTGGGTCTTTAAGGGGGAAATTTGATATCTTGTGGCTTGTTCGATATCTCGTTATTACTGCGTTGCTCGGGCTTTAAGACTCGTTAATCTCGGAAATTCTAAATCATTTCCTATATATGTATATATACTTTTATTCCAGTAAATACGTATATATGTATATGAAAGCTATGGAGAATTATAGAAAATATGTTTCGTATTACCAAAGGCAAGAATACCTTATCACATTCCGGGTAATACAAATTGCTCAAATTGTAAAAAAGATATCAAAGTTTCCATAAGAATAAAAAAAACGTACACTATTTTAACCTTCGCTTGACAAGATGCCCACCCAGGGTGGGCCAGACAAATTGAAATTGCCATATCTTCTAAAGTTTTGCCTTAATTGAATCGTGATTTTAAGTCACTAAACAAAATCTTAAGAACTTTCAAAAAATGTAAAAACAAATTTTTAAAAAAAATTTCTTCTTGATTATTTATAACTTTTATCAATGTATGTACGGAGATAACCGGGATGATTCAGATATTTTTTTAATTCTATTTTACAAAAAGACTTGAAATCATGCAGACTTTTCACTGTGAGTGTTTTATGATGTCAAATAATAGATATAAAAAATATTATATTGCATTTTTCATTTGTTTAAACAATTTATTGTTATTATTTATTAACTTTCGTTGTTCTGCATCTAGAAAGATGCAGTTTTTTTCTAATTTTGCAATTTATCAAGCGGAATATAATAAAAGATAGATTTGATGTAAAATTATTAATTCAACAATTGTTTAAACAATTATTGTTATTATTTACTAACTTTTTTTGTAGTGCACCTAGAAAGATGCAGCTTTTTCTTAATTTTACAATAGGAAAAAATAATGCATTTTTCTAGGAAAATTATAAAAAATGTTAATAAATAAAAACAATTATTTGTTTAAACAATTTAACATAATAAATGTTTGCAAATTGAATTATATATTTTATTTTATTTATAACCTTTGAATTAATAACTACGAAGAAAAGATAACAAATTTATAAAATTCTTCTACTGTCGTATGTATATTTGAAAAAGTTATAAATTATTAATAATAAATTGTTTAAACAAATAAAAAATCAACAAAACATTAATAAAATATATTATTTGGTAACATATAACAATTTTGGAAAAAAAACTGAATGATTCTAAGTTTTTATTGCAATATACAAAGAAGAAAACATTTGGCCCACCCTGGGTGGGATCTTGTCAACCGTGTATATAAAAAATATCCAGTCCGGCGAAGGTTAAAGTAAATAGCAAAAGTTTTTGTGGAAATTTAAGACCAATTTATTGTATATATATATATATAGAGAGAGAGAGAGTAAGAAAAGCACCAAGCTTAGTTATATAGAAAAGCATGCTTTACGCTTAAGTTTGTCTCACTCGCACTCGTGGACTGTGAACATAAGTAAAAACGTTTTTTAGGTTAGGAACTTGTGAATCTAAACACAAGGATAATAGCGCCAAATTTAAAAAAAAGGAAAAATTGAATACAATATTTTATTAAATTAACGTTGCAGAATTCAAATAGCATAAACGACTTTATTTCTATAAATTTAAAGATCTTTGATTAAAAAAATAAATGAGAATCTTATTTTCCTCTCTATAAATATAGTAAAGTAATATATAATGTTATTTTCAAAGACGCAAACGATATATATATATATATATATATATATATATATATATATATAATTAAGAATAACTATATCATTAGACTTAACAAGATGAGTGTAGATTTTTACAATAAAGCATATATATATATAGAAGCTAATTTGCTAACTCAGTTAACTCTTGCGTATGGTTATGGCATTTGGAGTAGGTGGAATATACCTATATCCGATTGGCTAAATGAATTAGTCATCTCAAATTAACGGATTTAATTAAGCCACGGTTGCTAAGTCTCACGATTGGCACACTCAAGTCATTACAATGCGCACAACGTATATATATATATATAAACTAACCATTCTACAAATAATAATAATAATAATGGATTACTATACGGACGTCGAACTAGTTTATATATATATATATATAGGTATATATACTCTTCCGTACTTTGTCTATAAATATACATTTCATATCAGATAAATTACTCTGTAATTACCTTTTATTCTAGAATTCATTCTTAAACCATATTCTCTTTACTACTTTCAATAATTAATTTTGCTCCACATTTATATGGATTCACAATCAATTTTTTATATAAAACCTTTATTTTTTTATTTTTCCTTTATTTCTATTTCAATATATATAATTTATCTTTTATTTAAAAATAATTTCAATTTTTTCTAATTTTATTAAATTGATTTATTTTTCTTACTTCTGATGTATATTTTATATTTTATTTTCTAATGTAATTTTTGAAAACACTTTAATATTTAATTTATTATTTAATATTTTCATAATGATATATAAATTCAAGAAATTTTTTTAAATCTATTAGTATAAAGTATATTTGCAATGAATAAAAATTTCCCGCTATTTAGAACTTAATTATTATAGCTGTGCGTATCGAATTTTCACATTAAAACTTTATCGAGTTTTGCTCGCTTGATCTGATATTTAAAATTGCGCGAATAAGTGTCACGCGCCATTAGGCTCCAGTCAAACTGTAATTGTTTTTCATTCATGCAGCAAAACACGAAGTTATATTGGAAGTTTGAGCCAATAAATATAGAATCTCTGCTCAGAAATCTCTGCACGACTCTATCGTGATTTCGTGCACGTGATGAGCTGACAGACAAGCCTGTTATATCTGCTAACAAATAATCTTCAAGATCCTGTCAGCTCAAGCGCAATAAAACTCGGGTTTATCTACAATTATACAATATATACGTTTATATATACTTATAAACATTACACGAATTCATAAACTTTTATAGATATTTCTTAATTTTTTACATTGTACAAATATTTTTTTGCCAAAACAAAATTTTTTGATAAATAACGCAAATTGTTGGAATAACAAATAAATTTTGGTTCAAGTAAATTTATGCATGTTATAAAACACATATTTTTGTTGTACCAAATAAATCATGTTTTAACAGATTGTTATTGTCTCAATAAATAATATGATTTTGTACCAAATTTTTGTTGTACCAAACAAAAACTATATACACTGAGAGACCTTTTGCACCGCATCAGAACTACGTGTGTGACTGCATAAATTCTTATTGTGCCAAACAAGTTAATTTCCTATTAAATACTACACGGAGAAAAATGGAAAACAAAAATAAAGTAATTTTTACTATACCTACAAAGTAAATCCTAAACTGTCCGAAATTTCTGTGCATTTCTGGCGCAACTTTTACTCTGGAAATAGTAAAAAACTACTATTTTCGGAGTAAACTTTACTATTTCATGAGTAATTTTTTCTATATTTCTGAAGCAAAACTTACCATAGAGATGCGCAGAAGTTTCAGACAGTTTAGATTTTACTAGTATAATACTAGAACAGTATAGTAAAAATTACTTTATTTTTTTTCCATGCATACAATATTTATAGTCTCAACAGAGAATTTGTTTTATATTTATATATATTTTACACCAACAAATATAATCTTTATAAATGTTTTATCTGGAAAAAGTATAATCTTTCATATATAAAAAAACGTTTTCAATTTTCAAAGGGTTTAATAATAATCAATTCTTCAGAATCACCTGCTAAAGTATTGAAATATTCAAAGCCTTATATTCCTGACAATAATAAGCTTTACTTATATACAACTCAAAGATACGACATTATATATAATATAGACCCTTTTGTATCCCAGAAAAGATCGATAATCTCTTTTCACTGAATTAATATATATATATATATATATATAGACAAAATCATCTATACACAGTAGTGTTGTAGGGGTTTAAATAAATTACAAGAATGAACTCATTACAAGTTCAATTAAAACGTTATATAGAAAATTGTCTAGACTTCTGTGTACATGTATATATAAAAACACACAGCATATATCCAATGAGTTTGAAAAGCAAGAACGTTACCGGCGAGTGCGTGCATATACATGACCCAACATGGGAGTATAATTAGGAAAGAACTTTGGAGCTGACCCCGTCTTTTCTCTCCTGTATATATGCTACCCTCTCTTGTGTCTTATACGTATATATAGAGTATACCTACCGTTCATTATTTATTTCAGCCGCTCGCTAGGTCGTTCTCGGTTAGCCGGGCTGATCGCGGCAGCCTGACTGGCTAATGCGAGTATAATGTAGACGCTTATGTGTAAATGCGATGCTCACTACCACCCGAGAGAGAGAAAGAGAGAAGAGAGCAACTCAGTGAATGAGTGTGTATATAATATCTTCGGCTAGCCTTTGTCGGCGCCGTGTTAACTTGGTGATTCATAGTTTCTTCCAGTTTTTTATGCGACCAACTATATACGATATACCCCCGCTCCTCCTTCTCTTCCAAAAAAAAAAAAATCTCATTTCGGTCCTCATGGACCGTCGTCGCCGACGGAACGAACGCGATATCCCGTGAAACGTCGCACGATTACCTGACTGCACTCTATTTCTCAGTTCCGACAATTTTCCCACATTGAAAAAAAACTGCCAACTCATTTTTGTTTATTTCTTTAAATAAGGTGGTGTATTATTATTTTTAGAATAATTTTGTATCGGTTTATTACATCCTGAATGTCTTAAGCTGAAATTTTTTTTTTTTTTTATTCAAACCCTATATTTCCACTTCCATTTCCATTGGAAAAAGAATAAGAATAAAAGTGGGAATGGAAATTTGTAAAATGGTAGTGGAGATGGAAGTGGGAGTGGAAATTTGTAAAAGTGGAGGCGGAAGTGGAAATTAGAAAAAATGGAAATGAAAGTGGAAGTGAAATTGAAAAAAGTGGTAGTAGTTTTGACAGCTGATTCACTTTATGTATTTTCGTTTAAAAAAATACAAACATAACCTATAATTTTTTGTTTCTTGGACACCTTTCTTCAGAGCGCGCGTCACAAACACAGAAAATTAAAAGGCATTAAAATAAGCTGCAACGCTTATTATTTTAATCCAAATTTGCTTATTTTAATCCATTTTGGTATTAAAATAAGCAAAATTGGATTAAAATAATAAGCGTTGCAGCTTATTTTAATCCCTTATAACTTTCTGTGAATAAATATTTATTTGATAACACACTGAAAGACATTTCATTTCAAAAATTAATATAACATATAAGGTATATATTTCAAAATGAGGACATTTCTGTTTTTGTACTATTTAGTTAACATAGTTTCTAACCAAATAATAAAGAAAATATTATCTTATATGGTCCATACTAATTTTCGCAGTATTAGTTGACCAGAAACTGTTACGTTCCTATAAATAATATAGAAATTTACCCTATTTTGAAATACAATATATTAATTTTCGAAATGAAAATTTTTTCAGTAATTAACTGATTATTTGAATCAAATAAATCTTTTTTCCATTGTACTTATACATCAATAAAACAAAGCCTCTTAAAAAGAGAAGAATAGCTGATAGTTTGTCTTGTCTAATCCACACCTGTCCTTATCTAAAATCTCAAGTTTCTTGATAAAGTCCATGTAACATAATATGTAAAAAAAAAGGCTTCCTTTTTCTACAAGTTTCTCAGACCATGAAAAAACATTAGATTGGTATTTATAATGAATGCCCTTCTATCTATCACTCATCGAGATTGATAAACAAGATGAAGAATAGTTCCTTTAGAAAATTTTTGATAACCCCTGGCAGATAATAAATGAATTTCCCTTGACTCTCATCGCGTGTATATATGATTATAAGACATTTATATATATATATATATATAGCGAGTGCGCGAGTTCTTTACTTTTCGGCTCTTGAGCGAAGAGGCCATGTTTTACATGCAAATCAAGCATAGGATAGGCATCTGGCTGGTTGCTCGGTGTGTTGAGCTTTATGGCAGTGCTAATTGCCGCCAGGAAAGAAAGGTGTTAACTATACAACAAAAGAAACCAGAAAAACAATAAAACAAAAAAAAAGAAAAAGCAACCGCTCTTGAACTCAATATAATGGAAAGCACACATATACACACACAATTTTTATACGCATGCATCTTTAATTCAAATGATATATATATAGATATATATCTAAAGTGATAAAATATTCATAATTTTACCTACGTTCACACTCACCCTATATAATTTAAAGGGGAAAAAAAGTGTATTCTACAAAATGCGTATAATTTTCAAATAAATATAATAATTTTGATCAAAAATAGTTGAGTAAATATAAAGAAAAAATTCTTTAAATTCGTATATATGTAATTTAGATGTATATATGCACTCGATCAACTGTAGAATACAAAATAATTCTTAGGAAAATATGAAATTGAAAGATAGGTTATAAACTCAATTCTGCAGATTTTTTCTAAGAAAAGCTTTTTTTCTCTCTTTCTAAGATTATAGCTATAACATATATGCATCATGCAGTATATACAGCTGACGTAAACGAGAAAGCAGCGCCGTGAGAATGAAGAGTGTTGGGCCTAATCGATTCTCGAGTCATTAGCAAGTTGGACATGATACCTTTACTCGATGTAGACTCTTTGCGACGGCCATGTTTGTCCTAGATTAATGTTACATGAACATGAAAACGTTGCTCGTGTCATGTCCTTAATTAGACAATTTATACTCGTAACGTCCCGCCCCTATGCTGCCAATTTCAATGTCGAGTAACACACAGACTAATATACTCGAATTTACATATTTTTCTATGATAAAATCATTGAAAAGAGGTGCGGAGTATCAAAAAAAAAAGAAAAACGAGAAAAAATATATTAACACGATAAGATTCTATTTTTGGACGCGTATAAATAATTCGATAATTTAAATCACCTTATTTTATATCAAGAAATAAATATACTGAATTTTAATTATATTAATATTAATATATATAATATGAAAAGGGACGGCGAAACACGTTCTGACATCAAATATAATGCGACTGAGAAATATTTTTAAAAAATGATTCATATCTAATGGATAAAAGTTATTTTAAAAATTTTAAAAAACTTTGTGCTGAAATTTTATAGAATATTTTTTTTTTATAAAATTACCTGTGCATAAATCATGCATAAAATTGAATTTTGTAAATGGATAAAAGTAAACAAAAATTTTGAAAAAATTATTACAAAAAATTGTCAATCAACAAAAATTGCCATATTATAAATATAAGTATTTTTAAATTATTTTTTTTCCAGTGACAGTGTAACGTTAAATCTTATATGTATAAAAAAAATTCTGTCACAGAAAAAACGCTGGGTAAATTTTGTTGCAGGTAATTTTTATACCGATTTTGGGGCAAAAATTCTACTTTTTTTTCGTGTGGTATGATTTTAAGGACAGAATTATTATTATTATTATAAGTTACAATATTTTCCAAGCTGTTAATTTTCCTAGCGCTGATTTCTTATTCTTATCAATTCTCTAAATATTCCAAAAGTTTAAGTTTTACAACTTAAAGTAAGATTAATTTCTTCTCTTAAAATACGGTAAATATTTTTTTTTGAAAATAAAATTTTCATTTTCCATGTGAACAAAGATCCAATTAATAAATTTTCTTCTAGCTATAGCGATTTTATTGTAAAAAAAAAAGAAAAAACAAAAAAAAACATCCGATTTCCGTATATATGAATAACGATGGTTCTTCGTTTAAGAGGCAATAACAAAGAATATGTAAATTTAGTCGACGTGAAAAAGAAAAAAAATTATATATATATATAATATTTGACAGGAAAATTTATACAGGAGAAAATAAGGATTTTAAAAGAGACCTATGTGGAGAAAATTGTTGTTGCTGCGGATAGGAATGAAGAAGTTTACGATAAACATGTCTGGACGGAAGCCATGATCGTGGTCAGCTCACTCGTGGCTTCACCACGACTCGTCGCTTTACAAACGGAAGTTTCGAATTCGAACGAAACAATGGCTGAACTGAGCTGTAAAGGTTTATGGCTCTATTGCCCGAGATCCCCTCCCCCCTTTTTCTTACGCACGTATAAGTATAACCAAGGTATATATCGCGCGCCTCCTCTTGCGTCCTGTTTTTGTGGTATCTCTCTTGTGTGTGCGCCTCATCATTTGCCACTATATATATACCCATACATATATATTTATAGAAAGAAAAAGAGAGAAGATGACTCTTTTGGTCACTTTTGTTACTTAGGAGCTACCGTCCGAAAAATACGTGACACGCGAAAATCAATTTTGAACCACGTCAATTCGCAAGATCATTGCACGCTATCGGCAATCGGTTTTCAAGGAGTCATAAAAATCCGTTGGCATTCAATTTTCTTTTCGCCGCATGATCATAAGATCCGACTCTCTTGGGCCAACGTAATTTTTTTTTTTTTTTTGCGTTGACCGCTTACCGCAATCTCGTGCAGTTTTTAAGAAAGATATGTATATATTCCCCGACTCACGGACAAGCCGCCAATCGAAAACCATTTGACAGTGGGATGGATGATTGGTGCGCTTGGCATGAAATGATGATCATCATAAAGCAGCGGATAACGATACGCGCACAAATTCGATGAATCAAAAACCCTACTTGTTTTTGTTCTGTGACGCATAATGTATTTCTGTAAACTTAACAAAATTATAAGATAATTTTACAAAATTTACATTTTCCATTGTTAAAATATGAATATATGAAACAATTAAATATTTATGTGCGTATATTGAGTATATGCGTCATTACATAAAAGTAGAATTTTTCAATTACTTAAACAATAAAAATTTATTAGAATGTAGAAACAAACAATAATTATTTATTTCTATTTAACCCCTTCACTGTTACTGACCTCTATAGAGGCAAAAATAAGTCGTGCCACCAGTGTGCATGACCGCTATAGCAGCATCTTAAAAATAAAATAGTTTTATTTAATATAATATTAATGTTAATAAAAACATACAATATGATAATATAAGATTTAAAAAAAAAAATTTTTTTTTGCACACTGGTGGCACGGAAACACGATTTTTGCTTCACAGCGAAGGGGTTAAAAAAGAAATGCATACATGTTTTAGATATATAAAAACAAAATTCTATTGCTTTTTATTAATATTTTTTTATAGTACTAAAATTTTACAACGTTTAAGATTAACAATTTTTAAAGAAATATTTTTCACAGAAAATTAAAAGGCATTAAAATAAGCTGCAACGCTTATTATTTTAATCCAATTTTGTTTATTTTAATACCAAAAATGGATTAAAATAATAAGCGTTGCAGCTTATTTTAATGCCTTTTAATTTTCTGTGTTTTGAATGAAATATTCTATCAACAAATTATTAAAAACTTTCTTTATATAGATATGGCGAAAAAAATTTTATTCAAAATCAATTCTAAAATGAAAATTAAAAAAAAAAACATTTCATATATATAAATTTCCAAAAGGAATAAAAAATAAATAAATTCCCAAATATTAATTAGAAATGTGAAAAAGTCGCGATTAATATTGCTATATCATATTAGTATAAATGTAATACAAATTGATCTATGTATATTTATTTAATCGCAATTAAATTGTATATTTTCTATATTTGACAAAAAATCAGGGGATAACTAAACTCGACTTATTTCTGTTGACTTTTGATGCGGGCAACTATATTTGTCGAAAAGTCAAACTTATGCGTCACACACGTCACTTGGGAGCTATATCGTTTGGTCTTAAGAGCGCTATATAGCTCGAGGAATTGCAAATGATTGGATGCTGCGCGGGTCTCACATTGAACACCCCAACGAACAAACTGAGACGGATCGACAACATAAATCTCCCGACTCTCTGTCCAATATAAATCCCAAGACTGTGAGAAGCAACACGACATAAATACGACTTAGCGACTCGCGATTTACAACTAATTGAGAATTATTTCCCGCAATAGGTGGCAAGTTACTTATACACAGTTCTTCTATACCAATTCTTTTGGAATAAATTTTCTCCGCTAATTCTAATGGGTTTTCCCACTGAGAGTATATTTATTGAACGCATTATTGAAAGAGACAAATACATATATATATATATATATATGTACATTATATATTTGTCGAATCACCAAATTAAAAAAGGAATGAGAGACCAAATTGTAATTGAATTGCTTTTTGACAAAAAATTGTCTGTAAATTAAATTGCCATTTAAGATAACTGATATTTAACCACGAGAATTATCATGCAAACGAATTGCTAGTTAACAAAACTGCGTTTTAACAATATTATTATTAAATCAAATTACCGTTTAGCCGAATTGTCATTTAATAGAATATATACATTTTACTAAATTATCCTTAAAGTAAATTGTCATACATTTATCGGAATTGATAATTAATCAAATTGACATTTAACAGAATTAACCGAATTGTCATTTAACCGAATCGCCAATTAATCAAACTGACACTTAATAGAATTAACAATCAATGGAATTGTCATTATTAACTAAATTTTCATTTAATAAAATTTCATTTAATCGTTTTATTTGTAGAAGTTTTCAATTAATTGAACTAACATTTAACAAAATTAACCAAATTGTCATTGAACTGAACTTTTATTTGACCAAATTGACACTTGATCGAATTTCATAAATGCTTAGAAAATAAATGTTATAAATGACAATCCAAATTAATAGAAATTTTGTTAAATTCGGTTAAATATATATAACAATTTGGATTAATGGCAATTATTTAGCTAAACGGCAATTCGGTTAAATGACAAATTTGTTATTATTTTTCGGTTATTATTTTTGACAAATTGGTTTTTATATATATATGAGACAGTGATTTAATATGACAATTCAGTTAAATGGCAACTTCGTTAAGTATCCGTTTGTTTAATTGGCAATTTAGATATAAATTACATTTTTGATTATTGACAATTAGAAAAACTGCAAATCGGTTAAGTGACAATTTTGTCAAAAAAAAAAAGAAATCGAAATAATGAATATTTAGTTAAATGACAATTTTTTTGAATGACAAAGTATTAATAGTTATATATGTATGTATGGTAGTTTGATTTAATGACAATTTCGTTAAATGTCAGTTTGTTTAATTGGCAATTTGGATGTAAATTTCATTTTGAATTAATGATAATAATTAGACAAAACGGCAATTCGGTTAAATAAAAATTTTGTCAAAAAAGAAAATCGATTATTATGTTTAGCAAATTGTTTTAATAAAAATTTGCTTAAATGACATTTCTATTAAATGTCAATTTTTTGTTTAAATATATGTGCAATTTGGTAAAACAATTCAATAAAATAGCGATTCGGTTAAATAAAAAGATTAAATGTCAAATTTGTTTAAGTGACAATTTCGATACAATTATTGCATAAATTTATTCCCACGCATATATATATATATATATATGTCGTGTGATTTTAGAAAAATTCAATTTCACACAAAGTATTCAATATATGTTTATTGTCACGTTTTCAAAACGAATGAGATAAAAATAAAAAAAAAATAGAAAAAACGTGTCTGCAAAATAAGGCTCATTTGAAAAGTGAATGGAGAGGCCCCATATTTAACAGCGGGTGCCAGTTTGAAGCATGAATAAAAAGTTTCAAGAGGGCGGATGGTATTTTGTATATTTGGTAAAATGTCACAACAATTTGACCTGAAGAACGACCCTTCTCTTCAATAAATTTGTATATTCAAGTGGTTTTTGAAAAAAAAAAAAAAATTTAAATTGCTTCTGGTTTTATTTTGTGTTTCTCTCTCCCTTTTTTCTAAGCTTTTTCGGAACCCCCCCCCCACACACACACACACGACAATTCCAACAGATATTGTTGAACATATTTGTTGCGCTCGCTGCGAGAGTTTAAAGCGAAAATTATTGCTCTCGGTCTATTATGCAAGCGAAGGTCAAAAATTATATATAAGAATGGAATGACAATTTCTGCAAATGTGTTTCGAATTAGGACGCAAAATACAATGTATTTGTGGCCTCTACTCTCAGTGTGTTCACTTTATTCTCTATCCCTCTCTTCAATTCTATTATTATAAGCTGAATTTTGTTAATCATTTATTCGTAAAATTTCAATTGAGTGGAGTATTTCAATGTATTATTTTGATAAAATTATTTCAATTTTAATAATTTCGTCAAGAAATTGTAATAATAATAATAATAATAATATATCAATATATGAATGATACTTTTGATAAGTTCATTCGACGAAGAATGGAGAGTGGAGACAAAATGAGAATGAAACGAAAGAGAGAGAAAGAGGATGAGTTGAATCGAAAAGGTACCGCGGAAGGAAAAGAATGCCGCATAAATATAGAGGGCGTAATAATAAGAAGTAAATTGCGGAAACGTGAGGCTACCGTGCAGAAGGCTCTCTCTCTCTCTCTCTCTCTCTTTCTATACCGAGTTTCTCGAGATGAGATGTGCATCTGCTGATCTTCCGCCCATAAACTCGCAGGCTAGGGCAATACCTATATCTATATAGCTATTAGCCATCGATCTACACTCTCTTTCCTCCTCCACCATCCACTATATATATTGGTGAACCACAATATAAGTAATATAATTTGAATTCTCAACCTTTGAATCCATAATTGAACACGTATCAAATAATGTTCCGCAACCATCTTCAATATTCGATTTCATATTCCCAATGTCCAAACGAATGACGTAACTCTTTTTGATGTGCCATCGCATGGGAATATGAAACAACTTTTTTTTTGTTTTTAAATTCTTTTATTTACACAATTTTAGAAGCAAATTTCATTATATATATAAAAATACGTCAAAGTAAAAAAAAAGGATGATAGAAAAAAGCTCATCTTCTTTTTTTTAAATACTTATTTTCACGATTTAGTTTTTGCCGTCGGAAGTCGGCTGTTCGCGTTTGTGTATCACGCTATATGTAAATGATGCATATGTTCGAGTCGAGAATAATAAATTATCCCTGTATAGGTAGACCGAAAATTATACGAACTCCTTGTACATACATGCACATGAGCACGAACCTATACTTGGTATTTTTATTTACGTGTCCTGCTCCTGTCACGTATATATATATATACTTATACGAGTTTTCATATATTCTTTTCTTTTCCAACTTTCTCATATATAGGTACAAATAAGCGAAAAATATAAATAAATCGAGAAACGGAACTCGAGCACCAATAACTAACTATCTCGCACTCGATTTCGACGTCACCTTGAGAAAGTCTCCTTCGTTTCTACCCCCCCCCCCCAGACACTGATTAAGATTTACAATCATTTCAATTTAAATAGGTTGCATTTTAGATCGAATTCGTACTCCCAATTTTTCATATTTCTTCACTGAAAAAAAAATTTTGATTCAAATAATCGATTACTTGCCTATATTATCGTTATTGAAGAAATATTTATTTGTATTAAATAATTATTTTTACATAAATAATAATATATTATAATTATTATTATTTAAATACATTGCTTTAAATTCTCAAATTACTTGCGTGACAATTACTGAAGCATAAGTGACGGTATAGAGAGTATTTATACCTTATAAATGTTATATTTGTTTCAAATACAGAAATTATTGGTTCAAATACAATTTATTTAATTCAAATAGAAATTATTTGGCTTAAGTAAATATTTATTTGATAAAGTATTAACCGATTATTTGAATGAAAAATTTTTTTTTCTAAAGTTTATACATGTATCACTCAAATGGACAGAATTTTTTGTCTATATTTTTGAAACAAATTTTTCCCAAAAGGATAAAGAAATAACGCAATATTTCTATGTAATACAAAATTCATTCATAGAGGACTAATCCAGAATATAAATATAAATTTTAAATGGAAAAGAAACTTTGTGTTTCCTCACGAATATATTAAGATGGAAAATCCTTTTTTTTTGTTAGTGCAAAAATCTTCAGTTTTTTTTCGAACAAATTCTAAAAGAAAGAATTGAAAAATTTTTTTCCTCCAATACGTAATCTTATTACGTAATAGAATCTGGTTAAGTGTGAATGCAATAATAAAACAAAATAAATATATATATAATATTCTGAAAACTTGGATGCCACATGTTTATATATGCATTAAAAGAAAGTTTTCGAAGCTTTATAAACGGTTGGAGCCTCTAAATCGTATAGATATACAATGTTGACAAAGGATCAGGAAAGAGGTGCCATAAACCGATTTACTTGTTCGAATCGTAAACAATATGGATGATCAGGAGGATAAATATTAAGCTTTCAGATTGCGTAAAATGGGCTCAAAAAGGAGAATATTATATACATTGAGATAAGGGAGCCAACAACCACTTTAGGTATATGTTTTTTTCCCTTCATTTTCGAGCAGAAGCAGAAGGAAAGAGGCCAGAGCATACATATATATATATACAACTTAAAATGCCTGAGGGTAAAAACGACCAAAATTTTCGTTTAGTTTAGGTTTTAAGTGTGCTTAGGTATTCCATATTATATCCCCTCCAAACCACACTTTCCATAAACATTTTTAAGTTTACGACGATCATTTAAAGAACTTTGTTACGAGGCTGTTTAATCCTGGGCAATGATGGCAAATTCAATTTACGAAGGGCGACCCACCGTTACGAAAAACTAGGGTTTATGGTTTTGTTCCTATATAATATAGGATCTCCAAACAACTTTTAAACTTCTCAAAATAACCTAATTTTATTTTCGTGTCCTAGAAAATAAAATCCAGGTACTTAATTGAATCTAAAACAGATTTTGGAAAATATTCTCGAAAATATATCTTTATGAAATTTCATAAAATTGGAAAATAATTTTTCCTATTAATAATTTAAACTAGTGAATCATTTATGAGACATTATCTTTGTATAACTCAACAAGCAATAAATTAACACGCTGGAAAAAAAATATAATTTCTGGAATAAAACACGACAAATCCATTTGAATGACAAAACGTGCGCGTAATACAATAAATGCATATATTCTTTATTAATGAAAAAAAAAAATAATAATAATCGCAACACACGAGAGAGTGTAGCATGAATAATGCTAATGATCAATTATCATCTTGTTATGACATATACTGTCTTGTTATAATAAGTGATTGATTCATTTATACGTGGTTAATATGCATAAGCTTTTGATAGCTTGTATTTTGATGAAACACGATAATATACCCTTGAGCAAAATATTTTAAATGTGATATTTTTCTACAAATGCAGAAATTATTCTTTTTTTTTTATATTACAATTGTAAAATAGAAGTACAAATAAAAATTATACTATCATAATTCGTTAAAAATTTTTGATTTAGATTAATATGTCATATGAGATGCGGTATATATTAACTGTTTCAAATTATCTAAATCATGAAACAACTTAATTTGCGTTTTACACCTGCCATTTAAGATAATAATAGATCCATCTCGCATAAAGAATTTGCAGTCATCTAATTACAAATCGGCATTGGTAAGAACCAAAATGGAAATGTCCATGTAACAGTCGCAGTTATATGTTCAAAGAAATATATGTTAATATGTGTCCCCTTCTCTTTAATAATCAACTCCGCCGATGACAGGGAAGTGAACTCGTTGACAACTTATTCACATCAATGACTACTAATCAGAATTTTCCGACAAAAAAAAATATTAAAAAGTTATTCGAGAAAGGAAATTTTTATCACGTATCACTGACGCTAGTAATAATAGGAAATTATAGTTAGTGCCTCTATTATTTATTGAAATTTCATAAATGTTACCTGACGGAAATTCATTTTGCAAGTTGAATAAAAACTAATGATACCCGCGTGTATTGAGACAATCATTATCAATCAATTTGTAATTTCTTACATTGTAATATTGTATAATTTTATAATTTATATATCTATATAATTAAATAACTACCTTGACTGTGTTCGCCAGCATCGAAAGTTTTGCTCGTCATTTGAAAGAGAGCATCAAGAGGACTTCCTTGTCCCGGTTGTCGTTTTCCATTTTGTCCACTTTGTGAATTGTGTTGCTGAGAAGCTTTTCTTTTAAATTGTTGCTGCATCGCCGGATGATGTAAACCTGGATGCAATCCATGATGAACACTATGATGATGGTGATGATGATGCACCAAAGGATCAGGACTTCCCGAATCGGAAACTGAACTCCTACCGGACGAAGAGGAACTACTTAATGGTGGTTCACTGATGGATCCGGAAATAGATGCCAATGACATTCCCATTAAGGAAAGATCTCTAGGTCCCGTATGTGGCGTGTGGTGGTGATGATGATGATGATGTGGATGTTGTCGATGATGATTTAAATTTGACTCGGCCGTATCCCATGGTCTCACAATTTTAGCCTTTGGTCTATGAGATAGAATATCAAGAATACTGAAAGATTTAACACCACGTTCATTTGTTTCCCTCTCACGTTCATCTTCTTCGTCCGACTGTTGAATCGGCACCATTTTCAGTCGTTTTAAAGGCTTAAAATAATCATCGGCACCGCCCGTGTTACCATTGCCATTTCGATTTCTCCCATCGTCCTCAGTCTCTTCATCAATGTCCCTCAATGATGTCACATCACTTCCCAATATTCGCGAACCGGTTATTCTATCACGAATTCTATAATGATCATCATCCCTCGAGTACCTGTCATCATCGTCAATAATTGTATCCTGGTAACTCCTTGGACTCAGTCTCTCGCTATATTCCTCTCTCGATGAACTCAGTCTCTCCTCATCATCATTTGGTGTGACGACCACAAGTGGCAGTGGACTTGGACAACCAACCGAAATCTCATCATCGTCATCCTGTATCTCAGGGGGTCGATTAGGCGAATTTCTTCTCGATAATCGCTGATGATTAGGCGATCCCAAACAAACAGTGGTTGTACCACTGGAAGAAGCTGTCGACGGCGACATTGTAAACGCTTCCGTCATTTCCGTCGTGCACATAATCACATCAAGTTCCTGATTAGGTACTCGAAATTCTCGGTACCTTCTTCCACAATCCTCGTTCCATCTAGAACATATTTCTCACTGCAACACTCTATTCATATACAGGTATAATCAATAACAAAAAAAAACAAAAACCCCCATCAAAATTCACCAACACTATCACCAAACTTTGTCAACAACACAAATAAACACCTAGAATAGTTTTTCCTTTTTTCTTTTAAACGAAATTAATATTAACGTTTCTGTCAATTTGTCGTGCACTGCACTGTGAATGAAATACGCGACGGATTGAATAGAAAAAAAATAAATGTAAACTTAAGCCGAGTGAACGAGTCGAATAGGCGCAAAAGCGATATACACACAGTCAGTCAGTTCGCTCGAGTGACTCGAAGTGGTTTGAACTGATCCTGCTTCCAGTTGCTCCTTCTCGTCTCGATGTGGGAGGGAGTTCGTCTTCTGCCACGGCCACACACAATCGTGACTTTGAACGGCAAAGATCAAAGTATTGTGGAGCTCACGAGGGGCGTTTGGTACCGCCAGGTAGGCGTCTACAACGCGAGGCCAACCCACCAATCCCTGGTACCGTCAGCCCCTCGGCAAAATGACGCTGGCTCGATGGAATTTTTACGAGACGTACTTAACGTCTTGCTGGTCTCCACCTCGTACTATGGTATATATGATCAAACAGCTCTGTGTGTGGGTTATCCCACCTTTATATATATATATATATATATACAGCACGTAATATATTTATATATATATATATGAATTCGTTGCTTCTGCACAACAAACACTAACGAGGGCTACCAAGAAGTAAACCCTGCATCAGCAGCGATTTTCAACATTATTAACGACACACACATACATATAATGGCAACAGATGCCATATTTTTGTGTGTGTTCATCAAAAAAAGAATTGGCTGTCCTAAAATTACAATGACCCTCAGGGCATCAGACTACTTTTTCAAGGTGACCTTGCATTCATTTTTTTTTTTTATATATATATTTCACCCCTTTTCTGCAAATTTTACCCACGTGGCAATATTGTTCACCCGTCAGTATATATATTTCAGAATTTTTTTAAATTGGTATATACGGTATATATGTCCTCTCTGCTGTTTTTGATCATCGCACACACACACATATATATATGTCATTTAAGTAGTAAAAATATTCAATCTGTAATTTGGGGATGGTTTAATTTTTTTAAAGTTGTTTTACATCAAAAATCTTCTCCTAATCAGAATCAGTGAAATTTCACTAATGAAAATTAAACTTATTTGAATCAAATAAATTTTTTTTCAATGTACACTGTAAAAAAAATTAGGGACTTTAACAACACTGGGCGTTGGGAATTCAATTTTTAGAGTTAAAAATCAACTCAAAAAGAGAATTATAATAATTAAATTAACTCCTTAAAACTAACTCCCTAGGCTGGGACTTTTATAGCATCCCCTAGGGAGTTGAAATTCAACTCCTTTTTTTTACAGTGCAATGATTTGCGCAATGAATCTTGAGTGATTTTTTTAGACTCCTATAAGATCTCCAATACTAAAATGGGCCAAAAATTATCAGCAGTCACTTTACGCACGGAGAAAAATTTCTTGGAACTTTTGCTTGAAATCATGGGAAAAATTTATATTATTAATGGCAAGATGGTGACAACTCATCATTTTTAGCAAAATATAATTTTTAAAATACTATATTATCCTATATATTGGTTTACAAATTTTCAGAAGTGCTTATAGTTGTAAATATATTAAAACATAGTATAACTTTGTATACTGCAAAACAAAATATCTTATATACATATCATGAAAACCAGTGCGGAATGGGAATTTTAATTTTGGTAGTGAGAATTATAAGCTATCCTTTACTAAAATATGAATCCTTTTGACTCCTATAACTGACTCCCGCAAAAATGAACTCAATGATTTTAACCATATAAGGAGTAACTGGGGTGTCTATAGACACCCAAGCAAAATTCAAATTTCGGCAAATTTTTCGTCTTTTGTTTTCGTTTTTGCAAGTTTTTTTTCTACTTTTTTTTAATTTATCAAAAAATTAATAAAACTATTGTTTTCCTTACTAAAAAACAAATAAAAATCATTATATATAATAATAGTTTTATATTAAATAGACACCTTTTTTACACAAGTTTCAAGTTGAGGTGTCTATATAGACATCCCCCTATAAAAATCCCACCTATTAGGAAGTTATATAGCAAAGGGAGTTCAGATTAGGAAGTTCAACTTTAACTCCTTATACGAGTTAGAGAATACGATCTTCCATTATAAAATAACTCAAAAAGGAGTTATTGAGACTGAACTGACTTCCACTCTTGGTTAACGTACTCCTTTTTCAAGTTGATTTTTAACTCGAAAAATCGAACTCCCAACTTCTACACTGTAAAAAATTTAAGGAGTTAACAGTACTAAGAGTTGGGAGTTCGATTTTTTGAGTTAAAAATCAACTCGAAAAAGGAGTTAACCAAGAGTGGAAGGGATGAGTTCAGGTTAGGGAGTTCAGATCCCTTTTGAGTTATTTCATAATGGAGAATCATATTCTCCAACTCGTGTGAGGAGTTAAAGTTGAACTCCCTAATCTGAACTCCCTTTGCTTTAACTCCCCAATATGGGTGGGACTTTTATAGCATCCCCCGAGGAGTTAAAATTCAACTCGTTTTTTTTACTGCTTAGTATCGTTAACTCCCTAATTTTTTTAAAGTGTATAATTCCATTTTCGTACACTGTAAAAAATTTTGGCAGTTAATGGCAATCGGAATTGGATGGATCCTAAGGGGTAATAGTGCGGGGACTTTTATAGAGTCCTCCCTTGAGAGTTAAGATTCAACGATTCTCTTAAAATTAAGAATACTATATTATATATATATATTCAAGACTATATTTAATTTGTTATAAAATTGAAGGTATGTAATTATATTTCCCTATAATAAATAATACACATATCCGATTTCTGCTTTTCATTTTATGCCAATAATGGATTCTTATTTTTTCTTGTCGTTCGCAAGAATATACGCATATATATAAGTCTATGCGGTTTTGTGGTTTCATGTCCTGCGGAGTGTATATTAATGAGAGAATAAGGCTATTGATATAGCATGCATGATGATGAGACTGATGCATCAAGAGAAAGCATTACATTTTTCAATATTCAAATGTTTTCATTCTTTTCTCACGGAAACGACTATTTAACTGCATAGGTTAATGTGGCTTTAATATAATAAAAAAAACAAAACGATATATGTGTATAATAATAAAATAATAGACTATAAAGAGTATTTATAAACATTTGTATACAAAGAATAAAGTGCAATACATTATATATATATATATATATATATATATATATATATGTATTATGATCAAAATATATATATGAGGAACACATTTATATACAATTCACATAAAAGACAATAAATATTTTTATTAAATCAAAAAAAAAAAAATATTTTCCTCAGCGTTTCAAAGAAAATTTTTTAATTTTATTTTATTGAATTAAATTCTATAATGCAATAAATATATGCGTGAAAAACTCCATATGTTAGACTAACGCATGCTTTTATTAATTCGCATCTATAGAAAATAAATAATTGGATTGATACAATAGAAAAAATTCGTTAACTCTGTAACAATATGTAACAATATATATATATATATTTTTTTTTATTTTTAAAAATTAGGTAATAACAGTGAAAAAAATTATTTGATTCAAATTATCGATTACTTGACTATTATCAAATAAATATTTACTTGAATCAAATAATTTTTATTTGTAAGTAAATAAATTGTATTTGTATCAATAATTTCTTATGTAATTGAAACAAATACCATTTAATTAACTCAAATAATAATTATTATTTAATAAAAAAAAATATTTAAACGAAAAATTTTCTTCAAGAAATTCTTCATGAATATATGTATATTTATTTGATAATATAGTCAAACAAATATTTTTTTTCAGTGAAGTATATATGTTTTAATTAAAATTATAGTTATTCTGTTTATAATTATATTTAATGTTAAGACAAATTAAAATTATAAATTAAACTACAATAAAAAATACAAGAAATATGAACCCAAACAATCGAATTTAAACTAAAAAAAATCAGTAGTTTCAATAATATATATATATATAGCATTGAAAACTACTGAAAATTCTGCAGGATTATTTGGGTCACAAAAGAAAGTCATATATGCAATCATTGTAAAACATATAATATTATGTTCCTACTTCAAGAAATAAATTTAAATTTTATTTTATATAGAAAAAAGGATACATTTTTCAAAAACATTCACAGAATTTAAATAAAATCTTAATGTAAAAAAATGATTTCTACACTGTAAAAAAAGGAGTTGAATTTCAACTCCCTAGGGGATGCTATAAAAGTCCCACCCTTTTGGAGTTGAAGTGAAGGGAGTTAATGCATTACGAGTTAATTTTATGCCTAGGGAGTTGGTTTTAAGGAGTTTCTTTAATTATTATAACTCTCTTGTTGAGTTGATTTTTAACTCGAAAATTTTAACTCCCAACTCCTGGTGCCGTTAACTTCCTAATTTTTTTTACAAAAGGTAAAAAAAATAGTTGTCGAAAAAAGTAGGCCAAATATTGACATAATATAAAAATAATAACAGAAAGCAGGAGTTTATATATTATAAAAGTGAAATAATCCTAAAATATGTAAATTGAAATTATCAATATAAGAAGTGAAATGAAGACGTTTAATTGAATATATATAATAAAAATAAAAGGATAATGAAACGTAAAAGAAGAAAATGACTCATCGATGGTATATTATATATATATATATAAATGATCCAGCGCGTGATTACGTCGCGGTATTCCCAAATCAGTAAAAGCTTTTTAGAACCCTTTCAGCTTCAATTTAGCACCGTCGGCCGACCCTTTTTCTCAAGAGATGGTCGGCTTTTCTATCCTAATACAAAGAGGCGCGAGCGAACCAAATTATTATGATAGGTCGCCACTGAATTTGTCGGTTCCTTTCATCTCCCGTCGTTTAGCATGATCCCTCGACATTTAGGTGGGTTTCTGAAGAGAAAGGACCACTGTGCCTAGGAAGGAATAAAACGCAAGGATATAAGACCCCAATAAACCAGCATCAACTGGCTACTCTTTTTCTATTCTCTCTTCTCTTTTATACAACCTCTATATACCTATACGTCGACTACTTATCACTTCGTGCATTGACCTGCTAATGATTCCTCCATTTATATTCGGACATTCCAATTCTTCAACGATGATGAAGCCTTTAAATCATGTTTACTCTTTTTTGATAATGAAATATATAGGTAAAATTAAAAGCAGACTTTTTGTCTCTAATACTGATGCTATAAAACTTATAAATGAGGGATATATATTTTTTAAATATACTTTTTAGTAACTTTTATCGTTTTATTTTGTGGTCCTTTTAAGGCAATCGTTTAGTTTGACTTTTAAAAATGGGAATATTGGAATATAAGAGAAAATATACACTAAAACGTCAATCGAGAACAGACGAATGTGTTCTCGATTGACGCAATTTTCATCGCTCGAAAATAAAAACACTCAGGGCCGTATGAATAAGTGCCTTGCGCAACAATGGGAACTTTATCTATAGGGAATTTTCACTAGTGGGGCACTGAATACACCTTAAATTTAAAAATCACAAGTACGACACTGGCGTCAGTCCTAACCTAAATTCTACCCGTTTCCCCACTTCCCCTCAAGTGTTACCAAGCGTATATATACTGTTTTCGACTGACGTGTTCTCGATTGACGCTTTAGTGTATTATTGTAATAGCGGGGGTCAAATGATAATAATAAATTGAAAATAAATTTTCTCTTCATAGATAAAATGATGCGCGCAGAGAAAAATGACTGTTATAATTATATAACTGCGTGACAGCGGAAAAAAATGAATTATTATATATACTTTATAACTCTGAATTAGTAAAAATGTTAACTAATTTGAATTAGTGACTCACTTCTTGCTTTTGAATAAGTAAAATTTAACTAACATTAAAAAAAAATTACTATTGATTTAGTAAAATTTAACTAATTCAAATAAGCAAAAAGTCAGTCACTAATTGAAATTAGTTAAAAAAATTTACTATACGAAAAATGAATTGTCACTAAACCTATATATGGATCTAACAAACTTTGTTTATACTGAGAAAAATATGCTATTGAATCAATAGCATATCTGCCAAAGGTATAAAAATGATTTATTCAAAGCATATTGCTATAGGATATATCTATAAAATATTTTACAATTTTTATAGTATTTGTTTTTGAATCAATAATTTTTATAACTTTGGCAGAAATTCTGTTGATTCAATATAGTATAATAGCATATATTTTTCTCAGTAACAAATCTGTATTGTAGTAACAAATTCCTTAGTATTACTAACAAATATGGTAAATATTATGGTAAATATGACTCATGGGAAATATTAAATGAAGTTAATTGAGTATTGGCGATTCAAACAGCTACACTAGCGCCACAGTTGAACTAATTTAGGCGTGACTCGCTCTGTAGCACTCCATGTGTTTTAAATTATTTTTTTTTATTTAACGCTTAAAAATAATTTTACAAACGCAATAAAAATATCAGAATAATTAAATAATTTGAAATAAACTGTCAAAACAGAGACTGCTTTAGAGCGAGTCACGCCTAAATTAGTTCAACTGTGGCGCTAGTGTAGCTGTTTGAATCGCCAATATAGAAATTCGTTCGTTTAGGGCAGTTGCCGGCACCAAAATTTTTTCAATGTATTAACTAGCAAAGTTTGCTGTGGTAGAAAACTTCTTTGCGTGTAATTTAAAATAAATTTCACATGCGAATTACATAATTATCCACTGATTTATCACTGTCTTGTAAACTACTAAGAGTTTCTATATGCACATATAATGGTAATTATGTTAATCGAAGTATGACGACGGATAAATATATACATGTATGCTGATATATTGTCTACTTCGTCTTATCGACTATTCCATTTATATACATTTTTCTTGTCTTACACATATTAGACAAGACAGATATAGAATATGTATTTATCCTTAATTGACGAGAACATACAAGACAAGCAACTCACGCAATATGTGCTCGCAAAAGTCCATAAGAACCCTGCTTTAACTTTGCCCTCTTTTATGTAATTCTCAACCCTAATCCCCCCACCACTCTCTCTCTCTCTCTCTCTTTCTCCCGTTGTATTTCCTCCCCTTTCCAATTTGATTCATGCTTTCCTTGTTCAACAACAGAACAACATTGTGTAAGTCTCTTTATTCATGCAACGCTGACGACGTGCCTCGCAGTCTCGAACAGTAGTTTCTCGTACTGGCCACTCCTCTCATGAAAGCCGATTGGCTCTTGAATTTCCCGCCTCTCATCTGCGGCCACGGATTCAGAATACCTCACACGATTTATTCAATGCGATTTTTTATACACACCATCATCGCTGACAAAAAAAAAAAAATCCACGTACCTACCCGACGCAAAGCAATCGAGCATACCTTGTCTGACGTTTATAATTTAATAAGGTCGTCTTATTTTCTCGTCATTTTATTCATATATGCGCGTATATACAATATATAATATATATAACTTTAGAAATTATGCCTTCTCTAACACTTGTTTAGTAAATTATTACAGTTGGATTCAAATTTTTTTTTGCTTTACGTATATAATTTATGATAAAATCGATTCGATCCGATTGAAATTTGGAACAGTTTTCAGTTGCATATAAGTATACTCACGTGTAGAAATTGCCATATTTGGCCTAAAAATGGCATGAAACGCATCCAATATGGGCCAGACCTAGGAAGCGTCAAAATGTGCACGGAAAAAAATAGTTCGTGAAACTTTCGTAAACTAGTTGTTCACTTTTGGACGGGCCCATAGTTTGAAAATCTTTCATTAACTTTTTCCAAGATTTCACAAACGCGTTCATCACTCTCTTCATGACAATCAATGTCTGCGCACGCGCACAAAAAAAAGTTTGCAGAATCTTAAAAAAAGTTAATGAAAGATTTCCAAACTTTGGGCCCGTCCAAAAGTGAAAAACTAGTTTACCAAAGTTTCGCGAACTATTTTTTTCCGTGTGACTTATATCATTTTGCGGCCCATATCGGGTATAAGGCGTTTCATGACAATTTTATATAGACGCCAGATTTGGCCCATTTCTGGGCCATGACAAAATTTCTACACGCGGGTATATATTCGGTTTTGATCTTCTAAATCGATTTCTTAATTATATATTAATTTGAAATATTTATAAATGGAAAAAAAAATTAGATAAACGCATTCCTTATCAAATTGCTATCAAATATACATCAGTTCTATAATTTCATTCAATTATATTATACTCAATAAATGAACCAAAAAAATAAATAAATAAAGAAGCGTTAAAAATAAAATTTATTTAAATGTAATTAGCAAAAAACAAAATTTTTTAAAATTAAATTTTCACAAAAAAAATATCTTGAACTTCTGCAAGTCGAAATATTAATAAATGTCGAATTTGGATGATATATTGAAAATTAGTAGATTGACCTTTGATACATTGAAAATTAGTAGATCGATCTTCGATATATCGAAATTAAGTTGTTCGTACTTTTAGGTACATTTTTTTCTATATATTATATATGAATTTCATTCCAAAGTTGATAAAAAATTTTTGCAATTAAAAAACCTAGTTAGGAAAAATGTAAATTAATTTTTTTTATTTGTTTCACGACCTACCGCCGCTGTTAATATACATTCTTTGCATATATATATATATATATATATATCCCCATAACAGACTTTATAAGTTTCTTACATCACAACGACTAATAAATTTCTCGTTGAACGAAAGATATATAATTAAATTGGAATTGAGATATATATATACGCATGTAATATATATATATATATATAGGATACCCCATCATATCCAATAAGGGAAATTAACATTTATTCATCACATATATTGTACTTTGTGTGTAAATATATATATTCAAACATAACATTAATATTTACCAACTTAAATGTCAATGTGACAATATTTTAAAAATAAAATATATTCAGTGAAAAAAAACTCATAATGAATTATAATTATCTTATTAAGTTTCTAACGATGACACAAGAGTCCTATAATAAATATATGCCATATTCGATGAATAAAAAATAAAAGAAAGAAATAAATAAAATAACGTTTGCGGAAAGTGAAAGAATCGTTTGTCAGATTTAATTGAAGAAAAAAAAGAAGGGGCGTCGAACTATACCATTCAAAAGACCTCATCATCCCTACTGCGTGAAAGAAAAGTCGTTTACGACTCTATTTACCGATTTTGGATAAAGCAGAGCAAAAGTGGAACTTCATCGTTGGCGGTCCCTGAAAATTAATTAGAGCCCGTGGGAGCAGGAAATCTCGCGCCTGACCATTCCATATATATACCAAGAGCGGAAAGGTGTGACTGTCTGTAATTTACCGAGAATTTTCGAAACGCCTGCGTTCTGCACCATCCGCGCAACGAAGCCCATAATTTTCGCTCGGTCCGCGCGCATTAAATTCTAGTTATCCGAACACGTTGTTGGCGTTAGTGTATATATATATATATATATAAGGACCGAAAATAGAGACAACGCGCGGTTCCCTTTGTTGCGCCCTTTTTCTTCAACAGAGGAGCCACCTACTTGTATATATATACACGTTTCAAGAGGAAATTTTTCACAAAGCCCATCAACAATATATACCTTCTCGATGACCGGTTCTAATCTTACAAACGACTTTGGCTTTGTTAACATCTCAAAAGGTGTCAGTCCACGATCGGCTATTAGGCACGCGACCCTTTTTCGACACAAAATTCATTCAAAAACTTTTCTTCACGCGCAAAACTCTTTTAACATCTTCTTTTCATGTTTCGGATATCTTATTTCTTCTGTTTCTTCTTAATAGTTTGCGAATATTAGTCAAAAGTGATGAGCTAATTATTTTACTTTCTCTTGTAAACTGAGTAAAAATTTATACAACATCAAATCTGACGATTTTGGAATTAATAATTTCTGTACTTGAAACAATCATACCATTAAATTGACTCAAATTTTGTAATAATTATTTAATACTCTCTAAATCTGAATAAGTGAAATTTCACTTAAAATGTGTCAAAAGTCTTCCACGTAGAAAAATAAGTGTATATGCACTTAAAAATAAGTGAAACTTCACTTATTTATGAGTGAAAACCGCACTTATTTAAAAGTGCATATACACTTATTTTTCTACGTGGAAGACTTTTGACACATTTTAAGTGAAATTTCACTTATTCAAATTTAGAGAGTAAATAAATATTTATTTCATAATTGTCGTAAGTAACCGATTATTTAAATCAAATAAACTTCGGCTCGGGTACCCGCAGATAGCAGATAGGCTTACAGCAAGCTTACCGCGCAAAATTGCCAACCTTGCACGACAAACTTATTGCAAGTTTCAAATGTTCCATTTGCCTAAGCTTGCATGGTAAGTTTACCGAAAGATTGCAGTGTAAGATTACTGCAAGATTGCACAATATAAGATTATCGCAAAATTTCTCAGTAAGCTTAAACGGTAAGCTTGTAGCAAGGTTAGTCCATAAAGTTACTAAATAACCTTACTTAGAACCTAAAAATTTTTTTTTTATTGTTTTGTCTAATTTATATAATTGTATTATATAAACTTGATTATATCAATTAAACGAAACATTAAAAAAAAATTGTTAAGGTTTATAAAGCAAGGTTATTTGGAAACCTTGCTACAAGCTTACTCTGCAAGCTTACTCTGCAAGCTTACTCAACAATCTTGCGATAATCTTATTGTGCAATCTTGCAGTAATCTTACACTGCAATCTTTCGGTAAGCTTACCATGCAAGCTAGGGTCAGATGGAACATTTGAAGATTGTAATAAGTTTGCCGTGCAAGGTTGGCAATTTTGCGCGGTAAGCTTGCTGCAAGGTTGCATCAAATTTAAGTGCTATCTGGGTACTATATATATATGTGATTACTGCGTGAATTCACATGTAAATATTTTCTGTAGGTTTTTTCGCAAAATATTTGATAGAATGAGCTAAAATTTTGTGACTAAGTCAAAAATATATAGTATAAAAATTCGTTGTCATGTGCCAGAATATATTAATACTGTTAAAAAATTTATTCTTAAAAAATTGAATATTTGGGGAAATACTCTAAAATTGTATTGAATTTTAAAATAAGATTTTCCTCCCTAAAAAATTTTTTTTTTTTGCTGCGTACATCAAATGAGAATGAATACCAATCAAGTTGCATTCTCATCAGGGGGGCTTGTAACTAAAATGATACTTATTTTTTTGGGTGTTACACCAGGGCCTATTTGGTATAGTCTCTCCGTGTCGAATTATTTAGCCTGTTGAAAATGTATATAATGTCGCACGAGATCCCTTTAACGATCGATTTCCAATCGTCAAAAATCATGGACTGCATTGTGCGCATCTCTTGAGAAGAGCTCCTAACCGTTAGTCATGGCACTCTATTATAACTATTGTGAAAACTGGTGTACCTAAATAAGGTATAATAACGTCATTTCCAAGCCCTCTTCAAAAATTCAGTGTTCAATATAATCATTCAAAGATAATATAAATCTGAGTCCGATCGATTCGTAATACTCGAAAATACGTTTATATTATATTTGATATTTCTACGTCTTTAGCGTTTGTTGAATTTTCAGACTTACAAGAAGGATTCTCTTGCACTTTTCAATCGTGTGAAAATATATGTAAAAGGCCATGTCATCTCTTATAGAGTGTCGCTTATATATATATGGATATAATCTTCATAAACTATACGGTCACTTTCGAGAATTTTTTTTTTTTTTTTAATTCGATTTATTTTATTAATTTCTATTTATTGGCATCGACTAAGCTCAGTAAAAGTAAAATTTTCTAAAACAATAATATTGAAATTTTAGATTCTATTTGTCAGAAAATATTTTTATAGCAAATCTCTATTTTCTTTGCGCGTATAGAATAATTGTCATTTAATATATAATTCTCAAATAGATACCGCACTGTAATAAAAAAATGGTAAAAATTTAAAAAAAAATTAAGAGAAATAAAAAGACTGTTAATTATTAATTATATGGTAAAAAAAATGTTCTATTTTGGTAAAATATAATCTTGTTAATTAAAAATTCTGTTAAATATATATTTAGTGAATGCAAATTAGTTTAAATAAAAATTCTTCAATATGGAAAGTTTTGCTTAACAAAATAAACATTATTTCCACTAATAATGTTAATATATAAATTTTGTTCTTTAAATATTTCAAGAATTCGCAAAAGATTAGACTTTTATCTCTAACAAAAAATCCGACAATATATAAATGTTTATAAAAAATTTCAAATTCTTCAGTACGAAATTTATTTTTCATCATAAAAAAATATGTAAAGCAACTTATTAAAAAAAAGAAATAAATAAATAAATTGCCGGATGTGTCGATATATATCTAAAATCTCGATACATAATAGAACGAAGAACGTGCGTTAAATCTTTTGCAATCTCAAGCAATAACGTGAAAAAAAACAATGGAAACATGTTCCACCCTTTGTATTATTGGAATTGATCATTGATATTCACGCCCCGTAGCACAAATGAATTGCAGATCCAGAGACAACTGCCTCAATACTAAATACGAAGCGTAAGACATCTAATTTAGTGTACAAATGTGTGAGTGAACAAATTATAATTTTATATACATGTATACATATATATATATATATATATATATATACACTAAAATATACTTATACTTATGTTTTTAACATATGTGAAATTGCACACGAATTAAATGTATATTTAAAGAAATATAAATTTAATATACATTCACTCTGTAATGTGTGTAAAGGAATTGTTATATAGATTGCGAATAACAGATAATGGACTTTAATATAAGAGCGGGTTAATAAAATTAAAGCTTTATATCAGATGATGGACCATATTAAAATCCAGTTAACGCCAAAACTCTCTGACGTAACGATTTTTAACTCCAATAATCAATTTACGAGTTTTATTATATATATGAGAGATTCTTTTTCAATCGCCCCAGCCCAAAAAGTCAATGTTCTGGGATTGGCTTCATACTTTGGTAAATTGTTGTCCTATATGATAGTAATAAATCCCTAAAATATAAACTCATTAAAAAAATATTTGTAGAAAGTAGAGGGGGTTGAAGTTTTGACGTTAAGGGTAACATTGTCATTTTCAAACCCGTTTAACTATGACAAAAGTTAATGGATTTTAATTTATCTATAATGAATTTTATTGCATTTTTCACGTACTTTTCAAAAATGTATACAAAATTTAAAAAAAAAATTTTTTGACCCCTTTTTTTTCAAAATCAACCCTTATTTTTCGATTTTCACCCCTTCGGGAATTTTTTTTGTTTTTTTTTTATTTTCATTAGAAAGCTGAGGTTTTTTCCCATGAGCTATGTAAATATGAAAATGGGACAACAATAATTTTGTGAGAAACATAATATTAAATTAGGCGGTGCCTATCTAAATCCTCAAAGATGATCTCCAGGTACACCCCTTATCGGCACCGCCTACTTTAATATTCTGTTACTCACAAAATTATTGTTGTCCCATTTTCATATTTACATAGCTCATCGGAAAAAACCTCAGCTTTCCAATGAAAATAAAAAAAAAAAAAAAAAAATACCCGAAGGGGTGAAAATCGAAAAATAAGGGTTGATTTTGAAAAAAAAGGGGTTAAAAATTTTTTTTTTTAAATTTCGTATACATTTTTGAAAAGTACGTGAAAAATGCAATAAAATTCATTATAGATAAATTAAAATCCATTAACTTTTGTCATAGTTAAACGGGTTTGAAAATGACAATGTTACCCTTAACGTCAAAACTTCAACCCCCTCTACTTTCTACAAATATTTTTTTAATGAGTTTATATTTTAGGGATTTATTACTATCATATAGGACAACAATTTACCAAAGTATGAAGCCAATCCCAGAACATTGACTTTTTGGGCTGGGGCGATTGAAAAAGAATCTCTCATATATAAAATATCCAATAGTTCATATAGATTTTTCAGAATTGACAACTTTTTTATGTTTATATAATTAACACATTTTAACATCACGACTTTAAATACATACAAAATACATACTTTAAATAATCAATTTCATACGAAAAGAATTACTATATATATATCTATGTAATTAATGATTTTCACGATCATGTACAAATCTTTACTAATCTATAAGTTATATATATATATATATATATACTTTCTTTTTTGATTTGTATATATTATATAAATATATAGTTTATATTGTTTATACTGTGCAAGTCATTAAAATTCAAATTTACATCCCTTAATTCCCTTTCATGGTTGAAAACTAACGCAAGCATTAATTACAGCGTAACAGTGAAATAAATTTGCAGCGGTGTACTTTCCTTGATAATTACTAGTCATTTATCATTTCCTCCGAGAGTCAAGCAAGAGTAAGAGAGAGAGAGAGCGAGAGAGAGATGAGTCGATCAAAAGTCAAGACATTTTGTCATCGGGGAGTTACATAAATCTTTTAAACTGAATAGGGCTTAATAATAAACACGACAAGGATGTTACATAGGGAGGGAGGGTCCCTCTTTCTCTCTCTTCCGGACACGAGAACCAATTCAGGTCAGGTTCTAACAAATGGTTTTTGTGCAAGCAAACATAACATAATGTACATATATACACACATATATGCAACCTACCCTTTGACATGTGCGAAACTATATGAAAATTCATCTAATGGGACCAATCCCGGTAGCTTATATATATTTACTATTGACATTATCATGCTAATTTATTAACCCACATTATGCTCTTACGCTATATTTGTAGTGCATTGTCATTATTATATTCCTTCAAGAAGCATGAATATATATTTATGCACATTCTTGCATATACATATGGGCCATTCCACGGGAGATTTTCATTCAAAATTTTTTTTTCCCCGAAACATTTTTTTTCGAAATCTATATGAAAAATAAGGATATACGTATTTTTTTATTTGATAAAAATGAAGGAAGTTATGATTTTTTGAAATTTAACGTCAACGATGGAAGTGTGTTTTTGGGACATTTTTTAATCTATTGTACTAATAAATTAAAAATTATGCTATATATGAAAGTTCATTTTTTCTTAAATTTTTCAAATATCTGCTCAAAAATAATCGTACCTATAAGAGAAGCAACAAAAAAGTTGAAATTAAACTTAAAAAGTGAGTTTTCTTAAAAGAGACACTTTCGATTTTTTTTTGCATTACAATCTCTGGTGACTGAAGAATTTTTTCCTCTATCTGCGAAAGTGGTATTTTTAGTTTTTAAGTTACTATTTACAATTTTTAAGCTCGATGCAACGATTTTTAGTATGTTTTTATGAAAATTAAAAAAACAAATGAATAATAACACAGGCACACAAAAAAAAAAAGTTGTCTGTTTCTTGAACTAGACATATATTTCCTATAGTATTTTGACCCGCTGAAACCGAATCTGTGCTCAGAATTGCTCTATCACCCTCAGTTTTTTTTTATCCCCCTGAATTTTTTTAATTGAAAAAACTACCCCTAATCTGCAGAATCAAATTCAGGAGATAAAACAATAAAATAACTGATTGACAAATTTTATAACCAGATATTTTTACTCCAGCAATGCAGAAACAAAGCCAGAAATGCTCCCTTACCCACTAAATTTTTTTAAATCGAAAAAACCACCAAAGAATCAAACTTACAATTAGAAGGTAATTTAATATAATTATATTGTGTTATCTCCTAAGTTTGATTCTTCAGGTTAAGGGTAATTTTTTTGATTAAAAAAAATCAGAGGGTGATGGATCAATGCTGGCTTTATTTTTTTGAGTTAGAAGAGCAAAACTACATACATGTATGATTCTGTTTTCCAAAAAAACCGGTAATTTAATATTTTTTACTTATTAAACTTGAATTTTTCTATTTAAGGGTGGTTATTTCGATTTAAAAAAATTTAGAGGGGAGGGAGCATTTCTGGATTTGTTTCTGCCTTGCTGGAGTAAAAATACCTGGTTATAAAATTTGTCAATCAGTTATTTTATTGTTTTACCTCCTGAATTTGATTCTTCAGATAAGGGGTAGTTTTTTCGATTTAAAAAAATTCAGAGGGTGGTGGATCAATGCTGGCTTTGTTTTTGAAGTGGAGCAAAGTTTCGTAGATGTAAAATTCGGTTTTTTAAAACAATAAGTTGATTTATTTTTTATCTCCGAAGTGTGAATTTGTCCATTTCAGGGTGGTTTTTGGTCGATTTAAAAAAAAACTTAGGGTGATGGAGCAATTCTGACCTCAGATTCGGTTTCAGCGGGTCAAAATACTATAGGAAATATATGTCTTGTTCAAGAAACAGACAACTTTTTTTTTTGTGTGCCTTTGTAATGGAAAAAGGTTATATTTGTAGAAAAAATGCTTAAATTCTGTGAGCCGTACTAAGAAAATTGTAAATAGTAACTTAAAAACTAAAAGTACCACTTTTTGCAGATAGGGAAAAAAATTCTTCAGTCACCAGAGATTATAATGCAAAAAAAAAATCGAAAGTGTGTCTCCTTTAAGAAAACTCACTTTTTAAGTTTAATTTTAACTTTTTTGTTGCTTCTCTTATAGGTATGATTATTTTTGAGCAGATATTTGAAAAATTTAAGAAAAAATGAACAAATTTCATATATAGCATAATTTTTAATTTATTAGTACAATAGATTAAAAAATGTCCCAAAAACACACTTCCATCGTTGACGTTAAATTTCAAAAAATCATAACTTCCTTCATTTTTATCAAATAAAAAAATAAAAAAATACGTATATCCTTATTTTTCATATAGATTTCGAAAAAAAATGTTTCGGGGAAAAAAAAATTTTGAATGAAAATCTCCCGTGGAATGCCCCATATATATATATATATATGACAACGGTTGCTATGGTATAGCGTTTACTATAGCAACGGTTACTATATAGCAATTGTTACTACAGCAACAATTACCATATAGCAACCGTTACTATAGCAACGAATACAATATATATGACAACGGATTGCTATAGAATCGGTAAATATATATGGTAACCATTACTACATCAGCAAAGGTCATCATATATTAACTATTACTATAACAACGAGTATCATGACAACGGTTGCTATGGTAACAGTTATTATAGCAACCATTATACTATAGTGTAACTGTTGTCACAGCAAAGTTATGCGGTTAAGTTCAACGAAATTTTTCTCCGAATCAACAAAATTTTATGACAAAACTCATAACAAGAAAAATATATATTGCTTTTAATTGAACGAAACTTGTATATATATATACATATATACATTCTGGGTGCGGTTTTGAGCCTCTTTCACAATGGTCCAAGAATTATATTTAGTGGTCGAACCCTCTTGAGAGTCACATTAAATGAAAATTTAAAAGACTTTCCAAGGCAAAATGGCCGGTGGTCTCTTTTATATACACAATACCTGACTTCTTTTGGGTGGGCAGACGATCTTTTTTCCCATTGTGAGAAAACTGCGCGGTGGCATCAGTCAATTGGAACTCTATTTAAGGTCCATTTAGCTTGAATCAGTTTCACTAACCACTTGAAATGAAAAAGGCTCATGTGTACTTTTTTCTCTCTCTCTTTTTCTCTTGAAGTTTTGAAGAATGGAAAAGTGACGGAGTGGTTTCATATAAGCGAGAGTGTATCATATCTCACTATATATATATATATATATATATATATATATATATATATATACGCTGATATATCTCGCCCCATTCGAGAAACGAAAAACGCTTCATCAATTTCGAATAGCGCGCGCCCGCCACGATTTGTCACACATTTCGTAAAATGATTGGCCCGCGCGGCGCGTAAACTAACTTTGTATAAGCCCAAAAATGGCACTGCAGAACAATGATTTGTCACGCCCTTTGCTGCAATATATATCCCCGATAGGCTCATCACGTTAAGAATATACGTTGATGACTTGATATTGTCGAGGGCACACCATTTGTCCTATAAATGACGAAAATCTCTTTTTTCCAATAGTGACATTTCGAAATTTAGTATATATTGTTGTTGCTAGAGCAGCTTGTCGTGTCAAATCTGATTTACTTTTAATACAGTTTATGAGGAAAATTGTTTGACTTATTTATTGTCATATCGGTATGGATCTATATATATATATATATATATATATATATTTTTCTATTTCTGTATAACTTTTCTTTAACGAGTTGAAAAATTACGTATTATAACAACACAAAGAAATGAACAGAAATAAATTATAATATAATATAATTACAAAATAGAATTATATAATTTACAAACTTTTTTTTACTACTTTGGTCTAAAAAAAGATTTTGTTTTATCTTCAATAACTATGAAAAAGTTTCCCCTTTGCATAAAATATATTAAAAATAATATATTTCAATTAAAATAAGAAACCACGAGAACCAAAATTTTCCCAGGATTTGAAAAGATTTTTATTTTTCAAAGTTTTGCAGAGTCATTCAAAAGATATTTTTTATGAATATTTCATTCTTCAAAAATCATCTCTTTTGTTGAATATTAAATTCAGAATAATATTTATCAAGTCAAAGATTATTATTTAAAATTTTTTCGATATATTTTCTGCTTTTATTTACATTCTGTCATTAAATCAAATTAGAATATCGATAGTATAAGTGATACTCTCTAAATCTGAATTAGTAAAAATGTTTACCAATTTGAATTAGTGACTCATTTTTTGCTTCTGAATTAGTTAAATTTTACTAATTGTTAGTAAAAGTTACTAATAATTAGTAAAATTTTACTAATTCAGAAGCAAAAAGTTAGTCACTAATTCAAATTAGTAAACATTTTTACTAATTCAGATTCACTGTTAATTTGAAAGTATTAAATTGCAACGAATTGATTCTAATATTTGGATCGAAATATAATTTGATTCAAATATTGGGATCAATTTGATCCAATTCGGTATCAAATTGATACTTTCATGAAAAACATAGTGTTTAGAGAGTATTTAGTAACAAATTCTGGAAAATATTTGAGTTGGCCATCTCTCCCACATGGCCATCTATCCCGGACTTACCCTAATAGGAAAAATTAAACATATATAATTAAAAAAATTTAATACAGAGAATAGATTTTACTGTATTTATATAAAGGAATACTGAAAAAATGTATTTGATTCAAATAATCGGTTACTTGACTATTAACAAATAAATATTTACTTGAACCAAATAATTAGAATTTTAATTTTAATTAAATTGCAAGTAGAAGTATTTTAAATGAGAGAGAAGGTATAGAGAATCAAACAGAGAACCAAAAGATGATCAAGAGAACCAAAAGAGAATTATAAGTTAAGTATAAAACAACGAACCAAGAGAATATCGCAATAGAAAATTAAAAAAAAAGAGATAATCAAGAAAATCAAAGGAGTCGAAATTTGTATTCTCATCTTGATTCTCTTTTAATTCTCTATTGATTTTCTTAGTTCTCTGTTTTACTTAACTTTTGATTTTCGCTTTTGATTATCGTTTGGTTCTCTGATTGATTCTCTATACATATACTCTCTCATTTAAAATAATTTTACTTGCAATTTATTTGTACGTTTCCTCAATATTAATAATAGCAGATAGTATGGTAAAAATATAATATCTATAAGGTATAACATTTACCATATTTCACACTGCAAAAAAAAGCATCTTATTTTAAGATGTTTTTTAGTATAGCGTTTTCAAGACATCAAGACATATCTTATAATGTCTTAAAAACGCTATACCAAAATATCTTAAAATAAGATATATTTTTTTGCAGTGCAGAAAAGAATGAATTATAGCTGCAAATGCTGACGAATATTTTCTATGATAAAAAGTTAGCTGTGATGTGTAAAAAAACAAAAAATCGATAATTTAAACCTCACAGCAAACTTTTTGTATACGTGATATTTTATCGTAAATTTTTTTTTTCAAATTTTCGTATGACAATAACAAAATAATATGAAAATTTTAATCCCACGATTGGATAATCGAGTCAAAGAGAGGAATTTCGCAGCGAAGATTATATACAAATGCAAATAATAAACGAAGGACGGAAGAAGTTATTTCATATCACGTGAAAAGTAGCACAAAATATTAATTATAAGAACCAAAGAGGCCTGCTGTTTGTGCGTGGTCCATGATGTTGCTGATTTTTCAGCGACGACCTTGCAAGCAAAACGCGGTCTATATTCTTGCTGCGGCAAAACACGTCAGACCAAAAAGGTATTACACTTTCATGGTATAGAAACTTAAAGTAAGTATATAAAAGCAATTCGTGTGTGGCCCGGAGATGGTAGGTTCTTCACCTCGCGAACGAGAAGTCGGTTCCCTTTGATGTTATGCCTAGCGCCTCGACTTCTCTTAAAGAGGGGGTAACTCGCCAGTTCCCCCCTCTCCTTCTCTCTCCACTATACAACCCTTCCATATCCGATCATTCTTAACCCTTTCCTTGTCTTTTTAAACCAACCCCCCCCCCACCCCTCAACTCACCTCACCTCATCTAACCCCACTTTCTACGAGTCACAGTCTCGCCTCCTTTTCTCTCCCCTGTTTATTCAATATATAGCCTTACAACCAGTAATGATGAAGACCTCACGGTATATCGACGTCTACTAACTTTGGCTTATGAATATTTGACGAGAATTGGACATGCTTGCCTGGAGCTTGTGAATGGAATAATTCAATCCATTTATGGAAATTTAATGACGCGATATTATATATACGCGTATATATAATGAACTTTTAGGTATGATCTAATGATCCAATTATTGTCCGTAATGTGACATTTCAGAGAATTGATGTTAACCAACAACATATATTACATTTGTAGTTGCTTGATAGTTAGTTTTAGAGATTGTGATAATGTATTTCATTTTATATGTTATAGGTATATACAAAAAATGAAATACATTATCACAATTTCTATAAAAAAAAAAATTTTCCAGACAAAACAATGAAAGTATATAAAATCATACACAGAAAGAAGCTTGAACTCAAAATGAGTTCAATCAAACTCAATTTGAAGTGCAACAAAAATGAGCATAAGCTATAAACGACAGCACTTCAAATTCAGTCTGAATTTAACTCATTTATAGAGGTGAAGGTTATTTTTCATTTTCATTTCATTTTTCATTTTTACATGCAGAAACATCTTTAAGTGCGTAAGAGGTATTTTTCTCAGGAGTCGTCAGTTCTCTTTGAGAGTCATTCATGTTCTATTTAAATTAAAAAAAAAAAATGGACACTTGGATTTATATAAGTGAGAATATCAGTAAATGAGAAAAAATTATCTGTCTCTTGAATTCTTGCATTGCCCTTTAAAGCCTGAATTAATTTCATCGATTTAATTTTTTTTTAAATATTTTATATAAAAGGGTTTTTCAAGGTCACTGATATTGAATCTGAGATCAAATTTTCAAAATTTAAAATGGCGGATCCAATATGGCGGGTAAATTTTTTAAAATTGATCCGATTTGCTTGAAACTCTAAAATTCAAATTGATACTGAAAATATGAAATTGATCCAAATTTTTATAATAATTGTTATTCGAGGGTTTTTGGGAACCTATAATTACGAATTTGAATTCAGTTTTTTAAAATTCAAAGAACTGATCTAATATGGCGGATGAATTTTTTAAAATTAATAAAATTCAAAACTTGTTAATCGGGAATTTTGGGGAACGCTGATTACGAATCCAATGAAATTTTGTATTTTTAAGCCACTGATTGAAAATCTTGCTTTCTAATAAAAACTACTGACAATAAGTAATAACAAGTTTCAAACAAAATTAATGGATTTTTAAAAATTCATCCGACATTTTGAATTTTGTAAATCTGACTTTAAATTTTTGTTTGGTGCGTAAAAATATTAAGGAAATTGGTCGAATTAGAATTTATTTGATTGAAATAAATATTATTTGGTTCAAGTAAATATTTATTTGATACCTAATAGTCAAGTGACCGATTATTTTAGTCAAATAAAATTTTTTTTCCAGTGTAGTAATTTAAAATTGTTAGTAGTATATATTTGTTTATAAGTTATGCGATGAACGTTAATGAATTTATAGTAAAAATTTATGATGAAAAGTTTGGAAAAAATGCGTAATTCATTTGGGTTTGTATTAATAATTCTAAAAATATTATATTTTGACGCACACTGAAAAAGTAGCATTGATTCAAAAAAATAATTTACCTTTCCGTATTTGATTCATTAATTTTCTTAATTCAAAAAAATTTACTTTAAACTTTAGTAAAATTTTCTTAGATCAAGCATATATTGAAGCAAATATGGACAATTAAATGGGTTTTTCTTGATTCAATATTATTTTTTTTTCCAGTGCAGATGATCTATCAAAAAACTTCTAACTTTTAAACAAAAGAGTAATCCAATAAAGATACAGTAAAACCTGTTATAAAATCTCTTCTCCTGGCGTATTAAAAGCAATAAAATTCCATTTAATAATAAAAAGTACATAAGAAAACAATATACATTCCTCAACTCTATATCTCAGAAATCAATTAAACAATTGCGTGTAAATCAATATATATATATACTGTGATTTTGTACGTGCAATATAAAAGGATTGACTGCACGTGGCTTCTACATGTATATAGGGAGAAAAATCTTGAAGAACTTATCACGCGGAGAATAATTGGAAGATGATAGGCTACGTCGGTTTCGAGTGAGCAGGGTAATTGCTTGTGTAATTCTTAATTTCATGTTACGCCGCCATTCCAAAACTATTATACTACTGATGCGATAGTATCTCGCACTAGATATATAGCGCAATGTGTGGGATAGACAAAATGTTAATATATTTGATGCGCTTCGTTACTTACAGACACATATGTCTGGTTATAATTAATTTGTAAGCGCGGGGATTATAATTTTCCGTTGTTTCCGCATTTTCTACATAGAAAATAACGTTTTATATCATCATTCACAGGTGTGAACATGCACTTTCATACATCATATATATAACTCTCATCTTATCTTGACTTTTTCGTTATATATATCATATAATACATGTTTTTCTATAAATCTGATAAAAGAATATATATATATATATATATATATAGTTGATCTAATTAGTAGGATGTGAACAAAGATAGTTATGGTCAATTTAAAAAAATGTTCCTTAACTCCTATACATAAACACTTAATAAATTTTAAGTATTGAAAAAATTTATACTACATCTTTATCACGCTTTAAGTTCTATATAAATTTGTACAAAATATAGACTATCATTTTTGGGTTCAAATTAAAAAAGAAATACTACCTACATATATAATGGAAAATATTTTTCCTGTACTTTATTTTCTATTGGAAAATTTCACTTCCACTAATTCTTATTTTCACTTTTACTGATTAAAAATTGAGAGTGAAAACTAGAATCAGTGAAAGTGAAAATGAAAATTAGAATCAGTTGAAGTGGAAGTGAAAATAAAACCACGTAAACTGCATCCAGAATTTCAGAGACGTCATAATTAAATTTTAATTAGAAGAATTATATATCTTTAATTTACACTTTTCAAACATTTGTTTGAGTCAACCAAAAAATTTGGTTGAGCGTTTTTGTTGGCATAACAAAACTGTTTTATTAGGTCAATAAAAATGTTTGCACAGAAAATTAAAAGGCATTAAAATAAGCTGCAACGCTTATTATTTTAATCCAATTTTGCTTATTTTAATCCATTTTGGTATTAAAATAAGCAAAATTGAATTAAAATAATAAGCGTTGCAGCTTATTTTACTGCCTTTTAATTTTCTGTGTGGTTGATCAAACCAACAGTGTTTTTTTCTAAAATGAAAAATTTTATTCTACCTTATTCCTTTTTTATTTATTTGTTATCAATATTTAACCGGTTTAATTTATATTTATCCAATTGGAATATTTGTGGTCATTGAAAAATCTCATCTCAGCCTGGGATCGAACCTCTGTTTTTAAACTGCGAGTCGTGAGCTCTGACCGCACTGGACTACCTATTTTTATGAGAGATTTAAACTAATTGTTCTCTTAAGGTATACGAGCTGAGAGCGAATTAAATTATTTGGTGGTCGTAATCAAATTTTGGTTAAGACAACAAACGATCATTTGATTTTTTAGACCAAACTATTTTGTTTAGTTAACCAAATTATTTTGTTGTCGTAACCGAATTTTGGTTAGAATTTAAAAATGTTGAACCTTGAACCAAATAATTTTGTTGGCCCAACCAAATGTTTGGTTGAGATAACTCAACGACTTTGTTTCAACCAATTAAAATTTAGTTACAAGTACAAAAATTGCCTAATTAAACGATTTTGTTGCAAACATAAAAGCTTTTTTTTTAGTGTACTTTTTACCGGTTGTTTATTTACACTGAAAAAAAATTCTAGTTAGAATAACCAGAATTCTGGTTAGGGTATATTTAACATTTTGATTCTGGTTAGGTTAACCAGAATTCTGGTTATTTTAACGAGAATTCTAGTTAATTCAACTAGAATTCTGGTTAACATAACTGGAACGTAATGTTAAATATAGCCTAACCAGAATTTTTTTTTCAGTGTATGTATATGATGTATTCCAAGCCAAAGTGTAAGTCCATCTGCAATTGCATCTCCGATTTTTTTGAGATTTTTTTTTTTTCTTTTAGTAGGGGAGGATGGGGTGAGAATAGTTGGGTAAGACATTTTTGGATCTAGTAGCTAAAATTCAACAGGCATCGGAAAAAGTATATTATCGTTCGAAAGCCTATACTGTTTATTTGGCTACAATTTTGTAATGCATTATTTTGCTGTGGATTGCAATGCCTTCGAGATATTAGTGAAAAATTTAAAAAAAATTAACTATCCTTGCCCCACTATTGGGGCAAAAATAGTTATCAAAATTCTTTTTACGAAAAGTAATCAAAAAAAGATATTAAATTTGGGTTTTTTTTTTAATTTCATTGGATAAAAGCACCTCAAAACACTTCAAAGCACTACCAAAAAAATTTTTTGGACATAAATAAATATTTAAAACAGTTAATATCTGAAACAGTGTTTTAAACAGAACTGAGACATTTTAGAAAAAACAGGATTTTCACAAATAAACACGTAGCTTCCACAAATGATATCGCATCAAGATCAAATTTTTCTTGACGTCTTTTGGTGTTAAAACAAGTATATATGATGAATGGTGCCCTTTTTGAACAAGCCATGTAGGCAATAGAGTCACTTACTATCCTTACCCCATCCTCCCCTACTAATTGAAATTAGCTTTCATTTAATTTAAAAAAAAACTCTCAAACAAAAGTTATTTTTTTAATTTTGCATATTTTACCCAATAAACGAAAAAAACCATAAATTTTGGGACTTTTTTTATGGTTTTCACCCTAAAAATCAAATTTTTGGATATTGTCACTATGATTTTCGTAATCAGCGCATCTAAATTACATAAAAGTACGTAGTATAAAAAAAAACCAAAAATATTTTTAAAAAATTCAAAATTCAAAAATTTTTGAAAAATTCCAAAAATATTGTAAATTTGTTTGCCTATTATCGGGCTAGGCTTAAAAGTTTTGTAATATAAGTAGTTTTTTTTAACAAATTTTGAAAAAAATCATAATCAGTATATATACGTCAAATGAGAAAAATGACTTTTTATCATTAAAACTCAAAAATTTGGTAGTAATATCGTTTAAAAAAAAAATTTCGATTTTTTTGTTGAAAAGTATGTTTAAAAACACACATTTTGAGAAAAAGACTTTTAAAATTGATGCATTTTTAAGGAAATTATATGAGCATTCAAAAATTAAAAGTCATGAAAATTCTTCAATTTTCAAAATTCCATAACTCGAAAACGGCTTGCTAAAAAAATTTGAAAAAATTCATGGAAGCTAGTCTCAATTACCCTAGTAGAAATTTGTCCCAGTAATTATCGTGGCACTGGACAGTTGCGCTAGAAGCTGCCTAGTAACTTAATACTGCAACTGGCTAATTACTCGAATGGAATGTCACGCTTTTTTCGTCTAGTTATTGTCTAGCCCAACTTGATAAATTCTGATCAACGGTCCGTTAGAAAAACTAGACAAATTATTTCTTTTAAATATTCTCAAAATTTGTCTAATATTAAGATTTAATATAAGAAACAAATATTTTTGTATTAGTAATTTATTATACAATTATTATTATCAACTTTTAAACACAAAGAGAACGCAATTTCAACGAAAAATCTCGGGGGTAACGGGGAGCGAACACGGGTCCGCTGGGCGCGAGGTACGCACGCTACGCAATCTGCTATACTAACGATATCCATCAAACGAAAAATATAGCAGATATATTTTAGTTCAGTGCTGTAGCTAGAAATTGCATGCTTTATATAAATATTTTTACTATTATCTGCCAAAATACATATTTTAGAATTTTAATTTTTTATAATTTACTGAAAAATAAATTTACACTTGAAATAACCATTTTAATCAGCACAAATTTCATTAAACCATTATTGTATTAAACAATAGATATTTTAAATTTTCTAAAAATTTAATTTTTAATTTTTTACAACTTAATTTTAATATTTTATAATTTAAAAATTTTTTTAATTTAGCTATTAATCCACCTATTATTAAAATTATATATTTTATTTAAAAAGATTTTAAAAATTTAAGGCATAAGAACATTTTAATTTAAAAAAATAAAAAGAGAAATAAAATATAACCTATCTATGTAACAAGGCATATTTTTATTATTGCATTTTGACATTTTTTAAAAATAATTACTATTAAAATTATTATTTATTGTTTTCTAAGTGAAAAACTCAACGAAAACAGTAATTTTTATTGTTTTTTAATATCAAAGGATAGAATTTATAGGTTAGGTTTTCTAAATTACACATTTTTTTCAATATCAATTGAAAATAAACTTTCTTAATAAAAAAATATATGATATATAAATGGAACAATAAATAAAATGCCAATAATAGATAATAGAATAATTTAATTTATAAAAAAGAAAAACATACTAAATATCATAAAACATGTGAATATAGATTTTATTTATTTATTATATTAAAATAATAAATTATGTTAATTTATATTTACCTGAATTAATTAGAATTTTATTATTTAAGAAAATAATGAAACACAGATTTCTAGCACTTTTTTGTCTAGTTATTAGACATGTACTGCAGCGCTGCTGCCACGAAAGAAGACGAAAGTATAATTTCTAGAGACACTAGACAGTGCCATTCAAGCAACTGGACAAAAGTTGAATCTAGCCAATTTCAAGTTCAACTTGAATGTTTTCTAAGACTGTTGGTCAAGTAACTTTACAGTAATTGTCTAGTTTGTCTAGAATCAGCGTCCACGAGAAAAACTGGCCAGTTACTAGAGTATTTCTAGTGCTTCCATGACAAATTTCTACTAGGGATAGTACTAAAAGAAAAAAAAATCTCAAAATAATCGGAGATGCAATTGCAGATGGACTTACACTTTGGCGTGGAATACATAATATATATAAAGTACATAGATGAAATTGTCTATTAAAGTGATAGTTCCAACCGCGAGATGATTATTAGACAACTAACTTGAAACATGGTTCAAACGTATATATATATATATATCTACATAGAAATGATGAACCTCTGCCATTCTAATGACATTTTCTAATCGCGATTGCTCTCATCAACGTTTTATAAAATTGACGGTATGACGTTATTTGCTCAAAGAGAAGAAGTGATATTTCTCTCAGTAAGATATACTATACACTCTACTTCTTTAGAAAATAAGAGAGAATAAATGTGTAATCGACACAAAGTTGATCTTGTCTTTTTTGAAGGATTAATTGCAAACTCCAAGTGTTTGTGTCTTTTCCGCTATTAAAATGATGTTATTCCCGTATATATAATTATCATCAAGCTAGGGAGAGAGTATATAAAGTATATTATCATATAGATCCAAAAGAAGGAGGAAATTTTCACAGAATATTATACAAGTCGATCAAAGTTATAAGGTTTCACATAATGTTTTTTGACTTTCATGAATGTAGGTTCATTTACCTGCAGGTGCATGGATTCTGTATAAAGATTCATTATATACACGAGAGATAGAAATACGCGCGCGTGGCTCATCTCTCAAAAGCACCGTAATCGTATATATAATACGGTAGCGGAACGTTTTAATTACTTTTGATTCTAATTTCTATTCCCCAATCCAAAAGAGAATATAATAAAACAAGGAAATGAATTCATTCTCGTGATCGTCAAGAAATTAAATCATCATCTCTCTCCAATCATTTTTATATATATTGTCTTTTCAAGGGGAAGAAAAAAAAACTGATTTCACTTTAGTATATCAGCTTTTCTCTTTACCGCTCGCACCTTGTATATAAAACATATATATATATGAACAAAAACTCCATCTTTTGGAATCGTGATTTCATGGTTGTAGAACAAAAAAAAACAACATCATTCTGCTTGACTAAAATAAACTTTCATAAAAAAAAATTTAGAGGAAACAAAATTATGAGATTCGAAAATAGAATTAATTATTATTAATTTTCTATACAATAAAGTCTGTAATATGTAAGTGCATAATCATATACAATTTGTATGGATACGAATCAATACTGAAATTTTGTGGGTAATTCGCCGATCTGATTTTCGATTCATCTTAAGAACGAATGGTAATTTTCTTGCTTTCAATTCCAACGAATCAGGATTCTATTTGCACTTGAAATTTCATTGAGCTTTGTCACGAAACGGCTGGGTATCAAAACGTCCAATTATTCTTGAACGTCTGAAAATTTTATTGGCCAGAGTTACGCGAATGAGGCGAGTAAAATTGAATCGATCTTTAATATATATTCAATTCATTTGCTCTGCTTGCTTCCATGAAATTATATACTATATATATATATATATAAATAAAAAATTCAATGAACATTTTTTTCTTTGTAATAATATTGACTGCCATTCAAATAAAAAGGGTTAATCCAACATGAAATAAAAATGCGTCTAACACTTTCTTCTCTATTTTATATGCATAAATAATTTACGCAAAATAGATTTTCAAAAACAGTGAAATTTTAACTATATATATATACATACTTTTCTTTTTATATTAGACCCTTTTTTCAACAGTGAGATATTTTGAAGCGATAATAAATGCCTTATACGTTCCAAATAATATGTTCTTATTGTACAGATGTGTTATGTGTAAGACAGTCTATACTCCTATAGATAAAAAGGCTAACAACCCTAGTTGTATATCATGCTTCATAGCACGCTATATAGGAAAGATGGCCGACATGAGACATCAAATATTCAAGAAATCGAGCGTGTCGGTTTGCGAAAACTCCGCCTTTCTCAATGGATATAAATTCAGAACACCTCCATCTATTCTACGAACCATTTTTTACTCGCGTATATACCTATATATATATACACATCGTATGCTATCCCTTTATATAGATATATATATATATATATATATATATATGTATATACACTGTTACCTTCATATATATATTTAAGAAAATAAAATTGTAGAATTGACCGTGGGAACTGTAATTTATAAAATTTATAATTTTTAATAATATATTCACGAAGGGAGAGGCTTTGGTTTCCGGTACCGATGAGTTGTATTTACACGTGTTTGTCAAATGGTAAATTATTTTATATTTTTGGGGGCTCGCACGCTTTTTCCCCGAAACTCATCATTTGTGTATTCAAATGTTTATATGAGAGAATTTCATATACAATGTATGCAGAAATTCTATGTATGCAAATGTCATATGAGAAATAAGTTATATTACAGTCGAATAAATATAATATTTAAAGGAATATTTATAAATATATGTATGCAAATTTTAATTTAAGCAATAAATTATACATTTTTATATAGGGAAAATAAATATATATATACACGGAAAAAATGAATTCAGTAGATTTTACAGAACTATCACGGAGTAGCGGATACAGCTCTTTACGAAACTGAGTGTTGTAAAATGTCACCAAATATTCAGGATAAACTCCAGAAATATTCAGCATAAACAACGAAAGTTCTGTAGTTTATCCGAAAATATCCATCACATTTTACAAAACTCAGTTTCGTAAAGAGCTGTATCCGCTACTCCGTCACAGTTTTGTAAAATATACTGAATTAATTTTTTCCGTGTATATAAGTTTTAATTTAATTTTGAAGTATATAGATTTAAGAATGAAAATATTATTTGAGTGAAATTAATTGTTTGTTAATACAGTTTTGTTAGAATTAATTATTTTCTAAGAGAATTAATTCTCTTATTATTATCTATTTATTATATTTAAAAATTATTAGATAGTATCTTAGACAATTTAGAATAAATTCTTCTGAAACTAATCACATTACACATTTGAATCGTTTTATTTTCATGTATATGGACAAAGAAGATTTATCAATTAGGATATAAAAAAAAAAAAAAATAATAATAATATATCAAAATTATAAAAACTTACAATTTTGTTGTGTCTCAATTCAGGAAATGAAAATCATGTATACATGATGTATGACGTTCGCCTGCAAATAATATAATATAATAATAATAATATTAATGCAAATATCTCGAAAAATAATAAATATTTTTTTTCAAAATTTTTTTTACTCAATTAGACCCATAACCTCTACCCAAAAACGTAGTATAGAAGAAATCGGAGGATAGACCCCTCAATCTCACGTGGAAATTTTTTCCTCCTCTTTCCAATGGTGCAAATTTTTTTTCAAAAAATTCTAAATTTACCCCAATTTTGTAAATCAAAATTATTTTTGACTTTTTTTTTTCTTTTTTTCACCCCTTAAAATGAAACTTATATTCTATACTTTTAATAAATAAATTAAACAAAATGTCGTTTTTTTATTTCGAGATATTAATAAATTAATGTTCATAAAAGAATAAATTTAACTTTATTTGGTTGTAAAATATTCCCAGGTAAAAAAATTAACGTTAGTTTAACGTTAGTGACTAACGTTAGATTAACGTTAGTGACTAACGTTAGATTAACGTTAGTGACTAACGTTAGATTAACGTTAGCGACTAACGTTAGTATAACGTTAGTTTAACGTTAGTTTTTCTAAAACTTGCGAAAGTTTCGAAAAGCAATATTAAAGGTACTTTGAACCCTGTAAAGAGTGTTTAAACATCAGCAACAGATTGTAACATGATTCCAGGTTAATATTTCTTTACAAATGTCAAATTGACATCATCAAAAAATAAAAATTTATATTTTTATAATGGAAAATTTGATTCCTAGCTCAGTTTTAGTCAATTTTTTTAGTTGTAATCTTATTTTTTCTTTGATGACATTTAAGTTGTATAATTAATAACAAGCTATTTTCAGGTTGATTTCTTAAGAGAATATAATTTTTTCAAGTTATTCAAATACAATATTGTTAAACTACGTCAGTCTGCAACCATTTGAATATGCGGTTAACTTATAACAAATTAAAATAACTGCTATTTTTGATATAAAAATGGTTGATGTTGAATTTGGTGTAATTTTAAATTACAACTGTAATTTTTCGTTATATTCTACTTCTAATAAATCGTTAAAATAAAATTCAATTTTAAATTATACGAAATTGATTATCAACTTTTTAGAATTATTAAGATTTCGGTAAGTATTAATTTCTGAACTTGTTAAAAATAATTATTAATATTAATATTAATTATTTTTAAAACTTATATTTGGTAAAAGATTAATTTTCAAAAAAACTGGAAAAAAATATTGTTGATGTTTAAATATCTTTTCAGGCTTCAAAGTATATTTAATATTGTTTTTTGAAACCTTCGTTAGATTTTAAAAAAACCTAACGTTAATCTAACGTTAGTCACTAACGTTAAACTAACGTTAATTTTTTTACCTGGGTTTCATTAATTTATTTATTAAAAGTATATACATTTCAAACTTCTTTTCAAAGGGGTAAACACAAAGAGTGATTTAAAAAAAAAAATTCAAAAATATTTTTGATTTTTAAAAAAAGGATTAAATTTTGAATTTAAAAGAACAAAATTTTGCACCATTCGAAAGAGCAGGAAAAACCCTTTTGAAAACATATATTAATCGAAATTTTTTTCATCCTTTTATACAATAGTTATGATTTTTCAAAAAATTAATCACTGTTCACATTTGACAAAAATTTTAATCCTCTCCCCTCATTATCGGAGTAATTATAATTTAACACAAATTTAGACTCACTTTTTTAATTCAGGTGATTTCTCGATTTTTGTTTATTATTTAGTATTTTTTTTTTTAACGATGACAATGAATATATATTTCACAGAAAATTACAAGGTAATAAAATAAGAAGTAACAGTAACACGTCAAAAAATATAATGAGTCGAATATTCAATACGACCGAATTGTCCCTCTCTCGATAAATCCCCACCTTAGAGGGTCAATATAGTATCTTTATCGTATATTATCGCATATATGAGACGCCTCTTTATTCGCAGTTACTATAGTATTATAAATGATTTAATTACTTTAAAGATAAATGGATTAGACAGTCAAATCAGTAATTTTTCTCCAACTGCATATTTTCTTAATTTTAAGTCAAAAAACAATTTATAGTGGCAAATGTTAAGTTTTCCACAATTTCATAAAAACACTATTGCTTTTTCGATTTAAACAAACAAAAAAAAATACATATTGAGTTTTGGACGAACTTTTGAATTAATTATTCATTTATCACTCTTTCTGAAAAATAGTTTCTTCTAAATGCTGAAAAAAATTATATTTATACGCCAAAACTATTACAGTATCAAAAACAATAAAAAAAAAATTATTTTCAATAATTTAAATTTGTTTAAATAAATACTTTACAGTTAAATAAATTAAAAGAAATAAATTTTTTAGCCGCTGCAAAATATATAAAAAATTCATGAGAAGGTTGACACAAATGAAAGTTGTAGAGAATTTTTCTATTTGGAGACTCGAACCCTGCTTTATGCAAAGAGGGTATAAACAAAGTTATATTCATGAATGGAAGACTTTTTATAAATAAAAAGAAATTTTAAACTCAAATATGGAAATCGACATTAAGTTATATACAGAATTTTCAATGTTAATATTTTTACTCTTCCTACATACATTTTTAACGTATAGTTATTTAAAGTTAAGTTAAAGTTATTTCAAATTGTATACAATATAGAAAAACTTGATGAAAATAAACATTTAATAATAATTTTTTTTCAAAAAAATTATACTATATTAAATTTTTATACATATTTATATTTAAAACTTGACATTTTTTTATACCGTTTTTCTGTAAATTGTTAAATAAATTATCCTTTATATTTTATGGCAGTTATTTTATAAAATATTTTATAACATTTATATGCTTGCATTAAAATTTTAGTAATAATTTTTAATAATAAAAATTATTTGAGTTCATATTAACGTTATCTTGAATTCTTAAAAGTTCCATCTATTCTCTGGCATATACATATACATACACATATAGAAAGTCGCACCTAAAACGATTTCTACTACTGATATTTTGAAAGGCCACATTTCACAGTGGAAAAATATGATTTCCTACTTCAGCATTAATTCATTCTTGATAAAATTAAAAAGTTCATTTATTTCCTACACTATACTTTTTTATATATTGAAATTTTCTTTTAACTTGCGGCAGCATGTAAAAATTTAAAGAAATGTCTGTAAAAAAAACATCTTTCTTGCGGTTGTATACTTCGCGTGTGCCATATATCGACAGCTGGGCCACAAAATAAAATGAACCTGCGGGTATATGTGTTTAGCTTCACTCGACAAAGTATAATATTCACGTATTATATATACCTGTATATATATATAGAGAGAGAGAATGAGAGGTGAATCTAAAGAGTGTGGGGTGCGAACAAGGAACGATCTATTGGGACCACCGGCAGGCGTTTTCGATGTCGGGTGAGAAAATAAGAAGATGATGATGAAAGGGAAAAGAATTAGAGAGAAAATTGCTTTATTATATATACGTCGGCTAGTGAGCTCATTCATTCACTCAGAAAAATCAAAATGCAGTCATTTCACATATACAATATAAGTCGAGAATTTAAAATAAAAACTTTTATATAGATATAAAGATCTATAAAATATATATTTTTACTTAATAATTTCTATAGTGTACAATACAAAATTTTTTTATTTGCTTTTACTTTTTATTTTTTTTTCAAACAAAAAATTTAACTCAGAACAAAGAACTGAAAAATTTCATTTATCACAAATAAAATTTTTATTTAATTTGCTTCTGGAGAGAAAGCGATTTGGTGTCTGAAACTTTAAAAATATTTTTTTATCGAAATGATAAATATCAAATAAATAATAATATAAAATAAATTTTTTATAATTTTTTAATTTTTTTAAATAAATTAAAAAAAAAAATTCTTTGCTTTTTGAATTCTATAAAATAGTTGAAATTTGATTTAAAATGTTTTTGGAAATTTTTGGGGTAATTCACAAAAATATATATAGCGCGAACGACGATTAAAAATTTTGATTTCGATAATTTACGGAAATTTTCGAGGTAATTTATAGAAATTTATACGGTAGTTATAGAAATTTATTTGGTAAGTTATAGTAAACTTACCGGAGTTATGATACTTTATAATAAATATTTTGAATTTCGTTTGTTTCATTGTGTATTAAACTTGGACTAGTGACGGTCGAAATTTTGAGGCGGGTGAAGACGCTGGGGTCGGTTGTATATTTTCCACCATAAAATTATTTTTTAAAACTAAAAATTTATTTATTATTTCTACGATATAAACTTTCTTTAATTATAGAGAAATAAAAAAAAAAATTTCTACGGCAAATAAAATAAAAATTAAATAAAACAGGGAAAATGATTTCATTTGAAAATGTTTTATACCACACATATGGATAGAGGATTATGATAGACGATATACGTATTAGATATATCTTGTTATTTATTGAGGAACTTGAATTAGAAAATACAGAACTGCAATTGAAATTGATTATTAGAAACCTTCAACTAATGAATAATGAACTTCATATATGCAATAGAACCTCCCATCTTTATGATGATAGAAAACGGATACATATATGTAGGTATATCAGAGCGATGGTAAAAGGGTGGCAATGCTCTTGCGAAACAGGAAATGAAACAGCATTAAAATATTACGCATGTTATGACAAAATAAAAACAATTAAGTGGTGTATTTTGTGTGTATGTGTTAACTACTGCAGAACCACCTACTATTACTTATAACGTTAATTTTTTAACATCATGAATCATTATCTATTTAATTGAAAAGAAAATTCAGTTTATTTCAACCATATATATAGGAATCACACGCATGACCAAAAAAATTAAACTCTAATTTCACTCATTTCGAGATAAAAGGTATGATTTTTTTTTTAATCCAAAGCTGAGGTTTTTTCCTACAAAAATATACAGTTGAAAAAATAGGACAAGAATGTGATAAAGGGTCAGCAAACATATCCTCGAAATCAGATAAATTTCTATACATTAAGAGGCCGCTGGGTTTGAGGTTATAATCGGCTATCATAACCTGAAAATCAAGTAAATTTTTAGGTCAAAAGGCCGCTGGGTTTGAAATTAAAATCAAAGTCGCAAAATACTAACAAACCTAAAAATATAGATTCTTAAAACAACGGCGGCGAGAATTTTTGTAAAATATAGGTAAAAGCCAAGATTATATTCTTAAATTTAGAATATATTATTTTTTCGATGTGTTATTATAGCGAATTAACCAAATTCTATTGTGAGGTATAAATTTTGATTAATCAGTGCGTGTCAACTCGATTTAAAGACATATATTATACTTATTAAGGAAATAGAGTGAATGCGACTAGCATATATATGAACTGCAACATTATATATCTATCTCTAATTATTAAATCCTATTGATTATAGAAGAAAAATTATACAGTACATATGAATAGGTAAATTTATATGTCAACGAGACAAGAAATATGAGAAGACAGCAGCAAATACTTTGATCAATTCAAGGAAGTAACTATTCATTCATCCTGTTCTGTAATTTTAATAACCACATCGTACGGCCATTGGTTAACATGGCGGATGCACATAATATTCTCCTTCCATTATTCAGTTCCTTATATTTTTCACCATCTTTTTTTTTTCATTCTCCTGTTTTATCAAAGAAGTGATCACTTGTTGACGACTTTGAAATATGTGGTTCCTGTATATATATATATGCACGCAAGTATCTATACTTATCTTTAAACATGCAGAATGTCTTATTATTCTTAATGTAAAAGAATTATTACCATTTACTTTAGCTCTTATGTTTTCTAGGAATACGAGGCGTTTATAGTCTGTTATTTTCTTCCGCTTTTTCTTACTCTGTTTTTTTTTTACTACATTTGAAAATATTTCTTTATGATCGTTAAAAGTGTCATTAAACCTTTTCTATATAAAATATATGGGTGATTCTCCGCGTCGTGTACAATTTAGTTATTGCAATTATTAAAAAAATTTTTTTTTTACAATTTAACAAAAATTAAATTATAATCTTCATAGTTAGTGCTCGCAAGAATGAAATATCCGTGATGGGCCGGACAAAATATTCATAATTTTATTCCCGCACTGAATAACTTCCCATGACGCACAACTAATACTGATTTTTCTAACAATATATCAACAATTTTCAATTTTTTTCGTATTCACAGCATTTATGCTTGCTAAATTAATGTAAAAATTAATTTTTAAATTAAATCTGTGTAAAATCGCCCTGTGTAAAATTTGCGCTTCAAAGGTGCGAGCTCTCTAAATCTGATTAAGTTTAGTTTTCTACTAATGAAAGAGTGCGGATTCGTTTACCATAATTGAATTAGTAACAGTTTTGACTCGTTTTTAGTAGAAAACTACTAATTGCTAGTAGAAAACTACTAATTTCTAGTAGAACTACTAATTGCTAGTAGAAATCTATACTAATTCAGATTTAGAGAGTGTAAAAACAAAAAAAATCAATTATGAAATTAGTTTCTGCCGTATAATGAATCTACTTGGGTGAGTTATAATTATTATTGCTTCTGTTAAAGTATAACTAAGTTTTGTTTTGATTTTTATCAAGTAATTCAGTTTTATTATTAAAAGGCTTCACCATAAAGAAAAACTTAAAGTGCGGTTCAATACCTGCCCAACAGTATATCACACGAAAAAAAAAGTAGAATTTTTACCCCAAAATCGGTATAAAAATTACCTGCAACAAATTTTATCCTAGTTGAGGGCACCACCGTCTATGTGAATTAGCATTGGTGACAATTACCCGCAACAAAATTTACCCAGCGTTTTTTCTGTGTATAGGAATTTATAATTAAGATTAATATTTATTCATGTATAGGTATTGGTCAAAAAATAATATAACATATAGTTAAACCAATAGACTTATTGCAAAAAAAATTTATAAAAATAACAATAGTAGTCGCAAGCGGTAAAAGAATGGAATATTTTAAAGAAATGTTTTTTTTTGACCTTCCACAATCAGCTGAAATTTTGTTCTTCGGACATTATAGCCCCTTGCACTCTAAATTTGAATCAGTGAATATTTCACTGATTTCAATTCAGTGGACGAGTTTTCTTTGATGAATCAGTGGAATTTCATTGAAAATCAGTGGTTTTTACTGATTCTCAGTGAAATTTTACTGATAAATTAAAGAAAACTTGTCCACTGAATTGAGATCAGTGAAATTTTCACTGATTCAGATTTAGAGTGTACCCCTGTTACAACCAACCTCTAGCTCCTCTATGTGCATAAAATATAGAAAATAGTTTTTTTTAAATTTATTAACATAATTAATTTAAATACAATAACGAGTAAAAAAGTTCTGAAATAATCTGTGAGTTATATGTTACTTTAAAAACCTATGATGTCTTTGGTGAAAAAGGGTTAAAATTTGTACCACTATAGTCCTAATCAATGGGTCAGACACATATATATATAAATTGAATGACAATGTCATCATCAAAACGGAGAAGATGGTAGTAGAGGAGATATACATATATGTATAATTTGATTTGGTACAATTTTGTAATGCGTTGCCGTGGGGGAATCTCGTTCATCAGGAAAAGGTTTGTCGGATGATCAATTGGATATTGGCGATCGCTCTCGTCCCATTAGCCCTTGAGACGCAGGATCGGATAATTAGCAAAGCATTCGCTTGATTCTACCTTCCTCTACTTCTTCTTCTTCTTCATCGTCGTCTTCTCTACTCTTCTCTTTCCTTCCTGCGCGCGGAGTCCTTAATAATTGTAATTGGACACGGCTCGGCAGCTTCACCTACAGCGTAGTCTCGCTGCCTACTTTACAATACACTTTGTCCATCTGCCTTTTAAGGAGTGAAAAAATGAAAAAAGGGGGCGTGGTTATGAGATCAAAGGATGCCGCACTCCACCCGTGCCGAAGGACCCAAAGAGATCTCTTGAGACATGTTCCAAGGTATGCACGATACGCGCGGTGCATGCTGCATATATATCTATACTAAGATGTATCCATAAAATTGTTTGCGAATCCACAATGTACTGATGGTCATCACAATTTTCATTTTAAGAGAATATGCCACTCTTTGATTTTTAAATTCTGTTTAAATCATCACTGAGAAAAATGTTTAGTCAGAGTAACCAAAATTTGGTTGGGCTAATGAAAAAATTTTGTGGGTATTTAAACAAACAAACTATTTGTTTGAGTCAACCAAAAAATTTGATTGAGTGTTTTTTGTTGGCATAACAAAAATGTTTGGTTGATCAAACCAACAGTTTTTTTTTTTTTGTAAAATTAAAAATTTTATTCTACCTTATTTCTTTTTTATTTATTTTATTATTTATTTGTTATCAATTTAACCGGTATTCAATTGAAATATTTGTGGACTTTAAAAAATCTCATCACCGTTTGGGAACGAACCTATGTTTTCAAACTGCGAGTCGGGAGCTCTGACCACTGGACTACCCATCTTTGTGAGAGATTTAAGCTAATTGTTCCCAATGGGAAAAATACCATTGGCGTATTAATGGCCCAATAATGGGAGCCAGGGATGCCAATATAATTTCAATAATGGCACCCAATAATGGACCATTATTGGTAAAGTCATGGACTGTCCACGCCGATGCCAATGATTGGCAACCATCATTGGCAAATTATTGGCAACCAATAATTAACCAATATTAAAAATTTTAATAATAATTTAAAAAATCAATAATTTAAAAAAAAAATTTTATTTTTATTATTTTTTAATAGTTATTATTATTATTATTATTATATTTTTAATAATTAAATTAAAATAAAAAAATGGTCATGAAAGTATTAGTGAAACCATTTCATCCAAAAAAGAATTTGTCTCAAATCCAATAAATAGGAGAGACATCGAGCAGAAAAAAATTTCGACAAGAAAAAAAATTTTCGATCACTGCTTATATACCAATCTAATGGCACCTCAACTGCGAGAAACAGTTATGATGTTCGCCCTCCCTGTGGCGTTGAGCGAACTATAGTCCAGAGCTGAGCCATCAGCGCAGCGCGGGGACATTTGAAAAATTTGATTTTATTAGATATTTTATTTTATAATTAACGAATTATTAAGTATAACATTATGCTATTAATAATTATTTATGACATTAATTATTTATTAAGTTAATTATTTGTCATATTTAAAAGAAAATAAAATATCTAATAAAATCAAATTTTTCAAATTTTCCCGCGCTGCGCTGATGGCTCAGCTCTGGACTATAGTTCGCTCAACGCCACAGGGAGGGCGAACATCATAACTGTTTCTCGCAGTTGAGGTGCCATTAGATTGGTATATAAGCAGTGATCGAAAATTTTTTTTCTTGTCGAAATTTTTTTCTGCTCGATGTCTCTCCTATTTATTGGATTTGAGACAAATTCTTTTTTGGATGAAATGGTTTCACTAATACTTTCATGACCATTTTTTTATTTTAATTTAATTATTAAAAATAAAATAATAATAATAACTATTAAAAAATAATAAAAATAAATTTTTTTTAAAATTATTATTAAAATTTTTAATATTGGTTAATTATTGGTTGCCAATAATTTGCCAATGATGGTTGCCAATCATTGGCATCGGCGTGGACAGCCCATGATTTTACCAATAATGGTCCATTATTGGGTGCCAATGGTTTTTTCATTGGCTCCCATCATTGGGCCAATTAATACGCCAATGGTTACTCGTGGCAGTTTCCCATTGGGTTCTCTTAAGGTACGAGCTGAGAGTCAATTAATCCTTTCAGTCATATATTTTTCTAGTAATGGAATATAATAATTATTAATCCATCCAAGTCAAAATGGTTCATATATTTTTCTATTTAACAAAGTTTACGAATTACTATACCCTTAAAGGTTTTTTGAGGTCGCTGATCACGAATCTGAAATCCGTTTTTGAAAATTCAAAATGGCTGATCCAATATGACGGACGACTTTAAAGAAAATTGATCGGATTCGTTTGAAACTCATTACTCAGGGGTCCCTGATTTCTCAAAGAATTTAGAGGGATCGCGCTATATGATTATGAACCCGATGTTAAATTTTCAAAATACAAAATGACTGATCCAATATGGTGAGGATTTTTTAAAAATTGATCATATTCACGCAGAAAATTAAAAGGCATTAAAATAATAAGCGTTGCAGCTTATTTGAATATGCCTTTTAATTTTCTGTGTTCGCTTGAACCATATTACTCGGGAGTTTTTTGAGCTCATTGATTACGAATTAAATATGTCACATTCGTAATCAAAATGATCCTGAAAAACCCCGTGTAAAGAGTTTTAAGCTACACTGAAAAAAAAAATTTATTTGATTCAAATACCGGTGTATTTGGTTATTATCAAATATTTCTTATTTGAATCAAATATATATAATATTTCAATCAAATGTTTCAGTATTTGAAGCAAATACCATTTATTTGATTCAAATAAGAAATATTTGATTCAAGTAAATATTTATTTGATAATAACCAAATACACCGGTATTTGAATCAAATAAATTTTTTTTCAGTACGTAATCATGTCATTTTTTTAAAATTCTTCCGACATATTTTTAAATTATTTAAATTTGTTTTTAGAATTAAAATTAGCGATCTAAAAAAACATTAAAATATGCAAATTTTTATGCCTACGTGCTCTTTTTCTACTAATTTTTTTTTAAATATTGTGCTCTTTTTTGAAGTAAATAAATAAAAAAAAAAAGTACATATACATATTTTCTATCAGAATTCTGAAAAAAGTGAAAATCGATTTTTTGGACAATAGATCCCTTATATCGTAGAACATGTTATAAATATAAATAAGCCATAAACTATAGAGAAAAACAGATCCATGTATAAATATATACTATGATTCCTTGGCTGAATTTAAGCTCTAAACGATTTATGACTTAGTTTTTACTGTGTTTGTACCATAATAGCCCCGGTCTGCGGTATTATATACAATATATATTCTCAGCAAACTCTTTCGTGACGATGATGATTAAGAGCAAAACACGTTTGCGCGATCGCGATTCTTTTGGTTCTTGCATTTTCTCACAGCGATTCGTGTATATGAAATGAAAACCGCAAGAGAATAATATATATAAGCGATGACCGTTACTTCAATTTTTAAATGACTACATCCGTTTTATAAAACTCGTCTCAATGATATTCTGCAATTGAGTTGTAACTTTCGTTTCCACCTTTTACCGAGAATATGAGATCATTGATGTTTTTTATTATATTTTTATCATATCAAGAATGAATCCCTTATATTCTTGTATATTTCAATTTAGTTATTTTTACTAAATTTCATTAATCAATTACTGATTATTGAACTTTCTGAAATTAATTTTTAAAATTTAATGTACATTACTCAAGTTTTTGGAAAATTTACATTATAATCTAGTTAATTTATTAAATTTCCAGTGTACATATTACAATTTTTTTAAATTGAATTTCAAAAGTACTTTTGTTCTTCGAACTTGTTTATTGTGTAAAAATCTTACATTCAGCGCTACATTAAATATTTAAATCAGTGGAATTTCACTGATTCACAATAGTGTTTTCACTGATTTCAATAAGTGGTTATATATACTTTTTTGCTGATTCAAATTAAAAAGTATGTACATTTATTTCTTTAATAATTTTCTTTAATAATAAAATCAAATTTTAAAATGAAATATTTTTTACAGATGAGATAAAACTGATTGAAAAAAAAATGAAGAGATAAAAATTATTAAAAATTTTTTTCTCTGATATAAATTGGAATAAATAGCATATAATGGGAAAATATTAACTTTATATATTATATGTACATTTACAATTAGTACAGTAACACTTAAAATATTTAGCTATATTAAACATTCTTTAAATTATAATGTTATTAGATACACAATTATCGTAAATTGCGTATATAAATTTAATGACAGCGATAAACGGAATTATCTTCGAATTGACCAGAACTATATATGTATATAAGTTTATATTGCAACTTACGGATATATATATAGTCAGTTTAGTATTAAACTAGTTTTCGAAGATTTTGTTTTTGTTGAATTATAGTAAAGGATATATGCAATTTCTAGTATATATAAAGTAAAGTGAAAGTACAAAATTAGTTTCCTTATTTCATATGACACTTAACCACTTCGTAAACAACTTGATAAAAAAGACCATCAAATCGATATTATACATATATGTCTAATATTTAACTTCTTGATACATATATATATAATTGTTGCACTCATTTTTTGAACAAGTTTGGATAAAAATAGAAAACAGGAAAGTGGTCCTTCTAATTGCATTAAACTCAGATTTGGAGTACAACATAATTTATAATTTAAATTAATTAAATTACTTGTTAGTCTAAAAAAAATATCTCCAATTCCAGAAATATAATTAAGAAATAAAAAAAAAATTTAAATTATAATGAGGTTGAAAAGAATCGAAATTTTTGTATGGTAAAAGTCTAAAAAGATAAGAACTATGGATTTTCCTGGCAGCAAATATCGCGTCTTGTGTTAATTGGTTAATAAAACGTTGGTATAAGGGTGCGCTTAACTTCGCGCGTGATTAATTGGATTTTTGCGAGCTTGTTTTTTAGTTTTTAATTCCAAAGTCTCTCGATTCGTTGCCGCCAGTCGCGTCTTTCTTCTCTTTAATCACCGTTTTCATCCTCCCCCGTATTTCCGTTCGCGTTAATTGCTTTCAATGAGAAATTTACCTTGAAAACGATCAGTCCAATATATAGATTCGAGATTAAAACACTTTTTCTATATGTTATTATTATTAGACACTTCAATTAATCATTGTACATTTAGGAAAAAATCAAATTAAGAAAATTATTTCCCTTAATTTTCCCCTCTAAAATATATATATAATGATAGAAAATAAATAATTAAATATTTAAAAAAATAAATGTTACAATTAATTTTTTTCATTTTATGACGATGATCTAAAAAATACATACATATACACCCAGATAAATATTTTATTCGCATTTATTTGATACAAATAAAATTTATTTAAATTAAATAAAAAATTTAATTTAGCACTAGGAGGGCCAAGCCCCCGTTATTTTCCACTTTAATGCTTAATTTTTTAAATACTTGCAAGTATTTAAATTATTAAAATTTTATTTAAATTTTGAGATTATGTTCGTTTATTGGTTATAGAGGAATTTGAAATTATATACTTGTCGGACATAGCCTCAACCCCTTGAATTTTGAGGTTATGTTCATTTTAATACTAATATACGATATATGGGGCATTTCACGTGATATTTTCATTCAAAATTTTTTATTGACTAGAAAATTCTTTTTCGAAATCTTTATAAAAAATCAGAAAATACATATTTTTTTAATTCTTTATTTTGATAAAAATTATGGATGTTATGATTTTTTTAAATTCAACGCCATCAGAAGCCGAATACTTTTGAAATGCGTTTTTCTCTGTTCTATACTAATACCTATAGATAAAAAATAATATTAGATATAAAATGTGTTCGATTCTTCTTCAATATTTTAAATATATGTAGTAAAAAAAATAACGTATCTATAACGGAAGAATCTAAAAAACCGAAATTAGGTCTAAAAAGTGACTTTTCTCAAAAATCGAAATGATTTCAAAAGTATTCGGCTTCTGATTGATGTTAAATTTAAAACAATCATAACTTCCATAATTTTACTCAAATAAAGAAATAAAAAAATACGTATATTCTTATTTTTTATAAAGATTTTGAAAAAAGGTGCAGTTTAAAAAAATGTTTGAATGAAAATCTCACGTGAATATATAAAATCCCATATAAAATCTTCCCACAATTATTAATAATAATTGTAACATAAATTAGAAAATATAAGAATTATATAATTTTCCTCAAAACATAATGACTTTATAATCATTTCCCTATAAATATGTATTAAACGTTATATGAATCTTGAAGCTATTGTGTTTAATAAAACCTTAATAAATATGATTTTGATCGTTTGCAATGTAATTGACGATCAAACCTTTAACATTGATAAATGATCTTCATATTGCGCATTTTGTAACGTGGATAAGTATGAACAATTTAGTACCCAAAGAAAACCAGTCTTTGAACGCGGCGTCAGTATTTGACTGAGTAATCGCGCGCGCGATATATGTATATATATATAAGCTCCAAACTTTCTCGCAAAGTTTTGAACATTTATGACGCGCGGTGATTTATGCTTTATTTATGCCAGAACTCGTCTCCATAATAATAATACCAACCACACGAGAAGCTTGCTTCTTCTCTCTTATATGCGAATAAACGACAGCCGTTTTTAAGTGGCCTTTAACTCGTCTTTAGTGGCCTGCGAAGATCCGTAATCTCCATATAAAATTCGATTCTTTCGATGCCAAGAAGTCATTTTGCGGTTAAACTTTGACAAAGTTAAAAATCGATACAAATTCTTTTAACACTGTCATATTTTCTTTTCATTTTTTGTTTTTATTTTTCAATAAACCAAGAGCGCGCAGTAAGTTCAAGTATTTCCCCCACCCCCCTTTAAACATAATAATTTAAAAAGCATATACATATACCTATATATGTAAGTTTTAAAACCACTGTTCTTTTCTTTTATTATTTTCTTATTTAAAAGTTCATCTATTTTAAAGAGAAAATATTTCTGTTATTTAAATTTTCGTTTGGTTTTTTAAATATAAAATGATTTAATTTTTTTTTATTTATTTTGAAAAAAAAACAACTGATAAAACAAATAAAAACAACAATAAAAATTAATCGATGAATGTTATTGTGTCTTATTATTAAATGACACTGGAATATAACTTGAACTGTAAAAGTAAAACTAAACCGGAAGTAAGAGGGAGAGAGTGAAGGAGATATTGATTATTTTTTGATGCGATTAACGCATAAACGGGTTATCTGTGGTTTACTGAAATCACAGGAAAAAGGCAAGCACGGAAAACGATTGGATAGCTGTTACGTATTCATACCTTTGGCACCCAAGCGACGCGGCAAAACGATAAAATAAACTGCTGCCTTTTTACGATTATTGCCTTGCCAAGTTGTCACTACCGAGTTTGCATCGCTATACTCTTGCGGGAGATAGTAGTGCGGCAAACGTCCCGATCCTAAAGTGCCTAACGTTGTATCGTTACTTTTTTAGATTTTAGAGCTCTCACGTCTCTTCCCATTATTATCTTTCACAAAAGTAAGCATACGAATATATATATATATATATATATATATATATAGCTTCAAAAAGAAACTCTTGCCAACAAAAAATAATGATTGACAATAAAATCAGAAAAATCCCAAATTGTTTTTTTTTGCACCTTTTCTATTCGTCAAAAAAAAAAAAAAAAAAATTTTACATCATTCTATTTTTTTTTACTTTTATAACTGATACCCTACTTTTCCATTTATTAATCACTTACTTTATTTGAAAGTGATGATTATATTTCAACAGAATTTTAAGTGATACGAATTTTTAAATATCAAAATTTCTAATTCATCCAATTTTCATTTGTTCAAATTTTTATTTACACAATTTCTTATTTGATAAAATTCCTAAAACGATGAATCTTCATTTTTCTGAAAATGGATATAAATGGCCGAATATATCAATTAACAGAAAGATTTCAACGCGATTTTTAAAATTGACCATAATCAGCGCCGAAATCTTTTTGCACATTATTTGTTTGGCTGTTTATACAATTTCGAATAAATGAAAATTCGGCGTTTTTAAAATTTTATTACATATACCAATTCGTATTTATAAAAATTTGGAAAAATTAAGATTCGGTGAATTGAAAATTCTAGCATTTAAAAATTCAGAGTCCTTAAAATTTTGCTAAATTAAAATTAAGTTAAGGAGGTTCATCCCAAAATCGATTTTCTACAGATTTTTTAAAAATTTTTAAGATGTATTATTGACATCACTTTACATGTGTTGTTCAAATTTTATTGAATTTTACCGTATCATTTTCAAGATAAAAATTGATAAAGTTTGAAGTTTTACATGGGAGTGAAAAAACATGAAAAATGACCATGTTTTAATTAATTAAAAAAAAACGGTTCTACAGATTTTTTTCAAAAACTAATATGTTTTAAATTATGAGTTTTAACAGTTTTTACAAAAATATGAAATTTTTTTACCGTTTGGTTGTGAAGTAAATGTTAATCAAAGTTAGCAACTTTTGAACTTATCCCATGTAAATAAAAGAAAGAAGAGGAGAAACGGCAACATAACCTCTAAATTGGCCAGTGGAGCTCAACTTTTATGGACTATAGCTGTCGGTTTTAAACTTACGGAAAACCCCTAATAGAATGAGTACCGCATGAAGGGATGAACCTCCTTAAATTAGAAGTTTTTAGGATTTCGTGGCCCAGGCCAGAAAGCCTTATAGTTTCACTTTGGTGTCCGTCCATCTGTCGTAGACCAATATACGGTTGCCATGGTAACCGTTACCGTAACAACCGTTTCCATAGCAAACGTTTCCATGAAAATCGTTACCATAGCAACCGTTTCCACGACCGTTTTTTTTTCCTATCAACGGTAATATTAATATTGTCCACGAAACTTTGCGATGGAGGCGCCATCCGCCTGCTTCTCTCATATTTTTTAAATAAAATGTTGTGTAAAGAGAAGTTCTGTAAAATAAAAATTATTATCACCTAAAAATTCTGTAGAGTCAAAATTCGTTTAAAAATGAATTTTCTCAAATGCTAATTCGAAAAATGAAAATTCGTCAAGAAAATAATGATATTAGAATTCTTTAAAATAAAAATTGCAACTATAGTGATATTTATGGGATAATAATGCGTTACAATGAATTGATTCTTTGTACGAAGAATTGAGGAGAGGCGCGGGTTAAATTGTTTATCGATTTTAAAATTGAAATATAAATTTTTCAATTTGTGAAAGCCGTGCAAAGTTTTACGATGTTGTATATGTCTCGCATGAGAAGATCCAGATTTGATTCGTGTTAAAAGTCAATTTTGCGAGTGAATCAGTATATTATGGTATAGACGCTCGGCACAAGTAGTTCAGCCGCCATTTTTAATTTTAATCCGAGGTTATATTGCTGCACGAGTATATATGTATCATGAACATTTTGCCAAGAGATCATAAGAGTCTTTTGTTCCATCTATATGATGGTATAAATAATTGCTGCTGCTTGGCTTTTCTCTCTCTCTCTCTCTCTCTCTCTCTCTCTCTCTCTCTCTCTCTCTATATATATATATATATATATATATATATATATATATATATATATGTGTGTGTGCGAAATGCGATGGTTGTATAACGGAATAGTAAAACATCGGTACATGATTGAATTGCATTGGTCGATATACGGCAGATAGCAATTCACTGCTCAAACGCTCACGGATCCGATTTGCAGTCAGTAGCAGAATGAATTTTATTAGCTACGTGTTGCGATTTGAAACGAGAGAAAAGCTTCTGGTCGTCATAATAGTTTCTGTCCTCTATATACCAGTTTTCTATATATAATACAGCCAAATAGAAATTTTACCACTGCCTTGATACTGACCCAGTACTGCCTCAGCATATTGGATTATAACAATTTTATTTCAAAATTTCTTGAATTTTTTTAAAATAATTTTTATATGATCCGATTAAATCATTTGATAAATAAAATAAATAACATTAGTAATACCTAATAATAATAAGAAAAAGTATTTTTTTTTTTTTGGTTAATTTTTAATATATTTTAAAATTATTCCTCTCTTGAATGTTTTTTTACTCTATATATCGATTTGGAGTTTTTTTAATCTTCGTATAATAATTAACCTGACCAGTTTGGTATTGTTTCTTCAATTTTTTTTACTTTTATATATGGATTCTCTCTACATCTAATCGCTATAATTACACATAAAACAGATGGGGAACTTTTCTTGAATATAATGCACTTAATAATATAAGTACAGAAAGAAACTGAAGCGCAGAATCTATTCAGTTTGCAAGTTATATATATATATATATCTTCTTAAGAAAAAAACAATTGATCGATTCGTTCTTATTCTATTATGCATTATGTGTATTACAAAGGAAAAATTATTTACAACTTATCGCGAATGTATATATATTTTTTTTTTCTCTAAATTGAAATTTTTTTCAATTTCTTTGCAAATTATGAAGAAGTAATATACCCTCAATGTGTAAAAAACTTTTTAAAAGAAAAAGAAATAATACAAAAAGATAAACAAGAATAAAGTAAAAATTAAACTTCACAAACTGTTCATAAAAAAAATTATACTGAATCTTTATTTAATATAGAATTTTTATTTCATCGAATTTTCATTTACATGAATCATCACTTGATACCTATATAGAATTCTTAAAATTACCATATTTGATGGAAATTTTATTAATTTGGTCGAAAAAACTTACAAAACTTACAATCGTTTGTGGGTCCAAAACGATCCAAAAAAAAGTTTCCAAAAAAATATCATATTATCGTATTAAAAGTTTTTGGGGTCACTAAATTCAAATTTAAGGTCAGATTTAAAAAATTCAAAATGGCGGACCCAAAATGGCGGAAAAAATTTAAAGTTGATTCGATTCGTTCAAAATTTGGTACTCGGTAGTTTTTGGGTTCGTTGAATCCAAAGTTGATGTCAGATTTAAAAAATTCAAAATGGCGGACCTAATATGGCCACTCAATATAGCGGAAAAAATTTAAAATTGATTCGATTCGTTCAAAATTCGGTACTTTGAGGTTTTTTAGGTCGCTGAATCCAAATCTGACCTCAAATTTGGATTCAGTGACTCCAAAAACCCCCAAGTACCAAATTCTGAACGATTCAAATCAATTTAAAAATTTTCCGCCATATTGGGTCCGCCATTTTGAATTTTTTAAATCTGTCAAGGAGTTAATAAAATCCAACATATTGGAATTGAGAGTATGGATGCTATAAGGGGACGCGCATGATTTACGTTGTCCCCTTGCGCAGCCGCTGACTCGCTACACGCGGGGACTTTTACTTTCACTTATATCCCCTTTTAGCATCCATACCCTTAATGATTATGTTTAGAGAAATATTTTTCTAACATGTGCACCGTATTAAATTGAAAGTACCATAATATGATAAAAGAAGTGTATCTGCTGCCATCTCCATATGAAGAATTATCCCTACAATTTTATTGATTCAACAATATTTACTCAAACGTTTAGTCCATATAGAGTCAATTTCACCCTCGCAACATAGAAATTAAATTCTCGCAATCGAAAAGTTTCTCTTCTATATATATATCTATCAACAAAAGAATATATAACGTCATATACAATGGTAGATAATTACAGCTATTTCATTTCTATGATTAATTATTATATCGACGAAAAAGGACTCTATGGGGCAGAATCGAGAAATATTAAAATGATACAGTAACTTTCACAAATAACTTCATCAAATATGGCGTACGCACATTTCATGTGCTTTTTGAAACCTTTTTTTTTCCTTTGCCAAGCGCCAACTGTCCAAATGTTCTCTACCGTACGTCCTTATACGGTTCAGTCCCGCAACAGCGCAAACGAAAAAAAAACCTCAGTTGGCCATCGCCATCGGCTTCAAAGAGAAACAATATGTTGGCAACATAATGCGTATAATATGGGATGTTTCCGGTGCGGGAATAAAGAGTTCAGAAAGACAAATGAGGTCGACTTGTGACTCTCATGAGAAGGCACACAGTTTATATTCGCGAAACACTATTTGACATTTATGAGTGATTTTATTTTGACTAATTCATCTATAATAAATTAACTAATACCTAAGTATATAACGAGTATATAATAAATGATAATGATAATAATAAGTAAATAATTAATTTCCTTTCTTTTGACAATGTAATAATCAAAGAAATTCCAAGGCTCCCAATATTCTTAATTTAATAAAAAAAAAAAAATTAATCTATCAATTGATGCGCATTTGTTTACAGTATTTAGATGAAAAATTCATTTGAAAATAAAAAATTAGAATTATTGTTGCCACTGAATATTATTAAGTTTGTTATTAAATTTATTTATAGAAAAAGAAATTTAAAACTTTAAATAGTTATACAACAATAAATTGTTATATAAAAATAAATTTCTAATGTTTATGATCTAGTTAAACTTCACAAAACTTTTCATATTGTGTAAAGCCAACAATTTATTAATCCAGTTTAATGATTTTCAACCTTCAATTGTTTATGTACCTACATATGACATTGAAAAAATAAAGGTAATCAGTATATAAAAAATTATTTTTTCAACAAAAATATTGAGTTACTTTTACAGTGAAAAAAATTCATTCTGAAATTAAGAATATAGCACCTATTTAAGAATACTGAATTTGAGGAATGAATTCCATTAAAATATTCAAATAGCTGCCAAGAATATATTCTTAATTTTAAATTAAAAATTTCTTTCGCTGATTTATTATACCGCATTAATTAAAAAATTTTACCAAGTAATTTCCCGAATTTAATTTTTTAAAAAAAGGTCGAGATAGCTTTTCTAAAGATAAGAATTCAAAAATACGTATTTATTTAAAAATTTAAGATTTTAAAACAGATTAATTATATACTCTTTCCTTAATAGATGTACAAACGAAAAAAAAAAATTCTTCTAAGCAAACAATTAGTAAAAGGATTTTCAATAATATATTTACAAAACATCTGTTGCAGTGGAGCCATTTAGATAATTCTTTTTGTCAATATAATCAGTATAGGGATCGAAAATTTCACTGATGAAAAGACTTTGAAAAACACATCTGGTAAAGGAAAAGTTATATAGTTTCTTGGCAAATATATATACGAAAAGACCTTTAATTTTCAAGGTTTTTCACCATTAGAAAACATTTTTAAAATGAAAATAAAATATTTCAATAATTATATTCTCCATTACTTGATCGATGATATTCGTATATATGTATAGGGGCGACTTTAATTAAAATTTACCTATGACCTTCAAAATTTAAATAAATATATTTTTTTCGTTTTGTACAGAAAAAAAAATTTATGTATTTTTTTATTATTTATTTATTTATATTCATTTTTAAATTTGGGTTTTACAATGATTTTTTAAAAGTAGATATGTTTTCAATGACATCGAACTATAAAAATATTGAATTTAGAAATTTTCGTCAAGAAAAATATTTTTTTTTTTACTTTTTATCCTTCAAAAAAAATAACAATTTTTTCTAAACAAGTTACAAAATTTTCTGAGTACTTCCTGGTATGTAAAAATAAATAAAATTAAAAAAAAAAATTTGGTCACTTATAAGTAACAAACCATACTGCCATTTTGACAACAGTAAAATTTCAAATGACTTGAAGACACATAAGGAGCTATGCTTGGCCGCACTTTATAAGTATATAACCATTCGTTAAGTAGGTACTTGTAGGCGTTCATATTTTTTTTCGTATCATTCCCTCTATATTCAGGTATATAATATGTATATATATATATATATATACACAAAGATAAGTGCATATATACATATATATCTCTGATGGAAAAGTTTTTTGATACCGTAATACATTTTTACCATATCGCAAAGAAAATGATCGTTAAGACGGTGCCAAAGATACGAAAATTGCCGGATCAAGAAACGAAGTAAATTAAACTAACTATATATATATATATATGCGTTTTATATTTTGATATGTCGAACAAAAGAAGCCATATACTCTGCGGGAAATATTCTCCGCGCGCTAACAATTCCCATGTATGATTGTGTTTATCCGATTGACCATTTTATATACGGCAGACGATGTGAATAATAAGCAATTTACAAATGCAAGTTCTCAGATTCAGACTTTTGATATATAAAAATATCAGTCAGAATATCAACTACATGTATATAATATATACGAAATATCGTTTTGGAAGAGATAATAATTATTTACGCCTGCGTCTGGCTGAAACTGTACATCTAATTATATGTCTTTATGTTTATATATTTAAATATATGTTACTCGTTGTTTCTCGTTAAATCTTGCTTTTTAAATTAAGAAAATTAACATTCCATCAAAAAACAATTGTTTTTCTTCACGATCAAAATTTTAAATCTCATTTCAAAATCAAAATCTTAAATTTTCTATACAACTAAAAAATAATTTCAACCAAAACTGATGATTTGAAGAAATTTACGATTTCCGCAATAATTTCACTATCTTATTTTAAGATGAGTCTTAAATTTCCTATTGCTATAATCAGTTGCTAGGGAAAAAAAGTCCTTAGCAACGGTTGTTAAGGAAAAAACAAGCATTCTTTATGACATGAACCCTGCAGTTATTAGAGCCATAAGTATCTTCATAAATAAGGAATCAGACTTAAAAATTTAAAACATTCCATTTTCTATTTCTTTCTCTTGTCTTTTTTCTTTATAATTATGTCATTTCCTTAAAATTGTAATCTACATTAAATTTATGATTTGTATTTCATTAGAAAAGTTACATGTGTAGCTAATAAGCATCTGTAGATGTTTAATAAAGCATATTTAAAAAAAAAAAAAAAAAAAAAATGAAATTTTGATTAAAATTTGAAGGGTAAAAAACTAGTTTATATAGTAAATTATCTAAGATATTAAAATAAGATGCAATGCTCTAATATTAATACAATTTTAACTTATTTTAAACCAATTTGGTATTAAAAAAATATTTTATTTCTTATTTTAAGATTATAATATTCTTGAATATAATATTAACACAGAAAATTAAAAGGCATTAAAATAAGCTGCAACGCTTATTATTTTAATCCAATTTTGCTTATTTTAATCCATTTTGGTATTAAAATAAGCAAACTTGGATTAAAATAATAAGCGTTGAAGCTTATTTTAATGTCGTTCAAATTTTCTGTGAAAATAAACATAGACATTAAAATATATCTAACACGAAAAGTGCGAGTACAATAAATTTAGACGTTAAATATGTTTGACGCAATTGTCCATAAATCAATGAAATATTGGATTAAATTAATATACTGTTACGAATCAAGTTTAAACTCTTGTAAAACCTTGATATTGTCAAATTCCATTCCGCCCTGTCAAATATCTCGACTCTTGAAATTGGCAATTGGCGCAGAGTCAACCGCTCATTACTAATAGCCATGATACTCTCGTTGCCAAAATGGCGTATTAAGTGTTTTTCTCGAAAGTATGACGAGAGGGAAAACGGATACGGGAGCAAGGCACCTGTCGTCTCTAAATCTCGCTACTTAAGTTGGGGCTGCGTCACGCGCTCTTGAGAACAGGGAGCCTGTCCCTGTGTATCGCGTTTAATTGGCTAGCGTGTGCGGTTGCCGCACACTATTTATAGTAACGAGTCATTAGTCCATTACTTGCAATAAACAGTCGCACGTACACACCAAGTGTGTAGTACAACGTGCGCGCACTTTGATCTGCCGTCTTGTTCAAGACGATTGCGCGCCGCTATTGCATCCCAAGATAAAGACGCGCGTTACTAATCTCATAATCAAAGCTATCGATCCCTATTCGCTGGTCGTACACCTCATCTAGCTCATCTTCAATCTATAGAATATACCATTACAGGACAAAAAGTCCAATTCAAAAAATATATTCAACAAAAAAGTCTAAAGTAAATGATAAAATATGTATCGAGTCGAACTTTTTATTCTCTCTCTCTCAAAATAACAATTTTAGAGAATCAAAAGAGAATCTTATTCAATGGAGTTTTGATTCTCTTTTGATTCTCTAACAGTGCATATAGAAATACAATATACGGAAATGTGCGGATATTTATATAATTATTATATATTTATAAATTAATTCATAATATTTTATAAAATTTATATACTTTGTTAACTCCACAGATTCCCACACATATGGCATTTCTATACAAGTGTTCTGTCAGCGGGTAAAGCGCTATTGTATATGTTCTATACAGGGTGTTCCAAAAGTATGGAAACTTTCAAATATCTCGAAAAGTACGAATTTTTGTAAAAAATGTTCAAAACAAAAGTTGTTCCAAACAAAAAGTATATGTAATGTACATCTTTGAAACTAAAAAATTGGGCCCGGAGCAAATTCGTAATCCCCATGAAATTCTGCGTTCAGACATGTGGTATAAGTGCCCAAAATATTGGGCCCAATCCAAGATATTGGGTCCAAAATTTATCAATAGATATATAAAATTTAAAAAATCGCATCTTGGAGGGATTTTAGGATTAGAAATTGGAAGCTAATTTTCAAATTGGGCATAGAGCCCAATGTAAGATTCCGCCGCCCAATATGAGGCCCACGGTAAAAAAAATTAGTTGTCTTGAATAAACCCATTAATTTTCAGTATCTAATTCGTAATACCCATGAATTTCTTGGGTTAGACTTGTAGTAAAAATGACTAAAATATTGGGCCCAATGTCTGGGATTAGGCCCAACATTTTTCGTTAAATAAATAAATTTAAAAAATCGCATCTTTAGGAGTTTTTGGGGTCATAGGATTAGAAATTCGAAGCTAATTTTCAAATTGTACAAAGCCCAATGTAAGATTCCGCGGCCCAATGTGAGGCCCACATTAAAAAAATTAGTTGTTTAAATAAAACCCACTAATTTTCAGTATCCATTTCAGAATCGTTATGAAATTCTGGGTTTAAACTTGTAGTACAAAAGCCAAAAAATATTGGGCCCAATGTCTGGGATTAGGCCCAACATTTTTTGTTAAATAAATAAATTTATAAAATCGCATCTTTTGTAGTTTTTGGGGTCACAGGATTAAAAATTGAAAGCTACTTTCCAAATTGGGCACAGAGCCCAATATAAGATTTCGCAGCCCAATGTGAGGCAGTAAAAAAAATTAGTTTTCTTCTATTTCGTAATCGTTATGAAATTCTGGGCTTAGACTTGTGGTAAAAATTCCAAAAATATTGGGCCCTCACATTGAGCTGCAGAATCTCACATCGGGCTCTATGCTCAATTTCTAATCCTGTGATATCAAAATCCCTTCAAGATGCGATTTTCTAAAATTTATTTATCTGTTGATAAATTTTGGACCCAATATCTTGGATTGGGCCCAATATTTTGGGCACTTATACCACATGTTTGAACGAAGAATTTTATGGGGATTACGAATTTGATACTGAAAATTAGTGGTCTCATTTAAGAAAACCACTTTTTCATTGTAGGGCCCAACATTGGGCACCGGGCCCAATTTTTTGGTTTCAAAGATGTACATCTTTTTGTTTGAAACAACTTTTGTCTTGAACATTTTTTACAAAAATTCGTACTTTTCGAGATATTTGAAAGTTTCCATACTTTTGGAACACCCTGTATATAATTAAAAATGGGTTCTAAAAACATTCTAAACATATCAACTAAATAAAGAAACTAAAACAATAATAATTAAAGAATTCACTGACAGATACGATTATATTTATAAATTTTTATAAATAAAGTAACTTTTACTATACTTTAAAAGCAAAATCGGAATTGTTCGCAGTTTCTGCGCATTTCTGGAAATTTTTACTCCAGAAATATTAAAATTTACTATTTCGGAGTAAATTTTACTATTTCTGAAGTAAAAATTGTCAGAAATGCGCAGAAACTGAGGACAGTTCCAGTTTTACTTTTAAAGTATAGTAAAAGTTACTTTATTCATTCTCCCATTTTTCTCCGTGGCATTTAAACATTTCAACATTCCATAGTAATAATTACTAGTTTTTGTAAAGCCATTGTACTTTAAAATTTTGACAATTTTTCTCTTGACTCTTGACTCTCTAAATCTGAATTAGTGAAAAGTGAGCTACTAATTTAAATTAGTAAGAATTTTTACTACTTTTTAGTCACTTTTTACAAAAACTTTAGTGAATAATTTTATAACTACTAAAACAAATATTTTACTAAAAATTAGTAAAAATTGTTACTAATGTAAATTAGTAGCTCACTTTTCATTAATTCAAATTTAGATAGTAAATAGCTCCGGAAAAAAATTTTTTTGTTAATGAAACTTGGAGAAAATGTTTAGAAGGATGTTTATAATATATTTTAAAATAGTTAAAAAATTTTTTTTTAACAATTTAGATTTTTTTGAGAAAAAATTGCATTTTTATTTTATAATTTCCTCAGTTGACACGGTATTGATTATATAATTATTGTATATATTCAATTCCACTTTAAAGTCAAGAAAAATTAATTTTTCGATTTGTAGATATATTTCAATTCAATATAAACACACAATTCTAATGGTATAATAACTCACAAGAAAAATGGGATAGTTTTTAGGGGTCATCCATAAAGCATGTGATACATTTTTTCTGAATTTTAACACCCCCCCCCCCTCCCCCTTGTGATGCTTTTTCCAATACCGATTAATATGGAGTGTGATATTTTGCTGACCCCCCCCCCTTCCCCTAAAGTATCACATGCTTTATGGATAACCCCTTATTTCAATTTTGGTTTCAAGTTTCAAGCGATTTCGATCAACTTTTAAAAATTGGATCAAAAATTTTGAATTTTGGAAATCTAATGCAGATTAATATTCAGCGGTCATGAAAATTTTTTATTAACAACTGGTCAAACGAATCTAATTAATTTTTAAAAATTAAAAGAAATAAAAATTTTTAATTTTCGTCAAAAATAAGAACATTTATTTTCTTATGTATAAAAAATGTGAAATTTTTAAAAAATAATTTTCCCAGTCTATAAAGAGATAATCCCTCTTAAAGTGGAAAATATAGACACACAGGATGCAGTTAACAACCAGATAATGAAAAGATATATATAAGTACATATGTGAAATCATATAGTCACGTCAGATGAAGAAAACAAGACCGGATTGACGCAATAGTCCAATGGACTAACGATTAATAGTCTCTCCTTTCCCAAAGCTAATTACTAATCTTTAGAGGAGAACCAGAACGAACAACTATACAAAAAGGCATGACATTAATTTATTTTCCTTGAATCACAGCCAAAATTCTCGAGTAAATTCAAGTATATATATCTTTCTCTCTCTCTCTCTCTCGAGTCTTTAGCCAAGAAATCTATAAGCATTTTATATTTTATTTTTCAAAAATAAAAAGTATATATAACAACCTTATACAAAATGTGAAATAGTTTAAATTTTCATTGTTTCAAATGGTGAAAGGTAACTGTTTTATCAACAGCAGATCAAAAGCAGATATTTTCATGAATTCTACTTTACCCTAAGAAGATAACTTAATATTTACAAATATATGTTTCGTAAAATTGAGTTAAACACATTTGCATAAGGGAAGACATTGCCAATTGCTCATAACAAATGGCACGTTGCGAGAAACGCACAAGATGTACTTAATTTAATAAGCATGGAAGTTTGTATATATATATATATATATGTGTGTGAGAGAGGCGCGCGGGCGGTTTTACCAAGAAACGAAAAGTGACTTCAAATTTCGCACGACGATTTCGCAGAGTGCCACTGCACGGACCATAGGCAAAGTCGGTATCTTCAGAGAAAAGGAAACTGCTGCCTAATGTTGTTTTAATTAAGTAGGCGGTTAGTGGAAAGAATACAAGCTTTTTAATTCTTCTTTTCACTCTGTCTATTTCGAGAGAAAGAGAGAGGGATAAGGAACAGTGTATACATATACACACATATGTCACGTGTCTCGTACGCTCAGACGAGATGCACGATTTCCCTTGACTAATCACCGAGCGTCTTTTCACAGTGCACCTCTCCCGCGTTCGGATGTAAGGAATAATAAGTGAAACAGAAAAAGAAATACAGTAACAAATCAGAAACAAATAGAGAGCCAAAAGCGAAAAATACTCTCTAAATTTGAATCAGCGATAAGTATACCACTGGTACCAATCAGCGGATATACGCTGAAAAATCAGTGAAATTCCACTAATTCATCAGTGCATATAAGCTGATTAGAATCAGTGGTATACTTATAGCTGAGAATCAGCGAGATTCCGCTGATTCAAATTTAGAGAGTATGCTGAGGAATTTCAAATATTTAAAGTTATTTTGATTGTTATTTTACATGTAAATATTCTCCTTAAGGTTTCCTCACAAAATACTTTATATAAATTAAGGTAAAATTTTTGTAAAGTCGTCAAAAATATATCATTCAGAAAAATATGCTATCAATAGCATTTCTGCCAAAGGTATAAAAATTATTGATTCAAAAGCACACAGAAAATTAAAAGGCATTAAAATAAGCTGCAACGCTTATATTATTTTAATCCAATTTTGCTTATTTTAATACGAAAATGGATTAAAATAAGCAAAATTGGATTAAAATAATAAGCGTTGCAGCTTATTTTAATGCCTTTTAATTTTCTGTGCATATGCTATAGAATCTATAAAATATTTTACAAATTTTATAGTATATATATATATGCATTTGAATCAATAATTTTTATATACCTTTGGCAGAAATGCTATTGATTCAATAGGATATGTTTCTCAGTGTAGTATAAGGATTCGTTGTTTTATGCCATCAGACTGTATTAATATTTTCGACAAAAAATGTATTATTAAAAAATTGCATATTTGGAGAAATTATTGAAATCATATTGCCGCAATATAAAATTTTTCTTAAATATGAAATTAAAAAAAAAATTTTTTTGACAAAGTATTAATATACTCTGGCAAATGACACACCCTGAAAAAAGTAATCTCATATTTAGAGGAAAAATCCTCTTCTAATATCCTCTCAATTTTTCCTCTTAAAACAAAAGTATTTCACTTGAATGTAGAATATTTTTATTCTTTGGTGACTAATAATAAAATAAAACAATTTTTTTGAGGTTCTGATGTCAAAAACATTGAATTAAAGTTAAATAAATAAACAAATCTATTAATTAATGTAAGTAATTAACTATAAATCATTAATTATATTTAATATTTAATTAAAGATATTTAATTTAGTGCATGATAATGGCTTTTCTTTATCAGTTTATAACCATAATTGTCAAATTATATGCGAGAGGAAAATTCTCTCAAGTGAAGACTATTACTTTTGATACAATATATATAAGAGGAATATATGCATCAAATTAAGAGGAATTTGCTAGAATCAAGATTACTCTTTTTAGGGTGCAATAAATTCTTATACTATTTTTATGTTCTTCACAAAATTTTAGCTCAATCTATCAAGTATTTTGCGAGAAACCCTACGGAGAACATTTCCATGTATAGAATTAAACAATCACATGACCTCTTCATTAACGAGAAACTGATTAGTCTTTTGAAATAATTTTGACGTTTAAATTAAAAATCGATTTAAAGATAATAGAAAAAATCAACATTAGAATAAAATATATTTTAAGGAGAGAAAAATTTTTTAATTAATTTAAAAAAAATCCTAATTTTGATGTATAGAAGAAGAAAATAATAAGAGAGAGAGAGAGAGAGAAAATCTTTCTCTCTTCCCCCCCCACAAGTGTGTCCCATTTACTTTCATCTTTTTCTCATCTACTCTTAATTCTCTCTCTCTCTCTCTCTCTTTCTCTTTCTCTCTCTCGCAAACACAAGAATTAAGAGTAGATGAGAAAAAGATGAAAGTAAATGGGACAAACTTGGGGGGGAAAAAAGAGAGAAAGATTCTGCAGACGTCCTCATAATCTCTTTCTTCGAATAAGTTTGTCGACGCACAAGGGTGGCTCAAAAAAGATATTTTCGTGAACGCAGTTAACTATATAAATTGGCAACAACACAGTAACAGTGTTGTTCATTGTCAAGTTGGCATTTGCACAAGACGCGCGTTCTTCTTTTATATACATATATATATATATATATATATATATATATATATATATAGAGAGAGAGAGAGAGGATGTTCTCGTCATCTAGTGAAACAAATTGGATGCTAATTGCAGAAGGTGTGTGGAAAAGGGGCCTTTGAGGTCATCGCTAAATCCATTTAGCAGTTAGGACAGAATAATAACGCAAAGTCAGAATAAGAGAGGAGTGTACGTTTCTTGAAAACTCATTATAAGACACTTCTAGATGTGTTATTTTTACTTTTTTCTGACACAAAAAAAAGTGATCATTATTTTCTAGAAACTATATATATACATACATGATTCAAGATTTTGCAACAATTATAATAGTGTATTAAGATGTTTGACAACTAGAATTGTTACTGAAGTCAAGTGGTAAATGAGGGACAATTTTTTATAGTACACATTTTAGTCTTAATATTTCTTTATAAATAAAAATTTTATTTGTCATAAGTAAAATTTTTATTTAAATCAAATAAAAATTTACTTGCAAAAAATAGTTATTTATTTGGCTCTGAGACAAATATATCATTTCTCTGGGTGAACTAATTATTTATAAATCCAAAAAAAAGTGTTTTTTCAGACATTTCAGAATTTTTTGTAGCAATAACAATCCTTTTGTAAAAAAAAAAAATTCGACATTTCTTCAATGTATAATAAAAGGAATAATAATAATTATTCCTTAAAAAAAATTTTTTTAAATTAATCTCAAACAGTCATCTTGGAGCGATGCTAATGAGAAATTTAATGACGAAAAGTGTCTTAAAACATGAACAGGTGCAAAAGTAAATATAAAGTACAAAATTAGACAATGACTAGGTAAATCTTGATTGCTTGATTCGTTCAATAGACAATATGAATTAATGGAATTCTCATTTTAAAGGGCAATGAATGAATTATTTTTTTTCTCGTTTCTAATGATAAAAAAAAACCAATTTGAAGAAATCTGTGTGTTCGAGTTTTTATACCTTATATACACCTGTCCCCTATCGCTATATATATATATATATATATATATATATATATATATATGGTATATAGCTATATGCATTTGCACCAAAACTCATCTGACTCTTCAAATATAAAATCAAGACACGACAAGGTAATTCAGTCGCAATCTTTTTTATTTTTTTTTGTGCCGTTTTTACTTTTATCATCATGCCGCGAATTGCCCCGACCGTAATCGTTTTAATCGCACCCCTGCGATGCTATTGTCAGATCGTTACACAGAAAATTAAAAGGTATTAAAATAAGCTGCAACGCTTATTATTTTAATCCAATTTTGCTTATTTTAATACCAAAATGGATTAAAATAATAAGCGTTACAGCTTATTTTAATACCTTCTAATTTTCTGTGTATGCATATTACAATACGTTTAATTAATTTTTCTCTTTTTTTTAAGAAAAAAATTTAATGACATTGTATTTACAATAAACAATACTGTTTTCACATAGTTTTCATTAAATATTTAAAGTTATATAAATCGATAAATTTTATTTATTTAAAAATTGCAAAATCTTTGTATCTTATATTTTAAAAGTCTAATTTAATTGGAAGAAAATTAATCATAATAATTTATTAAATTATTTTAATAAATATGTTTCAATTTTATCTCTTTTATTTTCTACCAAAACTCGTTAAATAATTAAAAATCTAAAAAAAAATGACTTAAGAAATCACTAATAATTAGGAAAATATTTTTAAAGCTAAAAAACTACAAATTTAAACTCAGAGAGACATTTAGTTGTAACAAGTGTAACTTAATGCAACATTTTTTATTAACAGTCGGTATAATAGAGTCCATTAAACAAATACCCGTTATCAAATGAGATTATCCAATCTGCGAGAAGCAAGTTACCTACGTTAGATAAGTGAATATAGGTTATCGACAAGTAATAGAGAACTACCAAACCATTTGAGTTTAAAAATGATTGTTAATATAAAATTATTTTTTGCGATTTTTTTCACACAAAAATAATTTCTTTTAACTCAAACTATCGCAACCTCAAAAAAAATCTCAATAATAATTAAATATATACTTTATTATCTGTTGAAAATCTAGCTTATAAAATATTTAACACTTTCTTTCACAGATGGCAGAAGTTATACTTTCTAAGCATTTAAAAAAAATATCAAATGTTTCAACTTTGTTCAAAAATTACTAAAATATTGTCAATTATTCACGCAATAGTTAAAAAAAATAATAAAAATAAATTATCAAGTAAATCAATTTGAATTAATGTAGGCAAAGTATTAAATTAATTTTTTAAAATAAAAGTATATAAACTCAAAATGAGTATTATTATTAAAGTAAATTTAAAAAAAAACAGAATTTATATAACAAACAAATTTGTTCTTTTTTTAACAATAAAAAAAAAACAAAAAAAAATTAAAATAGTGATTAGAAAAAATGTCATGAAATACTAATTCTATTTATTACATCATGAAAGAATAAGGTATATAGTTTTTAAATGTTTTTCATGATGGAATGTCGCAAAACTCAAGAGGCTGAAAATTTTATTGTTCCGCGCAGCCTTCTAAGAAGCAATTACACTCTATTGAAATTGGTTGTCAATTTTATAAGTGAGATTTTAACGAGAAACAACCAAGAAATGTAATATTCACATCTCACTAAGACAACTTTTTTTTTTTTTATAAAAATACTTTAATAAGTCGATCGTTTCTAGAAATAACGGATACATAAACTTTAATATCATCATAAAATTTAAACGGTCGCATTGAGCGTTAAAAACTATTTGCCATGAATCATCAAACACGTTATATATTATTTAATATTAAATTAATATTAAAATTCTTTTTTTAATTTTATTACGCATAAAACAAATTTTTTTTTAAAATTGTATAAATAAATTATCTAACATTTAATGGAATATGTAAATATAAAATTCTTTAATTTTTACAAAATTCTACTTTTACTTTAAAAAGTGCACAAACAACAATAATAATAATAATATAAGATGAGAGATAAAAATAAATTATTATAATCTAGTTATTAACAATTAAAAAACAATACTCTTTTACTTTTTTTTAAAATTGTTTTTTAATTATTTCTTCTTAGAAATGTTAAATACGTTATAGTTGATGCACATTTGCAAATTTTGCATAAATTACTTTATACTTATCGTGATTTCGTATATATAGTCATTCATTCCGCATAAAGAACGATTTCTTCTCGAAGACATCGTTTTTTCACAGATATATTCGTGCATGCAGAAAACATTTATTTTTGTCCCTTAAATAGTATATATATACATATATAGATATCATCGAGAAAAATCTTCGAATTTACGTATAGGTATAATAATTACAGTCACACCTTTTCAACAAGATTGAAATTATTTTTTTTCCAAGTATGCGTTTCATGAATCTGGTTCTCAATTAACGGTAAGTGGTAAGATAAAAATATTAAATGACTCTTATTACTCAACCAATAGACTCAGGGGGATAAGCCCAATCAAGTAGTGCGCGCATACTTAAGGAAAAACAAGTTTTCTGCAATCGCAATGTTTAACCTCATGCGTTGATGTAACAAGAACAAGAACATGTTAAGTTCGAGAAATTATTGATTAATCGTTTTACCGCTTTCAAACTATATCTCGAGAAAAACTTTTTTTTTTCCTTCTATATACATATATTTATATTGAAGCGATAATTTGTTATACATTAAAAGCCTTCGAATCATTAAAATTGTTAAGACTCTTCTTTTTTAGTCATACTTTAATTTCTCTTTTAAATAGATTTTCTTCTCGACTTTGTGTTACTCTTTTTTTTTTCTCAATTTAAACTAATTATATATGTATATGAATAAAATATTTTGTTCTCTCAAATAGCGCAAATGTATATCCATTTCCTTTCGTTCTATTTGCTATAAAAAATATTTATTTTACCTTTTTGTAATAACAAATTTAATTAATTCAACAGAAATTTGTGTTGCATAAATTTAAAATTCTGATTTTTTAATAGAGTACTGGTTCAGTATTGGTTGTCGAGGCTGGGCAGTCTGTACTGAACCAGTACTGGTATTTTCATTGTATCAGTACTGGTGCAGTACCACTCTCCCAGTACTGGAAAACCAGCACTGAGTCAATATTGAGCCAGTACTGGGTTAAATAGATTTTCTTTTTGATTAATACTAGTTTACAAAAAGTTCTAAAATGAACCTGATAAATCTTTTTGTTTAAATATTTTGTTTATAAACATTTTTTCACTTTGATTTTATTTTTGAAAATTAAAAGGTATTTTATTTTGCTTTTTTGTGGGTATATAAAACCATTTAAACAAAAAGTTTCCTGAGACTAATTCCAAAACATTTTGCAAGTTTTTTTTATTGTTTTTAAATATGCAATAAACCAAAAAAATTTTAAACGATCAAACTAAAAATAAATAAAATTTTTTATAAAAAAATTAATAATTTTTAATATAAAAATTTTAAAAAATTTTCTTGACAACACTTGTGAAAAATTAAAAAACAACTTTTATTTTCATAAAAAAGTTTTTCAAAAATTTATTTTGATGCAAATAATTAAAGTGAATAATAAAATAATTAAATAGTTAATTGTATAATTATATACATTATAATTATTTTATAAACATTTTTATTTTTACTGAACTGTTTTTATATATTATAAAAACTTTGGTTTTATAATAAACATATTTTTATATTTATTTTTTGATTTTTTAAAATAATAATTTGCAATATATATTATACTTAATAAGGAATAAAAATTCTTGGTGTTTTCGATTTTATATATAATAAAATATTAATTAGTTAGTTGACTAATTTAATTAATATTTAATTTGTGTTGGGTTACTAAAAATTTCACACACTTTTTCCTAAAAAAAAAAAGTACATTGCCTGGAGCAGAGATTTCACTATTGCAGTGAAACTTATCTCTGTTATACAGTTAAAGCTTTCTTTTCGTATACAATAAATTACAAAACTACCAGTACTCAGCCAGTACTGTACCAGTAGTGGTTACCAGTACTGGTGCCAACTCTGGTAGCCAATACTGGTAAAATGTTATCATCCCAAAGTTACTCCAACTCTGGCGCCAACACTTGCCAATACTGCGCCCGTACTACGCCATTAGTAAATTTTTGATTGGGATATAGGGAAAACAAAATTTATTTGATTCAATTAATCTGTTACTTGATTATAATCAAATAAATATTTATTTGTATTAAATAATTATTATTAGTCAATTAAATGGTTGTTGTTTCAAATAGAGAAAATATTGGTTTAACTACAATTTATTGAATTCAAATAAAAATTATTTGGTTCGTGTTAATATTTATTTACACATTTATTTCACTAGAATCATTCTATTAGAATTTAATTTTTTTCCAAGTATTATTTTATCAACTTTTTTTCAATAATTGTTTATTAAAAGAGTTTTAATAATCATATTTAAATAAAAATTAATTTTAATAAACAAAAGAATAAAATTTTAATATAAATTGAATATCTCAACCGAAAAGCCTTTAACAGAATTTTTTTTTGAACGAATTTTTACCTTAAAAAATTTGTAGTTACCAAACTATTATTTGGCAGAATTTTTATTTCAAAAAATTTCTTTTTAACCATCTTTTTATTTAAAAGAATTTCAATTAAACTGAATTTTAATTTAGCATAATTTTGATTTAACAAAATTTTAAGTCATACGAATTTTTAAATGTCAAAATTTCTAATTCAACGAATCTTCATTTCTGCGAATTTTTATTTGCACGAATTCTTATTTGATATATAATAATTCTTAAAACGCCGAATCTTGATTTGTCCGAAATTGCAAATGACCGATTCTACGCAATCAACAGAAAGATTTCGGCACGATTTTAAAAATTGACCAATCATAAATTATCAAGAAAATTGTGATTCGTAAATTTTATAAACAGCGGTGAAATCTTCCAGTGTCGATTATTTGTTTGGCCATTTATAATTTTGGATAAATGAAAATTCGCTGTACTTTAAGAATTCTAATAACAATTCATACAAAATAAAAATTTGGACAAAAATGAAGATTTAATGAATTGGAAATTGTAGCATTTAAAAATTCAAAGCACTTAAAATTCTATTTAATGAAAATTCCGCTTAATTATAAAAATCAGTTAAATTTGAATTCTTTTAAATAAAAAGTTGTGTAAAGAGAAATTCTTTAAAATAAAAATTCTACTAAATAAAAACTTAGTATCTAAAAATGTTGTTAAAGGCTAATTCAAAAAATACAAATTTATCTAAAATATAATTAAATATAAAAGAATTCCTTATATATATTATCTCAATAAATAAATAAAATTTGTATGGGATAATCATATGCACTTTCAAATTCTCCAGAATTCATGTGAAAAGTGTATAGAATTATTCCAGTCAAATTCTATAAAAACTTTTTTGACTGGAGTAAGTTAAATCAAAGAATATTGTACAAAAGTTTATATGTAATATTAATATTTTCGTAAAATCGAAAAAAATAAATGTGTCAATATCAATATAGATATATAATAAATTATTGGAAATTTTATTCACAAATTGGAAAATGTAATCAAAAAATCGAAAAAAAATGTATTAAAAAAATCGGCGAATACAAAAATCAATTTCCAAGAGAATGTAGTGATAATTAAGAAATTTATGATTGAGTCAATAAAAATTTGATCGATTTAATCAAATGACTTTTTCTGAGTGCAAAAATGAAGTAGCTATTATAAATTTACAAGATTTATATGAAACTCATTAAATTAATGAAATAAATACGATCGTTAATTAAAGTAGTCACATAAATTGTATTGCTCAATCTGTATATATGTATAAATAGAGGTGGTGTTTAAATTTTATGCATAATAAAAGCTAATGCACGTAAGTAAACAACGTCTCTGGGTAGATAGGCGACGAGATCGCGCCGCGCAATGAGAGAAAAAGAATGAGAGAGAGAGAGAGAGAGAGAGAGAGAGAGAGAGAGAGAGAGAGAGAGAGGAGAGAGACTCTTGCTTTGTATAAAGCCGGGTTATACGGCAGTCTTGGCGAAAGATCGGCCAAGAGCATCTTATCGTTGGAATGTTAAAAGGCCGCCTCTTCGTCAAGTTGAATTTATTCGAATTAAATTCTCGACAGGGCCGCGGGTAGACTACTCTCTCAAGATAAGAGGAAAGTCTCTCCTTCTCTTTCTCCCTCTCGTGAACCGGACTCGAGGTGAGTCGTTGCGTTCGGTATATTATATACCCAAGGGCCCATTCAGGTTACTTTTGCGCCGTACCTGAGCGAAGCACATTGGACTTTGTTTTATGCGGACACTTTATGCCCCCGATTGCAAACGACACCGGAACGCTCTCAGCCCAATATCCCGATTGAGGGGGGGACTCTTTTATTCTCATTGCAAAAACAACGAGCGGTTTAATTTAGAGTTCGTAGAACCAAGTGGTTTTCGCCGCTGATTTGCCTGCGGGACTTTCAATGCTGGCACGCGCATTTCATATATATATATAAGCACACCTCCTTTAAATCGCTTTGATATAAGTTTAAATTCCTTTTCACGCATATTATATTTATATATTTATAAAATGCGATCGATGAGTTACAAATTTATTATTTTAATAATAGAATTCTTTCTTTGGTTCAATTTGCTAACGTGACAGGATTTTTCTTTTAAAGTTTCATAGTTGACATCAAAAAGTCAATTTAGTTTTTTTTTTTTTTTATTTAGAAACAATTTAGACAAATAATTACCGACAGAAAAAAATCTGTAAAAATTGAAATTAATGCGAAATATTGGGATAACTTAAAAAATTGTTACATCCTATGCAGATTTTAGTTTCAAATGTAATAAAATTTACTGAATTGATTTTTGACTTATGAACGAAAAAATTAAACAAAAACATCCCAATCAAAAATTTACTAATGGCGCAGTACTGGCGCAGTACTGACAAGTGTTGGCGCAGTACTGGCACCCAGTATTGGCGCCAGAGTTGGCGTAACTTTGGGATGATAACATTTTACCAGTATTGGCTGCCAGAGTTGGCACCAGTACTGGTAACCACTGCTGGTTCAGTACTGGCCGAGTACTGGCAGTTTTGTAATTTATTGTATACGAAAAGAAAGCTTTAACTGTAACAGAGATAAGTTTCACTGCAATAGTGAAATCTCTGCTCCAGGTAATACTTTTTTTCAGGAAAAAGTGTGTGAAATTTTTAGTAACCCAACACAAATTAAATATTATTGAAATTAGTCAACTAACTAATTAATATTTTATTATATATAAAATCGAAAACACCAAGAGTTTTTAGTTTTTATTAAGTATAATATATATATATATTGCAAATTATTATTTAAAAAAAATTCAAAAAATAAATATAAAAATATGTTTATTATAAAACCAAAGTTTTTATAATATATATAAAAACAGTTCAGTAAAAATAAAAATGTTTATAAAATAATTATAATGTATATAATTATACAATTAGCTATTTAATTATTTTATTATTCACTTTAATTATTTGCATCAAAATAAATTTCCAAAAAAACTTTTTTAAGAAAATAAAAGTTTATTTTTTAATATTTAACAAGTGTTGTCAAGAAAATTTTTTTGAATTTTTATTTTAAAAATTATTAATTTTTTTATAAAAAAATTTATTTATTTTTAGTTTGATCGTTTTAAAATGTTTTTGGTTTATTGCGCATATCTGGAAACAATAAAAAAAAAAAATTGCAAAATGTTTTGGAATTAGTCTCAGGAAACTTTTTGTTTAAATAATTTTACCCACAAAAAAGCAAAATAAAATACCTTTTAATTTTCAAAAATAAAATCAAAGTAAAAAAAATTTTTATAAACAAAATATTTAAACAAAAAGATTCATCAGGTTCACTCTAGAACTTTTTGTAAACTAGTATTAATCAAAAAGAAAATCTATTTGAGCCAGTACTGGCTCAATATCGGCTCAGTACTGGTTTGCCAGTACTGGAAGGTTGGTACTGCACCAGTACTGATACAATGAAAATACCAGTACTGGTTCAGTACAGACTGCCCAGCCTTGGCAGCCAATACTGAACCAGTAGTGCGCCAGTAGTTAACTCTGGTATAATACTGAAATTTTTGGTTGGGATCAATTATTTCATTCCGTTGGAATTTCTTTAGATTTTCTTTCTTTACTTATATATCTTAGAATTTTTTACTTATTGTTTTATAAAGCCAGGAGACTTCAGTCAGATGATAATAATAATAATAATTTAAAAATAAATAAATTGTTAAATGTTACAACATTTTTTTTACAACATGAAAGAGCATGATATTATTTCATATGAAAACAATTAGAGACCAAAGTTCTGGTAGATTGAATTTTTAAATGTTGAATTCTATTAAGCTAAATTTATTTTACAAGATAGGAAAAGATTTTCATTGGATAAAATTTTTAATTAATATAATTTTAATTTAAAAGAATTTAAATTGAAAAATAAAATTAAAATATAATAAATAAATTAAATTAATTTAAATTTTTTAATTTTGCACCAATCTCTGACAAAATTTTTGGATTGATCTTCAATCAGTTTTGATAAGTACTATATTTAGGCATCCGAATCTATAAATTTGTATATGTAAATCAACAAAAAATTATTTTCGAATCAATCCATTTCATTCTGAATCAATTCGATTGGCTCAAAAATGAATTAAAATGAAATTTCAAGTTCAAAAAAAAAAAAAATTAATCTTCAAAATAAAAAAGATTGATTAAAAATGAATTTTTTGTTGAGTTACATAAAAATTTAGATTTGGATAGAAACTGATTGGCTCGGAAATAAATTTCAAAGTGCCTTGGAATAATATACATATACCAAAACTGAATTAAACCAAATATTTTGTTATCAATATAAAATATTTTCCTCAGTGTTAATTAAAAGAACAAAAAAATCCATTTAAAATTCTACAATACGAAAATTATCAGTTTAATAAAAAACTATAAAAAGTAAGCTGAAATTACGACATAAATTCCAATTCACCGGAAACTTTCCCATCTTTACCTATATAAAATAATAAATTATTAATTTTCTACTTTAAAAATAATGGATCGAAATATGAATTTAAAAATTTCTGAATTTTAAAATATATTATTAACATGTATATTATGACAATTATTTATAGTATTTTCAATAATTGATCCAATTTAATCTTCTTTTTCTTTTAAATTTATAAAATAAAAAGATGCAGAAGAAATAATTTTCAAGAGGTAAAAATTACGGTTCTTTTTTTTTGCACAGTGGCTCCTAAGAATCACTTAAATTTTGCAATTCAAATAAATAGTGTAAAAGGTTGTCCATACTTTTTTTTGCTTGTTATGCCAGCTTGCAGCTTGTATAATTTGCTTCCACGAGAAAAAGTCGTCAGGGATACTGACAAGTCGCTTCCTAAAGATCTTAACTTTGTGTTCAGAGTCATAATCATAGCCAGAGACTGTTGCATGCTAATCATTCTTGAATTTCATGGTTAAGTCAACTCTAAGAAAACGTTCCCAGGTCACGCTCGTGAATTTTTAAATGCTCAACTCTTCATAAACAATGCTAGGTCTTAAATATATATATATTTTTGCATCTTCCTGTTATATTCAAACTTAAACTTTTATTTAAAAACGTTATCTCCCCACATCTTTTCGGTAATAAGATTTATTTACATTTTCTGAAAATTTAAATTTTTACCACTTTTTTTAACTTGAAACAAAAATAATTCCTTTACATTTTTTTTCCATAATTTTTCCAATACCAATTTATTTTTATATTATCATTATTGGTTAAAAAATTTTATTTTCGACTATTAAAAAAAAATTATTCTATATTCCTATTCTGAGAAATGGTTTTCAAAAAAGTTTTTGGAAGAAAGAGAAGTTAAAATTTGATCGAAAGAGAGACAATTGCAAAAAACCACAAAGATTTGACGGCCATAAAGTGGATGTCTTGTGAATGATAGGCCTTGGGATGTATATATATGTGAGTGAAGGGTAAAATGTATTTTTCTATAGATGAGAATGCACGTTATATGTTGCGAGCAGACATTAAGGAGTCAAATAATCCTTAAATGTTTTCGATGAACAATCAAGATAAACTTAAATGTTCAACATATAAAAAGATTGGACACGATTTATAGTTGATTGCACAGGACCCTTTGGATATTCTCTCTGGATCAAAGGTCAAGACGAATGAGTCTCGATAGCGATGGGACTGGTTAGGGATTATGGCAAATATCCTTAATGATATACGCCATAGTATCATCTCTCTGGCAAAGAAATTGCATCATGAATAGCATTGATTTTTTTTTTACTATTTATATATTCTATATATTAAAATAAAAAATCTTTCAAAAAATTTTACTATTCTTTTTTTTTTATGTCAAAAAACGGGTCGGTATTATTTTGTCACAAAATTTTTTTAAACGATTGTTATATATAGTATACAACCTGGTTGTTGTCACTGCAGTGACAATGTTAGTTAGTACAACTATTAAAATTTTATTTTGTACCAGTGTTATATTTTTAATTATAAGAATAAATAATAATAAATAAATAAAAAAAAATTGTAAGTGTTAAAGTTGTTCTTTTCGTGTTTAATTATATTATTTTTTAATAAAAATTTATTTTTATTAATTATTTTGTGATTAATTATTACGCACGGAGAAAAATGGAAAAACGAATAAAGTTTTACAACTTTAAAAGTAAAACCGGAACTGTTTCTCAGTTTCTGACAATTTTTACTTTAGAAATAGTAAAATTTACTATTTTCGGAATAATTTCTACTATTTAATAGGAGTAAATTTTACTATTTCTGGGGTAAAAATTGACAAAAATGCGCAGAAACTGCGGACTGTTCCGGTTTTACTTTCAAAGTAGTAAAACTTGCTTTATTTTTGAATTTAAATTTATAAATAATTATAATAAACACACATTTGTTTTGTTAAGACTTTTAAAATTATTTGAACTTAATAATAACTTTAAAATAATGCATAAAAATTAATTTTTACTAAAAAAAAACAAATAAATTGAACACTTACAATTTTTTTTATTATTTTTTAAACATTTTTTTATAATTAAAGTAAGTTCTTCTTATATTACTTCATGGTTAAATGTAACACTCCACGAGAAAAGGTACCTTAGAAGCATGGAGTAGTAAATATAAGGAAACCGAACGACCATGTTAAATCTGTGTTAAAAGTGGACCGAATTTTGGTAACCGCTTAGTGTCATGAAAATACATAATGGAACACTAGCGCCACTGATTGTGTTAAACTCAGCTGGACAGTCAGCCATTGTAAAAGTTTTAAAAATAAGGAGCAATGTATTTTTAGGTTATGTTCAACGTACTTCTAATTTTAGAAGGTAGATGGCAGTTTTGCTTTTTATAAAAACGATTCAGAAAAAATTTTAAGGAAGAAAATAGATGAGTCCTGCCATCTACCTTCTAAAAAGCTCGGCTATATTGATTTTATCGACAAATTTTTTCTCATGCATTTTAGGTTATGTTTATAAACTGTCACTTTTTAATTATCGAATTGCACATTGTCTTTGATTTTCTGTTATTTTCATTTTCAAATTAAATAGTGTAATGGTCTCCGCAATTGTACTATTACCAAAATATCTGAAAAAAATTCGTTTAATTTTGAGTCGATTCAATTCGGCCATGATTGATATAAATTGATTAAATTTTTTGCATCAAAAAATGAGACCGTTTCGTGTTTCATTTCTAAAAATTATACACAAAACGATCTCTTTTTGATATAACTTATGTGCATCAAAACGTTGCAAAGATTTGATGCAAATTTTGGTCTCAATTTGATACTTTTAGGAAAACTGTGTTAGAAGCATAAAAATTTTAGGTTATGTTGGTGATTTTTATATTGAAAATACACAAAGAGGATCAACTTCACAGAAAAAACTTGGACTCATTTTTGTTGCAACTCATTTTCTTTTGGGTATCGAAATGAGTATGGGACAAACTTCATGTTATTCAAAATGATATTGGCTGGAATTTCAGATTTCTAAGTTGGCATCATAAGCAGAGTAATTTTGTATTTCAATTATTGTTTCTAATATTTCAACAACACCAGAAAGATTATTTTGACCAGTACGAATATTTAGAAGTTTTTAAATAAAAATTATTTATTATTATTTACGTAGATAATAATTAATTTCATAAGTTTTTAAATTTACCGCTATTATTTAAGTTGGCAGTACCGTTCCTGTTGTCAAAACACATGTTTTCATTTTTCTAACCTAAAAACATATTTCCTTTATTATTTTATTACGCGATTACAAGCAATTTTTAATCAAATATATTAAGTCTAGCGTGTTATTTACTTCTTTGTAATTATTATATTTCATGTTTTTGTGCAAAATTATTCGTTATTTCACAATATTTTTCCATTTTTCTTTTTCTCAAAATGAAACTTGCCTGTTTCATTTTGATACTTTTACCTTAGAACTCGAAATGAAACAACCAGTTTCATTTTTGTTGCGAATCAAATTGAGTATAGAATCTATACTCAATTTGAATTCAGGTTTTTTCTGTGTTCTCATAAAAGCGACTAATATTTATGTCTTCATTAGATCCATTTTATTCAATAGAAACTGATTTTGATTTTAAATAATTAAAAAATTTAATCAAGATAAAACTATCATTATAAACATAACCTAACATTTTTGGCCTTTAAGGTCCCTTTTCTCGTGGAGAGTGACATATTTTTAATTTTAAGCATAAATAAACTTATTATTTTCATTTGTATATCAATTATATACAAAATAACATTTGATTTTAATAGTTGTATATATACAAAATAACATTATCTCGAAACATTTATATACATGTATGGGACGTTATACATATTCTCATGACTTTCATATTTATTTAAAAAGTAACTTTTCGCACGTTTGCAAAATGAGTACGCAACTAAAGTTAAAAAATTTCCGTTTGCAGTTGTATTTCTGCATGAAGTATATATCTTTCTGGTTCGTTAAAGGCATTTATTAGTGGAGCATAATATGCACCAGTAAAATCAAGTTCATTGATGTTTGTCTTTCCACTTTCGTTGGGAAAATAGTCATTGCAGTGGAAGAGAATATCCGGTCGGAATTTACACGAGCCATTTCCAAGTCATATTTTCTTTGCGACTATATGGAAGTTACAATAATAATACAAAATCTTATCAGAAGTCCTGCCTGCAATATATGCTACTTATTTCTTACATACGTGATTTCAGAAAAAAAATTCCCTTAATTCAACATTTTTTTTTTCGTTTTGTCCCGCCTTTCCCATTTCATTCGCGTTTCTCGTTGAAGTGACTCTAGATTACCAAAGATAGTCATCTTTAATTATATTTACCAGGGCCAGAGAGCAGTCTCGACCGTCGAAAAACAATATCCTGTCGGGTCGTGTATATATATATATATATATATATATAGTCGTCGGTACAAGCGCATGATCGTCTCGAGGTCCTCATTTACCGACGTTTAACTCTCGAATTGGACTCTTTTAGCGCAGCTTTGGCGAACAACGGCCAAGTGACGCCGGTTGGTGAGTGGCGGGAGAATTGCAAAAAAAAAAAAAAAAAAAAAAATTACAAAAAAATCAAAAAAAAAAAAAAAGAAATGAGAGGAGAAACGAATGGATGGAACAACGGAGAGCATTCGTATCCGCTGAAATTGCCCGGCCATTAGCGATACTACGTTATTACGTTCATCGTTTTTTACCCCTGGTCTACTCGCGAAGGGCCAAGGCGGCCATCTTGGAATATGAGATTAAGTCTGCGAGGGCTCTCCTCACGGGACCGGTTAATTTGATACGTTATATCGACAGAGAGTACATTTTTGCTTGGTGCACGATTAATATATATTCTTTGCGCTCATTGCACACGCACTATATAAATTATAATGAAAAAAAAAACTTGTCATTTTTCTAATCTATATGCGAATGTCACGCTTTTAAACTCACGCGAGATAAATGCTATATCATTTTATTTTATATATATTTGCGCTACAACACAATATAATATATGCATATATGATTACAATTTACACCTTAACGTTTTATACTATCGAATTAACATATTTTATTATTTTTTTTTTTTTTTTAATGTCACACGTCCTACTGTCTTCGTTTAATATAAAGATAAAAAGTTATATTGAATTGAAGTAACACTTATTTCACGTTACATAAATTCTGTATATATAATTTAATACTTCATGGAATATTATTGTAGTAGCTTTTCCGCAGAAAGTTGTAAAATTTTATTCAATTTCATATTTAGGTAAATGGACAAACATTATTTCATTATTATCTAATTCTAAATTGATAATGCACGCCTATTAATTCTTCATAAAAAAAATATTACTCAAGTCATTTTAAACGATCATAAAAACGTTTTTTAAATATAATTAATATACTTCATATAGTAAAAATAGGTGTCTTATTTTCAGACATTTTGGTGTCTTAAACATCGAAAGTGTCTCAAAATATAGACACTTCTTTTTATTTATCACTCAAGCTAACTAATTTTTACACAGAAAAAACGCTGGGTAAATTTTGTTGCGGGTAATTTTAACTAATGCTAATTCACATAGACGGTGGCGCCCTCAACTAGGATAAAATTTGTTGCAGGTAATTTTTATACCGATTTTGGGGTAAAAATTCTACTTTTTTTTCGTGTGTAATAATTACCTACATTTTATAAAAAATATTGTTAACATTTAAAAGAAAATTTTTTTTTAGAAAAGAACACAGAAAAATGTTTCTTTGAATCAAAGCAGTATTATTTCTTTGATATATGCGGGTTAAAGAAATGTTTTCTTTAATTTAAAGAAAATTTTTTTATTCTAAATAAAACTTGAAATTGAAAAAATATTTCTTTAAATTAAATAAATTTTCTTGAAATTTAAAGAAAACTTTTCTTTGACCTTATATGAAAGAAACATTTTTTTGGGTGAGATTTAATAATTTTATTATTTTTAGAATTTTACTAAAATTTCTAAGGGAAACACTAAGCAGAGTATTAACTCGATTTAACCCAGGACATTGACAAGCGCCTTACCAGTTTTCCTAATTTGAAAAAATTTTAATAAATAGGCGTTGTAAAAAAATGTTATCAATTACAAACGTTTTAATAATACTTTTATTTTAAAGTTTATTTGTTAATTTAAAATTTTATTATTATTTATTAAGGAGGATGGTAACCGTAACATTAAAATTAACCGTAAATTAAAAAATTATTTTAAACTATGTCTTTAACGCAAACAAACAATGTTGTTGAAAATATTTATTAATAAAAATATTTATGTTCTTATTAAATTATTATTATTATTAAATTATATTGAATATATTATATTAAATTATTATTATCATTATTATTATTTATTTTCTTAATAAATTATTTTAAACAGAACTAAAAATTTGGTTTAAGAAAATAGGTGTGCAATTATGTAACTTAATTTTGACTTCCACATCGACATTGACTTTCACAATGACTTTCACTTTCACGTTGACTTATATTTTGACTTTGATTTTCACTTTTACTGAAATACAATTTTTAATTGAATTTCAGTACACGGTAAAAAAAGAAAAAGTAATTTTTACTATACTTTCGGAGTAAAACGGGATCTGTCCGATGTTTCTGCGCATCTCTGTCAACTTTTACTCCAAAAATAGTAAAATATACTCCAGAAATAGTAAGAATTACTACAGAAATAGTAAAATTTACTACAGAAATAATCAATTTTACTATTTTGAGTAAAAGTTGCCAGAGATGCGCAGAAACTTCGGACAGTTCCCGTTTTACTTTGAAAGTAGTAAAAATTACTCTTTCTTTTTTACCTTATATAAGTGAAAGTGAAAATAAAAATCAAAGTCAAAATAAAAGTGAAAGTGAAAGTCATTATGAAAATCAATATCGATGTGGAAGTTGAAATGATAAATTACATAATTGCACCCTAGTATATTTCATTGAATCGCATAAACAAATGTTTTTATTTCACAATAATATTTTATTTTCTCTTCCACTATTTTACAACAATTGCATAATAATGTTAAAAAAAAAATATTCCATTAAAAAAATAGTATATAATACATTCTTAAAAACTCTCCTCTCCTTACTTAATAAGTAAAAATCAAATAAACTTTGAAATTTCTTCTGTAAAATGTCTAAAAGCATTTATATATAAATTTAAACTTTAAGACATTTAGAGAATAAAATTTAAAGTTAATTTGCGATTTCCTTTTTTTTTCTATATAGCGCAGTGAATTATTTTTGTGCAATAAAATTTGCAATCCTTTCTCCTTTAAAATATAAGAATGAAATTATGGTCCTTGAGACTATAAAATTTGAATATCGATATTATAAACTTAATGATCAATTGAAGGCAATTAGTACCGTTGAAAGTATAATAAACGGAAAATTATTTACGACTGATGGATTATATTTAGGTTGGCTATAGATTTCAACCCTTCTATTATGCAAAAGTTGGATCTCTCGACAATATAGACCTTTATATGTGAATTTCATTTTAGTCGCAGACAGGTTTCAATTATACAGCTAATTATTGATTAATGATGCCTGTTTTAATGTTTCAATTTAAAAAATAAAATAAAATTATTTTATAATGTACAATAAATATGAAAAAAAAAATTTATTGCACAAGGTTTAATTTTTAGCGTTACATAAAAACTATTTTGAAATTTTATAAAAAGTATCGTTTATATCGATAAATTAAATAAATGAAAATTGGTTTCTCAAACAGAAAGTATATATATATATATCTCATTTCGATTTAATATATTGATAATGACAATATTATTCAAGAGTTTTTATACATGATATAACTACAATAAAAAGATGTAGCTCATTAAAATAAAATAATGGATTGAGAGTTTTGAATGTGATAGGTGAAAACTTAAAAAACATCGGCGTCTTTTAATTATTCAGTTAATTCAGTAGCAGAGGATATGGGCAGATCACTGAGTGACGGGATACATACTTTTTTTTCAACGTTCAATCGGTATTTTATGTTTCGCGTCGTGGGACCTCAGGTATATGTACGCGTGGTCACTTGGTCATAGAAATTTTTTGGCATATATGCACGCATTTTCCTTGTTTGTGACACTCCTAACTCGTCAATTCTTTATTGCTCAAATATTTTAACGTAAAAATACCAAATCCAATTAGTATCGAGCAACTCACCCGAGAGAGCATTTTCATGTTTACGTTTTATTGTCAAATGCACCCCCAGTTCCTAATTTTTTGTATTTTTTTTTTTTTTTTTTTGTTTTGTTTTCCAACACTATGTTTTACCTCTGAATGTCGACAGTAAATTGAAAACAAGCAATATAATTCTACACAGCATTGTAAGAAAATTATAGAGCTCTACTTTTACAGAGTGCTTTTAGAGAATAATTATGTCAAAAGTATAAAAACTCGCTCGTTTCTTTGAAATAGATCGAATGTAATAATTTGCGCATATTGTAAATTAAAAAATATCTGTATTAACTGTACAACAGTAAATCTATTTTGTTATATATACCTATCTCTTATTAAAAACAACACAAGTTTATCAATTTTCAAACATAATTAATAGTATTTCATTTATAATTAATATATCACGTTTCTTTTATTTCCATACTAATAATTTCCTTTGGCATAACTTTCAAGTATATAATAATTTATTCCCGCATGATTTTAATTATCTCACACCATTAATCTTATAAAGTGCATATAATGAATAATTTGCTACATATTCAGTTTGTAAAAAAATTATGTGGGATGTAAGTCATGACATGATCATTTTTTTTTCTCTAAAGTTAAACGAACACGAGCTAACATTTAATTGATTTGACTTTAGATTGTATAATAGTTTTCATATTTAGCCATTTTTTAATATACAAATACTTTAAAAACAAACACTGTAAAAAGAAAGGTATTAATTTAATATCGACTTCAGGTACTAAATTGTCATTTTGATACCTAAAATCGGTACTGTTTTAGTACCCAAGTAGAAATGTGCCACTGGCATAGTACTGACCCAACACTGCCAGTCAGTATAACGGTACTGACTGCCGTACTGGGCCAGTAGTGGACCAACCCTGGCTGGTAACGCTGTCCAGTACTGATTTTGTCCCGCTCACCAGTACTAACGTAGTACTAGAATAATACTGGCATAATACTGGCAAAGTACTCATCCGGACTTAAAATCTCACTTTTTTACAAAATGCTAAAACACGCTTTTCAATGCAAATTTCATCCTTATTAGCTTATTACTCCCATTTTTACCACGAACAGGTAATGTGAAGCCAATAATAGTTAATGTTATTTAGAATATATAAAATATTATTAACAATAAATAATTAAAATAAAAATTATCATTTATATTAATTAAATTATTTTATTTTTAATAAATTATTTTACAAAAAATAATTTGTGTTGTAAATTTTTTTATTTTTTTAAATTCATAATATTTAATTTTTTTTACTTTGCACTTATACTTAATTTAATAATTATTTAATAATTGATATTACACATGAACAAATATTGTACTTATAACACTTAAAACTAAGAACGAAAAATCTCGCACGCATGGGGGATCGAACCCTAAACCCTTAGAACGCAAGTCAGATACGCATACCGCACAGCCGCGCTGGCTTGAAGTGCTGACTTGAAGTAGTTCACCTAATACAAAAGTTTTGATTTCAAAGTTTGTATTATCTATTGATCACGAAAATAAAATGAATTTATTCTTAAATTTTTTAAACTCACAAAATTTTTTCAATTTTTACAAAGATTTAATGAAATAAAACTGGATATCAATTTCAGTTAAATATTTTTAATAAATTATTTTTACCGTAAATAATATTAAAACAGACAAAAATGATTGATAAATTACATAATTAAAAATAAGTTAATAAAAGACGACTGTAAAATATGAATGGTGAAAATTTTTTTAAATTTAATATTTAATTATTAATAATATTTAAAAATTACAGTGAAAAAATTACATTTGCTTTATTTTTAAAACTATTAGAAAAAAATTCTCAACTTATTGTTATTGTATGCATGATAAATAACTTAATGCACATATTTCAATGAGTACTAAAATAACTAAAAAAACATAAATATATTTTACATACACTGAGAGACCTTTTGCACCGTAACAGACTTTCGACAGACGGCTGCGGAGCATTCTAGCGGTCAGCTATGAAACTACGTTTTTGGTCTGCAGCCGTACAATTTTTGGAGCGTAGCTGTCCAAAAAATTGACGGCCGAAAGGTTCATTTTCATTTTTGGGCAGTCACGATACAAAATTTAGAATGCAGCGCACCAAAACCTATAGTGGCGCTGCAGTCACACACGTAGTTCTGATGCGGTGCAAAAGGTCTCTCAGTGTAGGTATATAATAATACATTACAATTACATCCAACATTTTGAGGGAAAGTATTCGAAAGAAATTAATATACATTTTTTAAAATAAAAAATCATCGTTTTCTACCTATTGAAATAATTTAAAGACTTTTTCATTTAATGTTTTTTTATCACCGGCATAGTACTGATTCGGTGTGAATGACAGTGTACTGCCAGTACTGGTTTTAATATTTTTTTACCTCCGACATAGTACTGATTCGGTGTATTAGTCAGTACACTGCCAGTACTGAAAGTCAATACCGACAGCCAGTATTGGATCAGTACCATGCCGGTGTTTAATTACGGCGAGCCACGGATATTTCTACTTGGGTACTTTCTTTTTACAGTGAAACTGAAATTAATTTTATAAAATACACTAAAAATTTATAAATAAACTGAAATTAACAGTAAATTTAAAAATAAGTAGTTTTTTTTATGAATTGCAGTTTAATTTTAAACATTTTTAAATGAAAAAATTAGTTTTAGACCAATTTTGAATCGAAAAATAAAAAGAGACCTTTATCTCTATACTTAAAAATGCCCTTAAAAAAATGGGGATAGGTATATTGATTGCGTGTGATGTAAGTATGGAATTATGTGAGAATTGAAATCAGATTCTGTGATAGATTGAATTAAATTACTCAACATTAAATAGACATATAATGATTTCTTTAACACCGTACAATTTTCACTCACGCAATACCTTTATACACAATTTATTGCACGATATTAATCGAAACATTCAATGAAGATAAGGATATTAATATGGGAAAGTTTATTTTTATATAATTCATTCTTTGTATTCTATATAACTACACTGAAAAAAAATATTTGATTCAAATAATCAGTTACTTGACTATTATCAAATAATTTTTTATTTGTATTAAATAATTACTATTTGAATCAATTAAATGGTATTTGTTTCAAATACAGAAATTCTTGGTTCAAAAACAAATTTATTTGATTGCAATAAATATTTATTTCATAATAGTCGAGTAATCAAGTATTTAAATTAAATAAATTTTTTTACAGTGTTGATATAGAACTTATAAATTTTACAACAGTTGAATGATTTTCGAAACAAAATTCCATGAAATAAATAAAATTTTCTATTTTAAAGAAATTTATAGAAAAAAATATTTTTTAAATATAATATAATATACCTAATATAAATGATAATAAATACTTTTTCTAAATTTGAATCAATGAAATTTCACTATAGATAAAATAATTGGAATTCAGCAACTGAATCACTTCAGTTATAAATATGTAAATTTTCCAGCAAAATTTTACAAACAAAAGAGAGAAAATAGAATTCAAATTATTGACAATAGTTATATTTATTATTGCAGATTTAAAATTTGTATTTTATATATTTTTCCATGATTTTTTTCAATTTTCCAAATTTTGATAATACAAAGTAATGATATGGAACTGTCAATAAACATACAGACTCTATATGAGCAGTGATGAAAAAAAAGTCATTTGCTGTGGAAAGACAATACACTATAAATAAATTCTCCTGCAATTCTCACAAATTTACCTCGTAAAATGAAGTTAATTCAATTGCATGTCGACATCATTGCGCACTCGCTACAGTCAAGATTTAATGTTAAATTTTCCAATTAAAATCAAGTTATGCCTCCGATCGAGAAGTTTCGTTGAATTTAATACTCATAGAAATAATGAACAAAGTGTAATTATTATACTAACACAGTTAATAAACATTAAAAATTAAAACTTCGACTAGAAAAAAATAAAGTAATTAATGATTTTTAATCTACAACCATTTTTAGTATCATTACTTTTATATAAATGTACCTAAATGTAATAAGTATATTTGACGAGTCTTATTTCTAAAAGTATCTACTATTTATATTCCGCGATTTGTATAATCCAAAAATGTCAAATTGGTTTTAAAATTATATATATTTCACTACAATTATGTTCTAGATTTTGCAATTTTATACAATTTCATAAAAAAAAAAGTTACAAACTTTTAACTTTTCTGTTAGTGTTATTGTAAAAAAGTCTAAAGTAAAAAATCAACCTTTTTCACAATTGACACTTTCATTGAAAAATAGTGAAATAAGTGGTATCATAATATTATATATTTTAAATGTCTAATTAACTTTCTAAATGATTTAGAAATCCTTATTTAGTCGAGAATAATTTTTTTTTTACATACGACAGTAAGTGATTTGAGAATATTGTATAGAATCATGTCGAAAATGTTTAAATTTGATATTTTTTTGGTGTTTCCTACACATATTTCTTTTTACAGTAAAAATTAGTTTAAAAATTTTTAACCTATAGGGGGAGAGTAGAGCAAAACCGGGTAGGCGGGTCAAACCGGGTACCCCAAGTTTTCCATGATAGGTATTTCCATTTGTGTCGCCTATTACATATATCTTTTATATTACAACCAACATCATTTTAATTATATAACCAGTATATAAAAATTTATTTATTATATTTTATGCACCGAAAAAAATACATTCTTGTATTCAGAGGAAAATTCCTCTTACAGAATCCTCTTGAATTTTATTCTTAAAACAAGAGTATTACTCTTTAAATGAGACTATTTTCCTCTAATTTCAAGAGGATCGAAACAAAAGGACTATTCTAGAGCATTCCTCTTATATTCAGAATAATCTTTTTAGAATAAAAATAATACTCTTAGAATTTAGAATAATCTTCTATGTTTAAGAATATTCCTCTAAATTCTAAGAGGATTTCCCATTGAAAGTCGCTCATGCGCAAAGATGATTGCGTCATATCATTTACGTCGTGTCATAAATCGCATATCATATACGTGAAAAAGTTTTAGTTTCTGTGTGAAAAAAGGTGAATAAACCAAAATGGATAATAATCTTTTAAATATCTTGATAGAATTGCAACTTACACAATACGTGCCTATTTTTGAAGGTAAAAGTAATTTTGAAGAAAATTTAAATAATTTTGAGGTTATGCTATTTAAAATTTTATTTTATTACGATTTTTATTTATTTTAATTTTATTTAAAATTTATTTAAAATAAATTTTCAAATTTAATGAATTATATGTTTTGCACATAAAAATATTATTAAAAATAGATTTAGTTGATTTTATTCAAAAAAAAAAAAAAATTAAAATCAATTTCAATTTATTTATACTCAAACAGATGTAAATCATGGAATATCAAATTTTATTCCTTTTAATTTTATAAATTATATCTATGACATACAAACTAGATGATTGCATTTTTATTATTTCAGAGTTCTTTTTAAGATAATATTTTCCTCTTAAAATAAGAGTATCCTTTTAAATTAAGAGGAATAATTTTACATAAAGGACAATCCTCTTAAACCTAGAGGACATCTTTTTGCAGCATAAACTAGAGGAAAATATGCATTGAAATAAGAGAAATCCTCTTGAAACAAGAGGATTTTTTTTCGGTGAGCGACTTTTAAATTTTAGATCAAAAGAAAATCCATTTTTTATCGAAAGTAAATCACTTACAAAACTTTTTGTGTCGATATATTCGTTTCATGAAGTATAACATCTTTTTCAGCATTTATTTACGAGTAATTTTCATAAAAAGTAATTGTTAAATTATTAACAAGAAGCTGAGAATTTTACATTTTGTTAAAAAATGCAGTGCGGGGCAAAACCGGGTACCAAACGGTGGGGCAAAGTCGGATATACATATATAAATACATAACACTATGGATATTTAAATTTTTTCTCCAAAGAATCGACATGTATGTTTCGAAATCGATGTTTAACTTTCGATATATCAATTATTTACCATATCGATAAATAAATGATAATAAATTAATAAAAATATGAAAAAATTTGGTTTTAAAAGAATTAACTGCTGTTATACATTATTAATATAATATATTTTGATTAAATTTATTGAATATTAATTATTTTCTATAATTTAAGTGATATATAATAATAATTGAACAAAAAGTTAAAGAATATTCTATGATTTATATATTTTCTTGATAGTTCCCGGTTTTGCCCCACCATCGGGGCAAAACCGGGTACTTTGCATTTTTTTTTGAAAAACCTGGTTTAAATTGATCAAGAAATTTTTTTTTCATGCATTCGACTTTATTTTCTTATTCTCTAATGTTCAAGGGAGAACTTTCAAGGAGAGTTGAACTAATTTATTTGATAGATTCTTGGTAAACCGAGAATTCCAAAAGTGTACCCCGTTTTGCCCAACTCACCCCTACTGGAAAAATATATTTGCTTTTAAATAACTAATATAATTTTTTATTATACTATAAAATATTTATTTGAATCAAATAATACTATTATATTCTCAGTAAAAAGAATAGAATTTGATTTGTTAATAAAAAAATTATCCGAGTTATTTGATTCTAATAAATATTATTTTTGGTTAGTAAACATTTAATTGATATTGGTTAAATATCAATATAAATATATATATAAATATTTCTCAATTTAAGTAACTTTTTTTCTGTATAATAAGTATACACCCAAAAGAGAGGTTTTTAATTTACCAAACTACTTTCTTTGAAGTAAAGAAAAGAAAAAAAAATAATAATAATAATAATACTAACCTTTAATTACAATATCGCACTTTAATATGAAATCACAAAACACTTAAGCGCACTATAAAGAAAAAATCACTTTCAAAAACTCAATTTAAAAAATAAAAAATTAGCGCATTTTCAATATAAAAATATTGAAATTTTTTTTGGAATAGTCACTACGAAATTATTTATTTTTAAATACTTATTTACACTTTTTATAGCACTAATGAATAAACTATCACTTTTTTTAAAACTTAAAATGTCAAAAAAGTTGAAACACTTTCAAATTATTTCCAGGGACACACAATATTTTAATATTAAAATTGTGCTAGTTATTAATTAAAAAAGTTGACTTACAGATCGCGAACTCTCTCGACCAGTCCCTCAGTGGCCCCTATAAAACATTAAAAAGAAAAAATATTTCAAAATTAGCAAAAAATAATTAAAAATCGCATTACATAAAATGGGTGGTCAAAATTCTTTGTACGGTTCTATTTTTGTTTTTGTTTTTATTGAGTTTATCAAATTCTAGTTAATATTAATAATTAGTTTTATTAAATATTTTATTCAAATATATTTGCGACTATCGTTACCATGACAACATTACCAAATCAACTATTGCTATGGTAAAAACTTTTTAACTTAATTCAATTTTGAAACTATATATGTATATATGTGTATACTATTTTTAAATATATATTTTTTAATTTTCAATTATATATATTAGAATCATATGTCACATAATAATTAATTACTAGCAATTACTCATAATATTTTAATTAATACTTACACAATAAAAACGTTATTTTTATTCTTAAATTGTTAGATTTTCACTAAATAAAAATTATAAACTTGTCATGTAAGTTTCCTCATTTTCTTTCTATGCAAAAGATAAAAAAAAGAAAAAAATGTATACAAAAATAGAAATAAGAAAAAATTAATTCTTTAATCAAATTTTAAAAATTGATAATTATAATAAATTATTCACGACAAAAAAAATTCATTTAGAATTTTAAAAAATATACATATCTACATTTTTAAATATCCTAGAAATCACCGAGCTAGATAAAAAAAAAAAAAAAATAATGATTCAGCAAATAAAAATAATAAAAGTAAAATTTTAATGAGTGTGAATAAATTGCATGTTATTAGGAATAATTTTAAAAAAATTGCAGAAGTATAAAGACATTTTGTTAATTATACTTACTCAATAATTAAGATAAAATTGAATAATTTTTTTTTATTTTGATTTTGTTATTCAGAACTTTTTGAAAGTTTTTTTATTAAAAAAATTTGTATCTAAATGATTTAATAAAATGATTTCTAAAATTGTTTCCAACTAGTGCATTTTACTTCAAACAAAATAAATTCAATGAATTCTATCGTAAATTTTCCAGCAAGAACCTATTGAACAAATAGCTAGGTGCCATGGAAGACTGATTCCCAATAATGATTATTATAATAAATAATAAAATATAGATACATATAATAATGTTAGTTTTATTCAGCTTCAAACGCTAAGCATCCCATCTTGTTCCTTTATTAGCTTTAAATATAATTTTTCCATATAATTATACTAAATTGTAAAAAAAAATCAGTTCTTTTCGTCGAGTTTTCGGACATTTAAAAATATACCCCCTTTCGATGAACTCAGCACTGATAATTTATCAAATTTTATACAAGTATTTTCTAACAATGACATCTCAAATCTTGAAATAATGAAAATTATCCCAAGTTTTGTTTGTAAGAGACCTTGTCGCATTCCTGTAATAAAATAATTATTACTAACTCAAAAAAAAATTCCAACAATATAATAAAAAAATAACAAAAAAGTAGGCAAATAAAATATAAAACAAGGAGGGGGTCCTTTATGTTTATTTCATAAACATTATGCTTCCTCATTGTGTGAAGCAAAAAATTCGCTTCCTCGTGAAGGAAGCAATGAATTTGTCCAATTCAATTGATTGATTTAAAACATTTCCAGTTAAAAATGTTTTAAATTAATTAAATTTTTTGAAAAATAAAGAAAATTTTGATTAATTTTGAGTGTAACATAAACTTTATATATACGAATCGATTCGTTTTAATGCAAGGAATACAATTATTTTATTCATCAACTTGAATTTTAAAAAAACAAAATTTTTTAGCTAAAATATGAATTTTCGATTTTTCAATTTTTATTAATTCTCAAATTTTAAATCAAATCTATACTTTATATATACCAACCAATTTGTTTCAATGCAGGGAATAAATTTATTTCATATATAAACATGAATTTAAATAAACACAACATTTTTTAGCTAAAATGAGAATTTTTGATTTTTTAACTTTCATTAATTCTTTAAATTTTAATCAAATCTATACTTTATATATATCAATCGATTCATCTTGACATAAGGAAGACGATTATATTATATATTACCTTAAATTTTTCGATTTAAAAATTTTTTCAATTAAAAAAATTTTTTTGGAAAAAAGACGCTAAAATTTTTTTTTTGGGGTATTTTTAAAAATCCTCTCGTCAGTTTTGAGAGATTAATGTGTTAAATAAGCCTACCAAATTTTATCCAAATCCATTAAAACCTGTTAAAGATATCGTGTTCACAAAAACGATCCACACACACATACACACACACATACATCCGGACAATTGATCAGGATCTCATATAACATGTTTCTATATAGAGGAAAATTTGTTTTCACCATTTTTAAAAATTTTATAAACGAAAGGACTACATAGCTTCCTCCACGAGGAAGCAAAAAGGAATAAAATAAAAAAATACGTGAATAAAATATAACAAAAATAAAAAAATAAAGACAATAAATAAAGTTTAAAAAGCAATGATGAAAAAAAATAGGAAAAGATTATTAGAAACATAAATGGCAAATTTTTACCAATACAATTTCTTGGACCAATTCCAAATGGAAGATAAACATAGGGATTAATCGACGATTTTCTATCACTTGAAAATCTTTCCGGATTAAAATTGTGAGGATTGGGAAAATATTTCGGATCATAATGAAAGCCAAGCATTGGAATTAATATTGGCGTTCCTTTTTCAATAACAAGTCCAGTTTTTTCAATTTTATAATTTTTTGTCGTTTTACGATCGACAAAGGGTAATGTCGGATACATTCGAAGAATTTCTGAAATAAACATATCCAAATATTCCAAATCTGATGTCTACAAAGAAAAGGGAAAGATAAAAACCTTTTAAATTCAAGTAAAGGGAATTATTTAAGGAACATTAAGACAGAAACTTTAGATTTTTCTTTCAAACATTTTTAAAATGACATAAAAAGAAAGAACTTCATTTCTAATTTTTTAAATTGAAACAATTATTTTAATTTCAATGTATTAAATTTTAATAAAATTTTCCTTACAATTTCATATGTTATTTGTCCATTATTTTTTTTAATAGCTTCGTTTATTTCTGCTCTTAATTTCAATTGCATTTCCTGATTTTTTGCCAATTCAAATAAAGCAAAACTCATGGTTGACGATGATGTATCGTAACCGGCTGCAAATAACGTAAGAGCTTGGGCTAATAAATTGTCTCCTTGAAATTCTAAAATAATAAAAATATTTTAAATTTTTTAGTTTTTTTTTTTTTAATATTTAATTAAAAGAAGAAAATCTTTGATGATAAAAGCAAAAGTTATTATTATAAAATAATTTCTATTTAATTAAATAATATTTTTAATTTTTATTTTGTAGTGTTATTATAATATGCGAATTAAATTTTTATCAAATTATACATACTAAATAAATTTGAATTTAAATTATTGTTCTCATTATCTCGTAGTTGAATCATGAGGTCAATAAAATCGTTTCGATTCAACTTTGACTTTTTACGTTCATCTAAAATATCTTGAAAAGCTGTTCGAAAAAAATTTGCTGCACTTTTTAGAAAAAATCGAAATCCAAACAAAGTTGTATAATCTGGTGCAAGCCAAACAGTGGCGAGTTCAACAGCTCTTTTAAAATTATAAGTGCCAAACATTGCTCTTCCAAATTTACGAAATTCAGCATTTGGATTTTTCAAACTATTTAATTTTAATCCATACGTTGCTTGTCCTATTAAATCGGTTGTAAATTTACCAGCGAGTTCTGTAATGTTTACCGATTTACCAGAACCTGTCAAATAATTATAATAGACAATTTCTTAGCAAGCACTTTTTTTTTTACAAAAAAAAAATTGAAAAAATTTGATTCAAAATAATTAATAAATAATAACAAGCAATTTTTAATAGTAAATAATAAAATTAAATTAATATAACGCATTTATATAGTTTTGAAATAACTTTAATTATTCAAATAAAATGAAGTTAAATACCTTCCAACTCGAGAGTATCCAAATAATTATCAAGATCATTTCCCACTTCTCGCACATTATCAAACATACTCTTCATTTTTCCAGTTGTAAATAGAGCAGTAAATTTTTGCCTTACATATTTCCAATAGGGATTTTCGATAAAAAATAAACTATTATTGCTGATAATGTCTTTTTTGCTCGAATGCATAAATTTATCCGAAAAGTAATTAAAATCTTTTATGAGAATTAGTTTCAATAATTCAGGATCACGTATTAAAAGACATGGTTTATCCAAAATGTAAATTCCTACATAAGGTAAATCTTGATTTTGATCATAAAAATATTTAAACAATGCACCAGGTGATTTTTCATGTTTAAAATATTTTCCAAAACTCCCAACAAATGGTGTTGGTGAAATTTCTTTAACGCCCCTTTTTTTCCAATATTTAAAATTTCTCGTCATATAAAAATAGAGAATTGTTATAATAAATGTTGTGAAAATAATTACTCCGTATAAAATCCATGACAATGTCGATAATTCCATTGTTGCTTTGAAAAAAATGTTGTCTAAAATATTATTATTATAAAAATAAATACACTGAAAAAAATTCCTGACCCCCGTATACCAGGAATTGACTAATTTGCCTGATTACTACGAAGCTGAAGTACGCAACGTTTATGATAAACGATTTTTAAAGAAATCATTTTTTAAAATGAAAAATTCTATAATTTTTTGCCTAAAAAATATTTCTTGTAGTTTTCAATAAACAACAAATTATAAAAAAAATTTTTAGCAAAAAATTATAGAATTTTTTATTTTAAAAAATTATTTCTTTAAAAATCGTTTATCATAAACGTTGCGTACTTCAGCTTCGTTGATTACGAGAGGAACCCACTAGGTAATCTTGGTCAAAGTTGATTTCGACAATTAGTTGGAATGACTTGGGCAGCTTATCACAATAACCAGGTATCTTAGTTATATTGGCTAGAATTACTTTGACTAATTAAACTTTAGCAAAATTGACTATAGATACATGCGATATTAACCAAACACCTTAGTTAATATAACTAGAAAACAAGGGGTCAATTCTACTAAATCGACTTTGACAATATTAACCAAGCTACGTAACTGAATTGACTAGGATGCTTGGTTACGCTGACTAGATTTAAAGTTGCTATGGTTAATAGTCGCATTAATGCGAAGCAAATTTTTTTCAGTGTACAAATATAATTTTTACAAGAATATAAAATATTATTTCATTTTTAAACAGATTAATGAACTTTTCTAATAATTTTAAAACAATTATTAAATTAAAACAATTTACGCCATGCAACCTCGGCCAAACCGCGCCACCTAACCCCGAATATACTTTTGATATATTTACTAATTTTTTACAAAACCTGTGAATATAAATCAAAAAATTTTTTTGATTCTAAATAACAAATGTTTAGAATTCAAAACTTGATATTTGAGCTTTTCCAAAAATCATTTTTTAAAGAAATATCACAAAAAAATGAAGAGGTTAAAAATTTACTTTGGAATACCAAAATTAGGTAATTTCAGACTTGATAAGAATAAAAAAAAAAGGATTATCGACGACAAATTAATAAAGTAAAAAAATATATTTTAAACAATGAGATATAAAAGATTTACCTTCCTTCAGTGAATCTCCTTCAACATTCTGTTTATATTTTACCAGTGGCAAATAAACCAGGTGTAGGGTAAGTGCACTAATTGTCGAGAATTTAAAACAATGTGTGACTATTATATTTTTTTTCTCTACAATGAATAAACTTAAAAATTTGCAATTCTTAAATTTGAACGTAAAATGTGAAAATGATTAATATTTATTAGAAAATAAATGTTTTCTTTAAATTCTATTTACTTATTCAAAATGTTGGTCTTCAATTTTATACATATTATGTATTCTTTTAACGAATTCAAAATGGCAACTATTTAAATAAAACTGATATTATAAAAATTACATTCACAATCAAATGATGATATCACAATGTATTACAATAAATTAAATTTTTTTTTTAAAATATATTGATTCATAACAAGCGATCTTGTAAATCCTCGCAAATTTAAAAAAAAAAACTCTCATATTTAATTTATTTAAAATTTTGAAAATCCGATATCAGATTCATAAGTCGGTTTAATAGTTTTGTCAGGGTGAATTATTGCGTATTTAATAATCAGTGAACTCTTATATTAGTACTCGGTAAAATAGTTTTAAACAATCAAAACTGTTTTATGAGCAGTAGGTAAAACATTTTTTTTTTTTGTGAACCAAGCATTATAATCGATTTAATAGGTCTAATCTGTTTTATCAGCCGTCGATAAAAAAGATTTTACTACAAAAAAATCAGACAAGTCCAAGTTACACTCGCACGGAAAACAAGGAGTTCCGTAAAAGTAAAAGCCCAATATTGGGCCCAATATTTTTGGCATTTGTACACTAAAACGTCAATCGAGAACAGACGAATGTGCAGTGCTGTTCTCGATTGACGCGATTTTTATCGCTGGAAAACAAAAACACTCAGGGCCGTATGAAGTGCCTTGCGCAACAATGTGAATTTTCTCTAGGGGATTTTCACTAGTGGGGCACTGAATCCACCTTAAATTTAAAATTCACACGTACGACTTTGGCGTCAGTCATAACCTAAATTCTACCCGCTTCCCCACTTCCCCTCAAGTGTTCCCTTGCTCTGTTTTCGATTGACGTTTTAGTGTACTACAAAACTAAATCCAAAATTTCATGACGATTACAAAATGGATACTAAAAATTAGTGGGTTTTATTTTAGACAACTAATTTTTTTTACTGTGGGCCTTACATTGGGCTCTGTGCCCAATTTGAAAAGTAGCTTTGAATTTTGTAATCTTGTGAACCCAAAAACCCCTAAAGATACAATTTTTTTAATTTATTTCTTTGTCGAAAAATGTTGGGCCCGATATCTTGGATTAGGCCCAATATTTTCGGCACTTATACCACATGTCTGAACGCACAATTTCATGGGGATTACGCATTTGATATTCAAAATTAGTGGTCTCATTTAAGAAAACTACTTTTTTCATTGTAGGGCCCAACATTGGGCCCGGGGCACAATTTTTTGGTTTCAACAATGTAGATCTTTTTGTTTGGAACAACTTTTGTATTGAACATTTTTCACGAAAATTCGTACTTTTCGAGATATTTGCAAGTTTCCATACTTTTGGAACACCCTGTATGTATATATCCTATATAATAAATCTCTAATCGATAAACTCTCGAAGTTTTGTCACAGTAACCTGTATCCCATATTGGTCGAAGTGTTATTCGTCATCTTCGTCTTTCTCCGTCTTACAAGCACGATTATCAGACACGTTTAGCCCGTATATACGAATATACACTCACATATGAATAAAAGCATTGTATGCGTTAGTTTCTTTCTTCATGCAAGCATGTTATGTATATATAATACATTCAGTCCGAATAAGGTTCTACTGATGCACAAATATATTAGAAAATTTGTACAGCATCATAATCTTATAATTGTTTTTAAATAAGTTCTACTAAGAATAATGATTAATTAATTTTTATTAATAATGAAAATGTATTTTTTCAATTATTTCAAGTTTTAATTATATACTTACAAGTAAAATAAACGTTATAAAAATGATTCATAGTACCCAATAGTAAGAACCCTACGACCGTCTTTCGATTACTTTCAACTTACTATCATTTTTATTGAATGATAATTTAAGGTTATATTATTTATTATAAATAGTAGAAAATTTGGACCAGTATCATTTTAACACGAAACTTACAATTAAGATTTTTATATTGTGCTACCAGGAATATTGTTATTTTGTGCATGTGCTGAAATCAAATAGTTAGTCTAATAATTAATAAATTACTAGGTTCACAACGATTTCTAATCAACGATTTAGAAGAACAAATATTTTTCTATTTAAATGTTTACATATTCTTGCATAAAAACTATTTTACTTAATTTTTCGATCAATAATTTGTAAAAGAGAAAATTATAAACAAAATATTTTATTGTTTTTGTCAAGAAAATATTTAAAATCTCACCTCAATGTTTTTATAAAATTATAATCTTTTTTATTTATAAAATTATGACTGTCATATATATTTATTAAGGAACAAGAATAACATTATAAGGGTAGGCCTTAAAAAAAGCAGCAAATAGAATAATATGATTAATTAAAATCAATTTTTGTCGCGAAAGCATCTTCTGTTTTTTTTGTGATTTCACATATAAATATATTCTGCGCAGATTTTGACAACTCAAAAATAGTAAAAGGTTTTGTTATAATGTGCCAGAGTATATTAATAATTTTTTTAAAAAATTGTATTTTTGGGATTAAAATATTTTAAATAGTTAATATATGGTAATATATTAAGGTTTAATAAAATAATTTTTGTATTACAAAAACATCATACAAAATAATTTCTCAAAGTTCAAGGAGATTTTACCATTAAATAAGACATTTTTATTTTTTAATATCTTCGAATTGATTGCTACATATGAGGCAAAATTCCTGAAATGTCCGAACAAAAAATTAAAAGTTCTCGAATTTAATCCATACTTTTCTTAAATGTTTTTATTGTTGGTGAAAGTCTAAAAATCAATTATTATTGAATTTAATAAAATAGTTTTTGAATTACAACGTTTTTAATTTTTGACTTTTGAAAAAAAAATTTTTTTTTTCAATGTACAATATTTATAAGTAGAATGCATAAAAGTTAACATATATATAATGATTTTTAAAGCTTTTTTGACGGGCTACACGCTATTAATAAAATTTTTTGTTTTAAATAACATTTGACCTTGAAATTCAAGGTCAAAATGTTAATGTACGTTTATCTCAAAATCGGATTTTTAAAAATTTTTTTTAACTATCTCAATGGAAAGCTTGACTAATTTCCTACAAAACATGTAATTTTCAGAGTGGGATCTTTTAAAGTTTTTGAGATATTAATTAATTAATTAATTAATGTTTATAACAAATAAAATATTTTACAAACGAATAAAGTTACCGTAATTCTGAAGTTAGCAATTAAAACTTAACGTAACTCCGCATCCAACGAGCCCTGTATGAAGTATTTTGGATAAGTAGATTGTTAATAAACAATTAGTTAACATTGCAATTGTTTATTAACAATCTTCTTATCCAAAATACTTCATATAGGGCTCGTTGGATGCGGAATTACCTTAACTTTCAATTGGTAAGTTCAGAATTACCATAACTTTATTTGTTTGTAAAATATTTTATTTTTTACTAACAACAAGCATCCAAAAGCCCCATATGAAGTATTTTTGTTCAATTTTAGTTAAATAACAATAAAAAATGAAATATCTTACAAACAAATAAAGTTATCGTAAATCTAAATTAACCAATTGAAACTTAACGTAATTCCGCATCCAACGAGCCCTATATGAAGTATTTTGGATAAGTAGACTGGTAATAAACAATTGCAATGTTAACTAATTGTTTATTAACAATCTACTTATCCAAAATACTTCATACAGGGCTCGTTGGATGCGGAATGTTATTTAAAAAAAAAATTTTATTAACAGCGTGTAGCCCGTCAAAAAAGCTTTAAAAATCATTATATATATGTTAACTTTTATGCATTCTACTTATAAATATTGTACATTGAAAAAATTTTTTTTTTCAAAAGTCAAACATTAAAAACGTTGTAATTCAAAAACTATTTTATTAAATTCAATAATATTTTAGAAAAGTATGGATTAAATTCGAGAACTTTTAATTTTTTGTTTGGACATTTCAGGAATTTTGCCTCATATTTACAATTATTTTCACATTCTTAATAATTTAAATTCATTATATTTTCTAATGAATTATATAAACTACGAATTTTCTTTTTACAGTTTAATTATATTTTTTATAAAGAATAATATAGTAATATAACCTGAAATTATAATTAATCAAAAATTGAAAGTTAAATAAAAGTTAAATTGAAAGTTCTCAAAGGGCAATCGTAGGGTTCTTGTTATTCTTCTCACTATTAACCATTAAAACTAATTTTTGAGAAAAACAAGCGTCACCAAAAACATCAGGACCTAACCAGAATTCTGCATTTTTCCATATCAGAAACTTACCAAATTTTAGTTTTCGATAAGGAAACTTAGGGAAACTTCTCCACGGGCTCTTTTTTAAATTTTCTATGATTGTCAAGAAATGGTTAGACTGACAATTATGTGTAATTAGTGTAATAAAAGTGCAGTTACAAAGTATTTTGCTGATATTAACAAAAATTTAAATTAATTATGCAACAACTTTATATATTTTTAGAAAAATTTAATAACTCGCTTTCTTTTTGACTAAGTACTAAACAAAAACGAAAAAGGCGCGCGCTTTGCGCGCGCAGTCTTTGTCTAGTATATATATATATATACATGATTTGATGCAATCTATGGTTTCATTTTGATACTTTCAGAAATACTGTAGTGTATCAGAACTAAATGAAAATATTTGTACACGTATGTATCCGTGCAGAAATTTGCCAACCTGGCCTTGACCTGGGTGAAACAGAGAACCCGACCGAGGCCAAACCAGGCCCTGGTCGGGCCCCGGTTTTAATCAATTTTAATCGGGTTGAAGTAGGGCGCTCTCCTGTGGCCCCGATCGTGTTCCCTGTTTCAGGCGGATTTTAAGCTTCTTCTTGCCCTGCCAGGGTCCTTTCAAAATTTCTGCACGTAAATTTAAATTAAAAATTTTAAATTTAAAAGCACATATGAGGCAAAATTCCTGAAATGTCCGAACAAAAAATTAAAAGTTCTCGAATTTAATCCATACTTTTCTAAAATGTTGTTATTGTTGGTAAAAGTCTAAAAATCAATTATTATTGAATTTAATAAAATAGTTTTTAAATTACAACGTTTTTAATTTTTGACTTTTGAAAAAAAAATTTTTTTTCAATGTACAATATTTATAAGTAGAATGCATAAAAGTTAACATATATATAATGATTTTTAAAGCTTTTTTGACGAGCTACACGCTGTTAATAAACATTTTTTTTTTAAATAACATTTGACCTTGAAATTCAAGGTCAAAATGTTAATTTACATTTATCTCAAAATCGGATTTTTTAAAATTATTTTTAACTATCTCAATGGAAAGCTTGACTAATTTCCTACAAAACATGTAATTTTCAGAGTGGGATCTTTTAAAGTTTTTGAGATATTAATTAATTAATTAATTAATGTTTATAACAAATGAAATATTTTACAAACGAATAAAGTTACCGTAATTCTGAAGTTAGTAATTGAAAGTTAACGTAATTCCGCATCCAACGAGCCCTATATGAAGTATTTTGGATAAGTAGATTGTTAATAAACAATTAGTTAACATTGCAATTGTTTATTAACAATCTACTTATCCAAAATACTTCATATAGGGCTCGTTGGATGCGGAATTAGCTTAACTTTCAATTGGTAAGTTCAGAATTACCATAACTTTATTTGTTTGTAAAATATTTTATTTTTTACTAACAAGAAGCATCCAAAAGCCCTATATGAAGTATTTTTGTTCAATTTTAGTTAAATAACAATAAAAAATGAAATATCTTACAAACAAATAAAGTTATCGTAAATCTAAACTTACCAGTTGAAAGTTAAGCTAATTCCGCATCCAACGAGCCCTATATGAAGTATTTTGGATAAGTAGATTGTTAATAAACAATTGCAATGTTAACTAATTGTTTATTAACAATCTACTTATCCAAAATACTTCATATAGGGCTCGTTGGATGCGGAATTACGTTAACTTTCAATTACTAACTTCAGAATTACGGTAACTTTATTCGTTTGTAAAATATTTCATTTGTTATGAACATTAATTAATTAATTAATTAATATCTCAAAAACTTTAAAAGATCCCACTCTGAAAATTACATGTTTTGTAGGAAATTAGTCAAGCTTTCCATTGAGATAGTTAAAAATAATTTTAAAAAATCCGATTTTGAGATAAATGTAAATTAACATTTTGACCTTGAATTTCAAGGTCAAATGTTATTTAAAAAAAAAAATTTTATTAACAGCGTGTAGCTCGTCAAAAAAGCTTTAAAAATCATTATATATATGTTAACTTTTATGCATTCTACTTATAAATATTGTACATTGAAAAAAATTTTTTTTTTCAAAAGTCAAAAATTAAAAACGTTGTAATTTAAAAACTATTTTATTAAATTCAATAATAATTGATTTTTAGACTTTCACCAACAATAACAACATTTTAGAAAAGTATGGATTAAATTCGAGAACTTTTAATTTTTTGTTCGGACATTTCAGGAATTTTGCCTCATATATCCAGTACTGAAATTTCCAAAGAATATACCACGTTCAGTTTAATACATAGAGGAGAGTGGGGCAAAACGGGGTACCTTTTTGGAATTCTCGGTTAAGGTCGATTGCATGAAAAAATTTTTTTTTTTGATCAATTTAAACGAGCTTTTTCAAAAAAAATGCAAAGTACCCCGTTTTGCCCCGATGGTGGGGCAAAACCGGGTACCATCAAGAAAATATACAAATCATGGAATATTCTTTAACTTTTTGTTCAAAATATTCAAAATCAAAATACATTCACAGAAAATTAAAAAGCATTAAAATAAGCTGCAACGCTTATTATTTTAATCCAATTTTGCTTATTTTAATCCATTTTGGTATTAAAATAAGCAAAATTCGATTAAAATAATAAGCGTTGCAGCTTATTTTAATGCCTTTTAATTTTCTGTGTTATATTAATAATGAATAACAGCAGTTAATTCTTTTAACCCCTTCGCAGTCCAGTTAAAAATCGCTGGTGGGCCTAAAACGGTCCGAAAAAAAAGTTTCCAAAAAAATATGACTTCATCATATTTAAGGTTTTTGTGGTCGCTGAATTCGAATTTGAGGTCAGTTTTTCAAAATTCAAAATGGCGGATCCAATATGGCGGACAAATTTTTAAAAAATCAATCCAATTTGCCTGAAATTTGTTACTCGGGGGTTTTTGGGGTCGCTAAATTCAAATTTGAGGTCAGTTTTTCAAAATTCAAAATGGCGGATCCAATATGGCGGACAAATTTAAAAAAATTTTTTTTTTAAATTTGTCCGCCATATTGGATCCGCTATTTTGAATTTAAAAAAACCGACCTCAAATTCGAATTCAGCGACCACAAAAACCCCTGAGTAACAAATTTCAGGCAAATCGGTTTGATTTTTTAAAAATTTGTCCGCCATTTTGAATTTTGAAAAACTGACCTCAAATTCGAATTCAGCGACTACGAAAACCCCCGAGTAACAATTTGTGGTCAAAACGCATTAATTTTAAAATTATCCGCCATATTGGGTTGCCATATTAGATCCGCCATTTTGAATTTTGAAAAACCGACCTCAGATTCGTAATCAGAGACCCCGAAAACCCCTGAGCAACGAGTTTCATGTAAATCTGATAAATTTTAAGTTTTCATGGTCGCCATTTTGGGTCCGCCATTTTGTTTTTTTGAAATCTGACTTCAAATTTGGATTCAGCGACCCCAAACCCCCCCCCCCCCGAGTAACAAATTTCAGGCGAATCAAATTAAATTTAGTATTATTTTTTTGCGATGGCCATATATGGCCACTTGCACAAAGGTGGAACGACTTTTTCTGGCCACATATGGGCCCTGGACTGTCAAGGGGTTAAAACGAAATTTTTCATATTTTTATTAATTTTTTTATCATTTATTTATCGATATGGTAAATAATTGATATATCGAAAGTTAAACATCGATTTCGAAACATACATGTCGATTCTTTGGAGAAAAAATTTAAATATCCATAGTGTTATGTATTTATATATGTATATCCGACTTTGCCCCACCGTTTGGTACCCGGTTTCCCCCGCACTGCATTTTTTAACAAAATGTAAAATTCTCAGCTTATTGTTAATAATTTAACAATTACTTTTTATGAAAATTACTCGTAAATAAATGCTGAAAAAGATGTAATACTTGCCGAAACGAATATATCGACACAAAAAGTTTTATAAGTGATTTACTTTCGATAAAAAATCGATTTTCTTTTGACCTAAAATTTAAAAGTCGCATAAAATATAATAAATAAATTTTTATATACTGGTTATATAATTGAAATGATGTTGGTTGTAATATAAAAGATATATGTATAATAGTCGACACAAATGGAAATACCTATCATGGAAAACTGGGGGTACCCCGTTTTGCCCCACTCTCCCCTATTATTGTATATATTTATTCCAAAACATTGAACTTATTCCCAAGATTCAAGACAATATTTCCGCTGATTATATCCGCACGACAAATAGCTCATAGCATTCCAGTGTTTTCTTTTTGCCTCTTCGAGTCGGTTTTTGCCTCATCTTCGCTCTTCAATTTATCAAAATAAGCGGACAGGCAGTACCAATCATCAACAAAGTAAAAAACCACGAAAAACAAGAGAAAAAGTCCTGTACCAAACAGAGGCAGTTAAAGAGGGGGGAAGGGAGAAATGAGAGGAATGAAATGAACGATGGAAAGGAAAGAGAGTAGAAAATAACGTATTAAAGTAAAGGGAATGAGTGCGAAGCGAGCTTGGAAGCTGAGGGATTATATGGGGGAGGTAGAAGGAGGAGGGCTATGTTCTCGAATCGGAGCTCTAATCCCAGTACGGCAATCCAATATCCATTCTACGAACGATTCAGCGCAGTGTGCAAGAAACGAGCGCTCGTCCATTTCAGGTTCGTTTACTTAAACTTCTCTTGTCTGTCTGGCAGCGTAAAATTGTTGGGACTTAAAATCGTCGCGCCACCACGCCGCCGCCGTTCAGAGGGTTTTCAAGAGTGAACGCGCCACATTATGGAATACAATATCACTGTGCAGTGAACATATGAAACATAACCTATAATCGAATATATCTGTATATGTGTGTGCGCAGACAGTATATACACAATATAACAGAATATGCGCATACTCATACCATTTACTGAATTGGTTAACTTTGGCGTGAGGCTGAGATTAAACTGTGGAGGCGCGATTACGATCCAACAGAATCCGATTGGCCAACGGTTCGACGAACGACCGGGGCGGAGCAACCGTAATGAGTTTCTAGCTCAGTACTCTCTCTCTCTCTCTCTCTCTCTCTCTCTCTCTCTCTCTCTCTCTCTCTCTTATACCTTCCCACATCCTCTTCTCTCTTACTAACTCATTCTTTATGCCCATCTCTTCTCTTTTCATCTTAACTCTTTTCCTTTTAACCTTTTTATCTTTTCTTCTTCTTCTTCTTCTTCTCTTGCTCGTTCATCTGAACTATCTGCTTACAACATGATAGTGACTTAGATGGCTGCTGCTGTACAATACATATTCTCTTTCTCATTCCTTTTTTCTTGCCCCTCGTTGTTCTCTACGCCTAGTTTAATAGACTTAAGTCATTAATTTCCCGCACATATATAGAAACTTTGCTACAATGATAAACCTACTTGAAATTGATTCTAAACGTTCATGGGAAAGTAAGACATGATATGTATACATAATAAACATGCGTATTACATATATATATATATAGAATGGAGCAATTGCGGATATGCGCATGGTAAACATATACCTTCTACGGGGAAAAGTGATTGAATGCTTGAAAGCAAAAACAGTCTTTGTAGTAAGTGTTTTCTTTTTTTGAACTTTATGGAGTGTTACGAAATGCACAAAGTATTATTACTCTTTTATATATACAATGCTAGTGGATATATCCCTCTCTCCTTGAATATATTATTTACTCTCTAAGATTATATATTCAAATGGATCTGAGAATTATTCTAAACTTAATTGGAAAATATTCTTTTTTTTTAATAATATATATACCTATACACTTAGTTTTATCAAATAAAGTCTAATATGCTTTTGATATAAAATAATAATACTTCCTTATATTAATAGTCGTGCAGAAATTTTACCAGGGCCCAGGTCGGGGCCGGAACAGGCTGCCCTATTAGGGAATGAAACGCCGCGCCTGATGTGGACCTGATTAGGAAATCCACATTTTCTGATCGCCCTGATCAGGTGTGGCGTTCCATTCCCCATTAGGGTCATGATAGGGCAACACAGAAAATTAAAAGGCATTAAAATAAGCTGCAACGCTTCTTATTTTAATCCAATTTTTCTTATTTTAATCCATTTTGGTATTAAAATAAGCAAAATTGGATTAAAATAAGAAGCGTTGCAGCTTATTTTAATGCCTTTTAATTTTCTGTGAATTTCTACACAGGACACGATAACTTATATCATTTAGAGAATCGTGATCCAAAGATGTTTCTGATCAAAATCTAAAATAAAATATAGAATTTCTTTTAGGAATTTATTATCTTATTATAATTATTTATTTAGATTTTTCGCTCTTTTTAATTTTTTTGAGTAATTAATAATTACTATACGCATATATATATAACACTTAAATCTAAGCATTAAAATTTTAATATGCAGCGGGAATTGAACCTAGGATTTTGCAGACGCTACGCATCATACTTTACCACGGAGCAAAGTCATAATTTATCTTTACTAACAGTTTAAGAAATAAATTCCCACAAGAAAGTTTTTTTGAATTTTATTTAGTGCTCTGCTGGTGCTGCAAATATTTTTTTTGTCATAAAATAAAAAATAATTAGTATTACCATTGCTAAGGAAAAAAACGATCATGGTAACAGTTTTCATGGAAACGGTTGCTATGGTAACCGAACGAGTGTATGACGAACAAAATGCTTGCAAAGATGACGGGTACCACTTAAAAAATTAGTTCTTACACAGAAAAAACCTTGTCTCATTTTTGATGCAAATCAAAATGAGCCAATGCTAAACGACATAGACAGTGGCGCCACCAACCTGGTTCATTTTTGTTGCACATCAAAATGAGCCGCCTACACGCATCATTCTGAGTTCAGTTTTTTTCTGTGTAACGAGAAAAGAATATAACAATAGTTGAAATTTGTCACATTAATTGTCATAATATAAAACAATTAACATGAAGCACGACTCCCCATTCACTTGTCTTAGTAGAAAATAAATCTATACCAATCAATGTGACTGAAATCATGTAAAATATTTAGTGTCACTCGTTGGATTCCCTTTTAAACCGAATACAAATGAGTTTCTATCGTTGCATTCATACATCATTTATACGAATTGAGTCTTTCAGTTTCAACCCAACGCTTATTGAATATAACACTACTGCGTATAAGCGAATGAAAAAAAAAATTATCTTAATTATTATTTTTATCTAACCTTCTTAAAAAAAAACTACACATTTAAAAAAAATTAATAAAAAATAAAAATTTTGCAAATCAAATATAAAATTTTTAATAAAAATTTCCAAGTTACAACAATGTTATAAAAATTGAATCAACAAATATTTTAATTAACCGTATACAAAATTACCTTATTATAAATTATACACAAATGTTTAATGTATAATGTATATATATACAATCATTGTTGCGCAATTATTATTTCTTTTTCTTCCTACAATGTTATAATTCTTTTATATAAAAATTGCATGTGAAGTTCAATTAGAGCAAAAAAAAAAAAAAAAAAAAAAACTTATATGTATGTATATATAAACGAATAAATTTCTCATATTGGTATCTACTTGAAATGTGTATTATATTATATGTTTCTTTTGAAATCACCGCCCGACTTTATTTCATAAAATAGCATATAAAATCACTCTCTCAACGCTTAGGAATTTGGCGTCTATATAATTTGCGATTCAACCAAGAGAGCTCAAATCTAAATAAGCGATACGTGGGTATATTGTTGAGGTAAGCGTTTATAAGTTGGAATAAGCATATAAGATGTAGAAATGGAGGGGGGAGAGAGAGAGAGAGAAAAAGAATATGTTTGAGGGGGCCTAATCGCGTTATAGTTGGCGCACATAGGGTCGATGTATTCGCCATCTTATTTTCTGCTCACGTCGCGTCGTAAAACAAAGGAACATTGAGTGAGCGCGCGCAGAGAATACACGCTTTAATATTTAATCCCTCATTATCGGGGTCGAGGCCGAGCTTTTGAGACAATTGGCCATTTTTATGTTCAATATGATCCCATGCTGGCTGCACAAATTTTATATTTATATCATTTTGTAGCATATATTCCCTCAATATACATCATGTAATTCAGAAAATATATCTTATTTATTTGTTTTTAGAAAATTTAATATTATTCTTATAATAAAAATATTATTTAAAAACTCGGAACAATTATTTAGATGAAAAAAAATATATTTTAGAATATTCTTACACAACTTATTATTAAACCAGCAAAATTAAACGCGCGCGAAATTGGATGTTCGATTGTTTATTATAAAAAAATTTAAAGAAACCAATTCCGAAATTTAAAAACACAATTATACAACTTTATCAAAAATGAGAAAAGTCATTTACAAAATCTGACACGTCATAAAATTACAAAAAAAAAAAATCCCTTACAATGTCACATAAACTTAAACAGCATGTCTCTATTATTTTTTTACATTAAAACAACACATATTGCCTCCAAAAAAAAAACCTACCAATTGAACCTAAATTGCAGGAAAATATGAAAAATCTATTTTATTCAATTTTTTTAGAAAGGTTATGTTCTCCTGAAAAAATGACAAAATACCTTATAAACTTAAAAGAAATTAAACATACTTATTTTTTTTCTTGTACAACAATGTATATTACTGTTAAAAAATGTAACATACTTTTACTGTACTTAAAAGAGAATAAAAATATCTAATTTTATTCTATCATCAATAAAATTAAACGCGCGCCAGCGTGCGTAATCGGATATGTATAATTTTGTTCATTATAAAGAAATTTTAAAGAAACCAATTTCGAAATTTCGAAACAATTATACAACTTTGGCAAAAAGGAGAAAAAGAATTTTCAAAATGTGACACAAATTTGACACGTCAAAACATTACAATTCAAAAAACACATGAAATCAGTAAAGACCAACTTCATAAGTTTGGACAAAAGAACAGACCAAGCATTTTATTTATTATATATTTTATGAGACTAAAATTCTGAACATTCAAATAGACAAAATCATTTTTTTGTCTTATAATTCTTTTAAAATTACTGCTGCAACACTGGTCTTTAAAGGGCTAAACATAACCTAAAATTGTTTACAGATATGGTTCCTTTTATCGTAAAGCGTTTCATAGCTCGAGTCCCAAGAGTCCTAGATTCTATCCTTTACTGGTGCGAAACTTTTTAAAATTATTCTTAAGTGTTTTATATACTATAATTAGGCCCTGAAAAGTTTTTCTCTAAGTAGGATATTAGTCGAGAACTGGTCAGTGCCCCATCGGGTCAACATTACAATTTCTACATATGGATGAAAAATTAATTTCAAGGAAATTGAATTTTTTTCAATTTGGTTTCTTTCTCTTGTACATTAATCTTCATATTGGAATAATATAAATCGAATGGGACATATATGCGTTGCAGGTAAAAATAACCAATTATCTTTAAAAATTATTTTGTAAACTACTTTTAAATGAGGTATACCTGAAGTATTGAGTGAGTTAATTTTCTTCCGCGTAAGACACTCGACGATACAAGCAACTGACGCAGGTTAAGTGCCAACTTAGCGGTACTAAAAGAATTACTACATAACTGTCACTATAAAACCATCGGTCATTAAGTTTGTCGATTACGCGCGGTTGGCACGTTATTCAATACCAGTATTTCCGAGAACCTTACGCAGTTTTAACGGCATTAACTATTTTTACAACTGACCAAAGGAATATTAGTAATGATAGGATATCACAACTATAGAGAATTATACATTTATATATGGTTTTCATATATTTTTCTCTCATAGTTCTTGTGGTAATTGTATTTCTAGTTCCTTTTGCTTTTAAACGCACTTTAATGGCAAATTTCTATAAAGTTAGAAATTATATAGAAACGTCAAGTAAATACAAAAGTTAGAAGTAAAAAAAAAATTTGTTTCCTAACTTAAACTTTTTTTTACTATAAAGATATACTAAAAAAATACAAAATTAAAACGCTTGTCTGACTAAAATTGATTTCTACTACTGATCATGGAACTCGAAAAAAAATTTTGTTCACCATCATTGGTAAAATTTAACTAAGTTGTAGCAAAAAATTCAAAATAATTCAAATTTTTAATAATTTGGATTTAGAAAGTAGGTACTGAAACTAGTACTCTCTAAATCTGAATCAGTGAAAATTTCGCTGATTTTCTCAGTGACAAAGATTTTCACTGAGAATCAGCGACTATCACTGACGAAACAGTGACTTTACTGAAGTTGCTTCTGCGCCGACGCAGTAAATTTCAGAGCGTCATTTGGTGCAAGAGAAATCTGGGCAAGTTAGGTTAAAAGTTATATCAACATTTGCGTTTTTTAAGTGAAAAAATTGTTTAAATACTTAGTAAGTACATATTATACACTATTATTTACCTTCTGGATCATAAGTTCATATACAGTAGTTGAATTTATATCAAAATTTGATCAAAGATTACTTTGGTTTATACAGTGTTATTTTTAACTATTTTATAATAAATTTAACAAAATACGTAATGATTATAATTAATTAATTAAATTTTCTTTGTTTTATAGATGGTTTCGATTATATAAAATTCATAAATTGTTCAAATTATCATTTGAAAACTAATTCGTTTTCGTTTGACACGAAACATAACCTCACTTATATTTTTCATGCGATATTAATATTTATCACTATTTTTGCGCATAATTTTAACTATACCGACAATTGATTTTCCCTTTAATTACTTCTGCTTTGTATTTTGTAGATTACACTTTTACTCGGAATCAGCAATAGTTTCAATAAGATGGATTTATCGAATATATCTACATTGCCCTTAGAATTGTACACCAAGTTAAGGGACAATAATATTCCAGAGGAAATATTTCAAATTTTAGAAGGTTTGTGTAAAAAGATTTTAGTTAAATCTTTTTACACAAACCTTCTAAAATTTGAAATTTTCTATAATTTCATTGAAAATTATGTTTATGATCTTCACACGGGAACTCGCAGTGTAGTTACATCGATGCACATCAATGTGTGCAACGTTATCAACGAAGAATCGTCAAATTAGTTTTATAGTTTATCAAACAAGTCATTGAAACTTCGATTAATGTGTTTTCTATTTATTTTCAATGGATGTTTCATTTTTTATATTTTTGTGTTTTTATTCTACGTTTTAAACTTACGTTTTCCTAATATTAATTTACGAATAATTACTAAATAATGTTCAGTTTTCCTAATTGATGTACGTGTTTCAATAAATATAATATTTTTCATTAAACTAATATTTTATCTTTTGACACAGAAAAAACTAAGAAATATTTAATTCACTGAAAAATCAGTGAAAAACTACTAATTAGATCAGCGAACTTTCACTGTTTAAATCAGTGAAATAATTCCTCGCTGATTGAAACAGTGAAATTCCACTGATTCCCAGTGGTATACTTATAGCTATTTCAATCAGTGACTATTCACTGAGAATCAGTGGGATTTCGCTGATTCAGATTTAGAGAGTATAAGGATTTATAAGTACGTCTAAAAACTTACTTCTACTACTGAGATAAAAACAACTAGAATCTCTATAACGTCTTACTACTACTGACTTTTACTACTGATAATAAAATCATTGAGAAGTATTGCTTAATTTAAAACTACTTTAGACTACTGATAAAAAAATTAAAATAATTTATATCTTATCTAACAACCTGCGACTACTAATGTCAAATAACAAAAATTTAAGATTCATATATTTCTAATTGAAAATAACTTTTAGTATTGAGGCTAAAATTACTAGAATTCATAATGCCTGACTGTATTTGAATTTTACTACAGATAACAACATTTTAAGGATTTTTTAAGTCTGACAAATACTACTATTGACACGAAAATTACTAAAATTCATTAATTTCTAACTGAAACCATATCTTACTACTGATGTAAAATTTACAATAATTTCAGAAAGTTTTGATGTTGCTTAAGTTCTGAACGTTCAAATAAACGAAAAATTTGATTACTACTTATTTAACTTCATTTTTTTAAAAAAAAAATTCCTTCTGTTTTCACAAAAAATTACACTGAGAAAAATATGCTATTGTATCAATAGTATTTCTGCCAAAGATATAAAAATTATTGATTCAAAAGCATATGCTATAAAATTTGTAAAACTAAATAAAATAGTTAAATATATAAAATATATAAAATATATATATTATATATATAAAATAGTTTACAAATTTTATAGCACATGGGGCATTCTATGGAAAATTTTCATTCAAAATTTTTTTTTGTCCGAAACATTTTTTTTCGAAATCTATATGAAAAATAAGGAAATACGTATTTTTTTATTTTTTTATTTGATGAAAATGAACAATTTTTTGAAATTTTTTAATCTATTGTACTAAGAAATTAAAAATTATGCTATCTATATGAAATTTGTTCATTTTTTCTCAAATTTTTCAAATATGTGCTCAAAAATAATGTACCTATAACAGAAACAACAAAAAAGTTGAAATTAAACTTATAAAGTGAGTTTTCTCATACACTTTCGATTTTTAATTTTTTTTTGCATTACAATCTCTAATGACTGAAGAATTTTTTCCCCTTTCTGCGAAAGTGGTACTTTTAGTTTTTACTTTTTAAATTACTATTTACAATTTTTAAGCTTGACGCAACGATTTTTAGAATGTTTTTATGAAAATTAAAAAAAAAAACAAATGAATGTTAATGGAAAAAGGTTATATTTGTAAAAAAAATGCTTAAATTCTGTGAGCCGTACTAAAAAAATTATAAATAGTAATTTAAAAACTAAAAGTACCACTTTCGCAGATAGGGGAAAAAATTCTTCAATCATCAGAGATTGTAATGTAAAAAAAAATTAAAAATCGAAAGTGTCTCTTCTGAGAAAACTAACTTTATAAATTTAATTTCAACTTTTTTGTTGCTTCTGTTATAGGTACGTTTTTTTTGAGCACATATTTGAAAAATTTGAGGAAAAATGAACAAATTTCATATATAGCATAATTTTTAATTTCTTAGTACAATAGATTAAAAAATGTTCCAAAAACACACTTTCTTCGTTGACGTTAAATTTCAAAAAATCATAACTTCCTTCATTTTCATAAAATAAAAAAAATTAAAAAATACTTATTTCCTTATTTTTCATATAAATTTCGAAAAAAAATGTTTCGGCCAAAAAAAAATTTTCAATGAAAATTTCCCATAGAATGCCCCATATATGCTTTTGAATCAATAATTTTTATACGTTTTGTAGAAATGCTATTGATTCAATAGCATATTTTTCTCAGTGTAATAATTTATTAAATATTTATCATTGCTATAATTTTTAAATTTATACACCAAACAAATTTTTTCGTTTATTTAAACGTTCAGTACTTCAGGCACACAAATTTTTGTCTGACTGGAATTGGCTTTTACTACTGAATTTTTTTTTACAAAAATTGAAAACATTGTCTGACTGAAATTCACATTCACTACTGATATACAAATATTACAAATCTAAAACATTCTCTAATTAAATCTAACTTTTACTAATTGTAAAACTCTCAAATTTTTCATAAATTGTTAAGTTTGACTAAAATTCACATAATTAAATCACTAAAATTCAGCAAGTCTGATTGAAACTGACTTTTATTGATAATTGTATACAATAAAAAAAAAAAATTATTAAATTAATTATTATCTATAAAAATTTTGTTTCTATTAAATAATTCTAACCTACAGGAGAGAGAGAATGAGGGCATATTTAGGGCAAATAAGAATTCTTGTTTGCAGGGGATGTTATGTATATCTATATGTAAGTTTGTGTTGAAAAATCACCGTTCATGAAAAAAGATAAACAGCAGCTGCGAGTTAGAAAGAAAAGGTAGAGTATGATCAAGCACCAGACATAACGTCAGTATAATGAAAACATGGCCGCCACCTTCTGGCACTTTATACGCGCTTAAAAAGTGTATCTTCATTTCAAATACTCTTAATTTTTCTCAAATCTTTTCCACTTGTTTCGGAAATTTTTTTCAAATTATCCTTATAAAAATTTTTTTTTTTTCAAATAATTTTTGTATAAACATTGTATAAAAAATATTTTTCCCAAAGTTAAATAAATAAATATATATTATTCTCAATATATACTGACTTTTCTGAGAAATTCTAACAAAATTCTCATATATGAAGAAAAAAATATTTATAAAGAAGTTCGAAATGTAATTCTGAGGCTTTCAGAAATCAGTGCACCTTTAGTGTTTCCCAGAGTTTCAATTTTATTAGAAAATCCTGGTACGGCGTGAAATCGTAATCGTCCAGAGGGCAACAATGCATCGATTATTTATAATAGATGTATGGACCATTTCATGTCTATTGGAAAGTGAGTATTTCCCTTGCCTTGTTGTAGTCCCCAGCCACTTGGACTACTGGAGAATCTACCAATCTAACTCGGCACGAAAATCCAATATCTTAAGCCTTAAGCCGCAAATTTACACACCACAGAGTGTACAATTTCGCTAAACTGATATAGAAAATAGTCATATACCTATATCCACACTACTTTCAAAACGTTTTATACAATCGTTCAGATAAAAATATCTTATATCCATTTATTATCAAATGCTGAATTCTTTTTTTTTAAAGAATTACTTTTATCAATTTATAGATCGATTTGCACATAATTCTTTTATGTAAAAATTTTGTGGGTATCAAAAATTATTATTTTATTTATAATTCATATTTTATATGGGTGAAAATTCCTGAAGTGGCCCCCTATTTGCCAAAGGTCGAAATTTTTTATCGAAACTTCACAAAAATGTAGTTCCAATATATTTAAAAACATCCCCTAAATTTTTTTGAAAAATATCCATTTGTTTATTTTTTATAAACAATTGAAATTTTATGCATAACATTTTTCAAAATTGCATAACTTTGACAAATATTGACGAAATTTTATTTTTTTTTTTTTAAATTACTGATGAAATTCTAAACTTTTTGAAAATAATTTTTACAATTTTGAAACTTTTCATTTGTTATAAAAAAAAACTTTTTTTTATAAACAAATTAAAAAATAAACGTGTTCTGGATGAGTATTTTCAATTTTATAAACATAGACTTGATAAGAATTTATTGAGGATTTATTTAAAAAAAAAAAAAAACGGTAATGTGGAATAGTTTAATAACAATGAATTTTTTTTTAAAGCGCGCTCGCACCCCGTGCAACGCGTCTGAACACGTTGCACAGCTTTGTTACGCCTTTGCTGTGAGTACACTGTTTTAAAAAATTCCATGCTTTTTAATAAGCGTTACAAATTTAAGTTTTATATATTCGATATTTTATGGTATTATTTAAAAAAAACAATTATTTTTTATTTATAAGGTACTAAATGTAATAATTATAAGGCTTAATGTAACTCGAGAGATAACGCGTTGAGCCCGCGAGCTACCGTTTGAGAACTTTTTTCTTAAAACGTCAAGTTTAGAAAAATATACTTTTAAATGATAATAAACAGTTTTAATAAAATTTATTTTATTTCTTGTTCAAACTAATTTTCAGTATTGTCTGGTCAGAAACTAGTACGTCCATACGACTAAATAGTACAAAAACAGAGTTTTCCTTATTTTGAAACAAATTATATAAATTTTTGAAGGAAAAAGTCTTTTAGTGTAGTGAAAATGCCTAATCCAAATAAATGTTGTAACCCTTTACAGAAAAAGAAACATAAGTGTATTTATAAAAATTTAATAAAAGTTACTGAAAATTGGAATGAAAGATTTAAGGAACTTATAGGAGATTACGTTTGTGTTTCCTGTAAAAGTGAATTGTATCGAATGGAAGATAATATAAAAATCAATATATCTCAAAATTTTGAATTTCAAAATTCAGAAACTGTCTCTGATTCTGAAGACGATTTTAAATCAGATCCTACTTTTGTCTGTGATGCTGTTGATAAATCATTGAATATAGATACCATGAATCGCGTACTTCAAGAATTTGGTGAAACTCCTGTGAAAATACGACGTACTTCTAATGTGTCTGATAGTGAGAAAAAAAAACTGGAAGAGAGTTTCAATCGAATAAAAAATGACACAATAGGTAGTGTATGTGATTCTCAAAAGTGCAGTAGTAACCCCGACAGTGAATTTATTGAAGAGATAAAAAAGTTATTTAATATTCAAACAAACCGTGAAGGTAAAATATATGTGCTTACGTTAATTCCTGATTCTTGGAGTATTAAAAAAATTCGAGAATATTTTAATGTTTCTCGACGTATGGCTAGAAATGCTAAAAAACAAAAAAAAATAGGTGTTGGATCTCGCCCGAATAAAAAAAAAGGTCGTTCTTTGGATCCTGCCATTGAACAAAAAGTTCAAAATTTCTACTTGTCGGACGAAGTTAGTCGTATTCTACCTGGTATCAAAGATTTTAAATCGTTCAAAAAAGACGGAGTTCGGTACCAAGAACAAAAAAGATTATTATCAGGAAATATCCGTACATTGCATGAAGAATATGAAAAAAAATTTCCAAATTTAAAAATATCTTTATCAAAGTTCAGAAAACTTCGACCAGCGCAGTGTATCTTTGCGGGTCCAAAAGAAACACACAATGTGTGTGTGTGTAAAATTCACGAAAATGTACGCCTTAAATTTGCGGGTATTAAAAAAATATTAAACGGAACGGAAATTGAGTTAAATTATCATGATTTCTTGAAGAAAATGATTTGTTCAAATCCGGAGTCCGATTGTTATTTACTAAAATGTCCAAACTGTCCTGGAATTAAAAAAAGTTCAGAAAATATGACATTAATTTTTCAGAAGAATAATATTTTGTCTATAAGGTTTGATCAATGGGAAAGTACTGACAGGTAAACAAAATTAGTATTTCATAAAAAAAAACTCTGCTCAATAATTTTTTATTAATAATATTTTTAATTGAAATTTTTAGCTTTTATATTTGTTCGCATTTAAATAAAATTAAATTATATTTATTTCATTATAATTTTTTTATCTAACAGATGTACTCTACAAGCCAAAGAAGAATCATCAGAAGAATTTATTAAAAACTTGACGCGCGATTTACATGTTCTCGTAAAACATGATTTTCTTTCAAAAGTCCAAGCTCAATTTCTTTCTGACACTAAAAATAATTTAGGGGACAAAGAGTATATCGTATGTTTAGATTTTTCTGAAAATTATGCTTGTCGTCTTCAAAATTCGGTGCAATCTGAATATTGGAGTACAAAGCAAGCAACTATTCATCCATACGTTACATATTATAAAAAAAATGGCGAATTAAAACATAAAAGTTTTGTAATAATTTCTGAGGACTTGGAACACGACAGCTCTGCTGTAAATTTATTCAACACCAAATTAATATTTTTCATGGTGAAGTCTTTTGGAAAGCGAAATATTAAAAAAATTCATTATTTCTCAGACGGAGCCGCTTCGCAATACAAAAATAAATATAATTTTATAAACCTTTTATATCATAAGAAGGATTTTAAAATTGATGCCGATTGGAATTTTTTTGCTTCAGCACATGGCAAAGGGGCATGTGACGGCATTGGTGGGGTTGTAAAAAGAAATGCTTATCGTTCAACCTTACAAAACCGAAGTGAGGAAAAAATTACGGGACCATTATCGTTATTTAAGTGGGCAAAGGCATATTTTAAATCTATTGAATTTGATTATTGTTCTAAAGAAGAACACAAAACTCATGCCAAAAAACTTGAACAGCGATACTTAACTGCAAAAACAATAAAAAATACTAGGCAATTTCATCAATTTGTGCCCACTGGAAAGAACGAGATAAAATGTAAAATATTTGGGAAACATGATGAATCAGTTACTGTAAAAATTATCTAAAATTAATGTTTGTGTAAAAAAATTATATTACTTTATTTAACAATATGTAACAAACAATAAATAATTTACTAATACTCAATTTATTACTTTAATTTTAGACCACGGCTTCTTAAAGTCACGGTATACGCGGGCAGTGCAGTGTGCAACGTGTTCAGGCGCGTTGCACGGGGTGCGAGCGCGCTTTAAAAAAAAATTCATTGTTATTAAACTATTCCACATTACCGTTTTTTTTTTTTTTTAAATAAATCCTCAATAAATTCTTATCAAGTCTATGTTTATAAAATTGAAAATACTCATCCAGAACACGTTTATTTTTTAATTTGTTTATAAAAAAAAGTTTTTTTTTATAACAAATGAAAAGTTTCAAAATTGTAAAAATTATTTTCAAAAAGTTTAGAATTTCATCAGTAATTTAAAAAAAAAAAAATAAAATTTCGTCAATATTTGTCAAAGTTATGCAATTTTGAAAAATGTTATGCATAAAATTTCAATTGTTTATAAAAAATAAACAAATGGATATTTTTCAAAAAAATTTAGGGGATGTTTTTAAATATATTGGAACTACATTTTTGTGAAGTTTCGATAAAAAATTTCGACCTTTGGCAAATAGGGGGCCACTTCAGGAATTTTCACCCATATTATTCATTGTACTGAAAAATTATTTCAGCAAATCATAATTATGACTATTTAAAATGTCTCATGTTTTTTTAAAACTAAATGTCACTTTAGATATTCACATTAAAATACACTAAATTAGTCAATATAATGAAGGGAATACACGGAGAAAAAAAAAATTCTTGTGGTTACTGAAAATTAAGTCCACACAACAATTTCGTTATTAAAACTATTCGGATTGTTCGGTGAACAAACAGAATTGTTTGATGACCAAAGAAAATTGATATGGAACAGTTGAAATAATAAAACTAAATTGTTAAATCGGTAATACAATTTGTTGTATTAACAAAGCTTTGATCCGTCTAATACAATTTGTTCAGTTTCTTCGCCTTCTAAAATAATCGATAGCAAATTTCCATAGGTCATATCACCAGTTTCAATGGATTAAAATCTGTGGAACATGCAACTTCTGAATCAAATTCTTTGACCTAAAACCAAAAAATTATTTTGAGTTGAAATTTGTTGTTAAATAATATTTAATATACATTTTGTATTTTTTAAGGTGAGGTTATCTTCAATAGTAACCGATTATAACTTACCGATAAACGTTGAATTTGTCTCTTATTCACTACACTTGCAATAGATTTCTCACTTTAACCAGATTCATTATTTAACAGCACTTTGTCATTTAAAAAAAAATAATAATAAAAGCAAAAGTGGCACATGTGCCAGAAGCGAACGACGCGACGATTTGCACGCCATTTTGCGAGAATTTAAGATGACCACGTGACATGTAACAATAAACCTGTCAGCTGAACAAATTCGGATTGTTCCATCAGCAATCGACAGAGAGTTTGCTTTTGCAACTGTACAGAATTGCAAACTGAACAAAACTGACAACAAAAAATTCGAGTTGTTGTTAAAACAACATACATTAGTATTGACAACAATCCGCGAATTTTAATAAAACATTTCGAATTGTAATATCAACAAATCTACTGACAACAATCCAAAAATTGTTTGCACAACAATCCCATTTTTCTCCGTGTTCTACTGTACACTACATTGTGCAACAGGAGCGGAAAAATGCCGTTTTATGAGAAGTTTGTACGTTGATGCTCGAGCAAAGTGAGAGCAGCAATCAATCTCGTAGGAAAATGCTACTTTCCGCTCGAGTTGCACACAGTGCTTTGTGCAACATCTGAAAAAAGTTATTTTTTATGCTGTTTTAAAGAATAAATTTAAGGTTATGTTGCCTAACATGCCTGAAAGTGTGCAGAAAAGTGTACTTTTCTGCACAGTTTATCAGAATGCAGAAATCAACAACTTTGTGCTGCATTTACGTTGAAGTAAAATAGTGCATTTCTTGCACAAAAAAATTACTTAACTTTATTAATATCGCTGTGTATTAACCAAAAAAAAATTTGACTTACCGATCGCGGATTCCCTCGATGGACGGATGGCAAAATCCCCTCTTTTGGAGCAGATTCCATTGGACTCTATTCAGTTAGGTATAATCCGGAATCTATTTTTCTTTGCATCCTCCTTCTTATGTCCTTTGCTCTAAAACATTAGAAGGAAAAAATATTTAAAAATTAGAAAAAGATGATTAAAAATTATTAGTATTATAATACTAAATACCTCAGATTCTGCTTAAATTACCAAAGTTTTCAAATTTTTCTCGAAGACAATAAATTTTTTAACATCATTGTATACATATAGTGATGTAATTTCTAATTCACAGTAATTTTCTTTTCATACATTTTAAAGTAACTACATTCTAACACGACAAAATCCTATTTCAAAAATTTGAGGGTCAACTTGATCTTTTTCAGGAGAAATTTAACGACCCTCAAAATTAAGTAGAATTTAATCTTCAGTACATGCGGATATATAGTATATATAGAGAAGGGCGAAGAGGGAGGTCGAAACGCAAGTCTGGTTAGCGTCAAGCCTAACCACTTAGCGTATTAGAGTTTGATTTATTTTTCGTGCGAAATGGCCGCCTGGGGAGGGTGGCTACCCTCTGAATTGGTGCCATTGTATTTCTATTAAGACTGGCCCACCCCTCCTTCCCCCGAAACCATCTCAACCCGCATGCTTGATTCTTTTCCCCCTATTATATATACCTTTTCCATCCCTCTGCTCTATATATATACACCGTATAACGTTGTGTCATTGCACGTTCTTTCGAATTATCCTCAGCACACTGTCTCTCGTCAAAATTAGATTCGTTGTCAGATCATGTGACTGTGCCTCCCGACACTGACAATTTTCATCTCAGACATAATACTTTACTCAAGAATTTTTGTAAAATATTACTTTTGCGCTTATTGTCGCATATTATTTTTAAATGTCATGATTCCGCAATGGAATATATTATTTTTTTGAGAATTGAGTAAAATTTTATATAAGAGAACTTAGGGGCTGGTTAAAACATGGATATAGGTTCTAACGTGCTATTTTGCACGAAATTTTGAACTTTTTAATTTTAATTATAAATTATTCAAGTCAATCTTGTTCTTATATAACTATCAGGGCCTGGTGTGGCCCCAGTCAGGTTCTATATTTCAACTAGGTCAGCGACAAATTGGCGAATTTCTCCTCTTCGGGAACTAATGATAAAATTTGCGAAGAAAATTGAAGAAAGCGATTTTTTGTTCTGTTTATTAATCCGACAGTGGTATTATACCTTATTAAAGTGTTAATGAATTAACATGCAATTCCAAAGGTGGCAAAGTCGAGTGAACTTTTTGCGAGTGATTTAGTAGAACGAATTGCCATAGGGCGAAGTAGCGCAAGGTTGCTCAAGCCGTAAATCCACCAGTACGGATTAATTTCGTCGTAACTCGAGAACACTGAATATTTATGTCTTCTACCTCAGCTCTCTGCTTTAAGGTTATATTTCATTATCTCTTGTTATCAACAATGATATTCCAAAATTTTCTTCCCAAATAGTTAAAACATTTTACATAAAATAATAAACCACTTTTTAAATAAAATATATTAGCTACTAGAACAATTATATTATTATAAATATAGGTATGGGAATAACGATTTGTGGAAGACAAATTGGTAATAATAGTTTTACAAAATGAAAATTGAAATGTTATTATGGAATGTTGATAAAATTTGTGGTTACCAAGTAAATTATATTTCAAAACAATATTGAATATTATGGTGAGAAACTTTTCCCGCACACAAATATAATAATAATAATAATAATAATAATAATAATTTTATTGCAAAATTAGTAAATATTATGTTCAATTAAAATTTTGCGGCCTTTATATTCATATAGATGAAAAATGTAATTGCATGGGGATTAGAGGGAGCAGATTTATTTAAAAATAAGAAATGCGTCTGGGGTAAATTAAATTTGATCAGGGACTAAGCAATTATCTTATCCGGATAAAGAAAGCAGCGAATAGCCTTTATACGAAACAAGGGGAATCCCGCACCTTAAGGCCGACGGCCTGCCGGCAAGAATTAACCATTCTTTTATCTTTTCGAGGCGTTTTATACGCGCCTCGGCTTCAAGGTCCCTGTTAATCAATCAAAAAATCATGAGGAAATGAATTAAATTCTCCAACAAGGCAATTTCACGAAATAAAAAGACAATGCACAATAAAATGAAAAGTAACCTAATTTTTTAAACAGATTCTTTTGCTTTTAATTCTTATAAAACTTTATTGCTCATTTTTCTTATAAACAAAAATAAAATTAGTGATGTTTGGATTCAGAAATTGTAGTTTGATGTAGAATTTATATTTTTTTAATTTAAAAAAATTATTATAATTTTTCAAAATAAATAATTGAGAAATTTTCATAGTAATTTAGATTACATTGAGAGAAATGGATGGTAAGATTTTGATGGTTAAAAGTAAATGTTATCCGATACCATCATTATGATACTAGGTACCATCAAAGATGTTACAAAAAAATCCGTGCAGCTGAAATTTCGTTCTTTGAATATTATTTCTTCTTCTGGATAAATTATTTGCTATGCTTACATAATACGAATGGTTATAAGGATATAAAATTGAGCCAAATTTTGCTAAAAATGATATGTTACAATCTACCTCTGTAACATTAATCAGCCCTTAGTTTCCATACCATAAAAATTAAGATAAAAGAAATCAAAAGTTTGTAATATCAAAAGTATTTATCAACTATTTGACTCTCAATGAGTAAGTCGAATATTCGAAAAGTAAAATTATTGTGAAAAAAAGTAGAAAGAATACATTAATATAAGAAATGGAAGAAATCAAAGATACACCCTTAGTCCCAGAACACATGAAGCACTTACGGGCCATGTGCAAGGTATATCAGTTGAGAGAAAGTATATATACACACATATATATATATAGGTTCGATATATGTTTTCCACAGGGATTTCAAATTCGTTGGCGTGGCAAAACTTTAAACTCAAATGCCCGATTGGCCTGAGAGGGCACTAAGGTCACTGAAGTTTGTGACGACCGAACCGACGACCATATTCCTATATATGAAACATTTATAGTCGTGTACCACAAAAGTTTTAAAGGAAGAAAACGATCGCCTCTTTCTTCTTTTCGAAAGAGACAAAGATACTAACTTGCACAACCACGAAGGGTATAACAGCGTACAACAAAAGTATACATATATATATATAGGAAACAACATCAACAACAAGAAGTGCGCCGGATATATATATAGAGAGAATAGGGTCCACACCGCATACAAATATACCCACCGGTGGGCAGAATGAAACATTTATTTTGTGCCAGGGGATTTTCGGAATAGGAGAAAGGGAGTTGGTAAAACACGGGGTAAGTGGGGAGAGGAGGGAGGGGGTGCGATAACTCGGTTAGCCCAGCCGACTTCCGATCTGTATTCTGTCTACCGCCGAGTTTATTACACTGCAGCTTCCTCCTACCTATACCAACCTACTGCCATACCAAAACCTAAAACACGATTTCAAACTACTTTTTTTATTGTCTAACTCTACTTAGATTTTATAACTGTTTTATACTAACTGATCTTTGTGGGTTATATATTGGCGAACAACAAACAGTATGTATACACATTTCATGTTCTTCGTTTTTCTCAACAGTTTTACTATAGGTATTATTGAATGCGTTCTGCAAATTCTGAACGTTCAATAGTGAAAGAAAAATTTGTTTACTAATTTTTTAACTTCAAATTTTATTATAAAATATTGCTTTCTGTATTCAAAAATAAATTAATAATTTATTAAATGTTTAATTTAATTATAATGTTTAATTGATAACTTTCAAAAATTAGACTTACAAGTGTAGGTATTTTTTACATTTCTTTTACACTTTTCATATATTATTTTTTCGCCTTCATTTATGCAAATACGTATAGAGAAATATATGAATTGCTTTTCTGCCTTTTATGATATTATTCAATTCGACGAATTAAAGAAATCATATAAGAAAAAATACTGCTGATAAAAAAGTCCCGTAAAATTTGTTATCAACATTAACAAAAACACAGAAAAAACCTGAGCTCAAAATAAGTAGCGTACACTACTCAATTTTGAAACGTATCAAAAATATGCCTCGTAAGTGCGGCGCTCACGTTCTATGTCGTTTAACATATTGGCTCATTTTGAACTGCAATAAAAATGAGTCCAGATTTTTTTTTTTTTTTTTGTTAACGGTTTTAAACTTTTAACAATACTAAAATTAAATAAATAAAATTATTATTTTAAAAAAATGGAGATATCAACAAATGAGTTTTAAACAATTACAAAATTTTATAATATAAATAATTATCAATGATGAAATATATCAGTAATATTAAAATTAATTACTAATCACTGCTATACCCAAATATAATAAAAAGAAGAAATATGAATGCTCCTTTTAGTATATTTCATTCAGTTAGATAAAAAAATCTGGCTCATTCATTATATATCATTCTGTGTACATATATAATATTGTTTTAGAAAAGCCACAACCTTGAAATTTTGATGACAAAGAGTATTTTATTCATTAGGATAGATTCTGATTATAAAACATATATATATATAACTCTTGTCACGAAATAACTAGTTTTATAAAGACTATAATTTGTCAAATGCGGTCTCTATCTTGACAAGTTTTCATTTTACTCACACAAACATTCATAGTGCGGTTATTCTGTGCAAGTGCAAACTGCAATGTCGTTCGCATCATGAGCAATTAGTGTAAAATTCTTCACAGCGTATATAATGGGATTAACCTTATTTTGAGAGAGGATTTTATTCATGTACGCATTTAGTCAACTTCAATAAGTATATGCATGTAGCTATATTATATTTACAATTATTTACAGTATAAATGTTGAAATATTATTATATTATCAGAGATTGCAGTATATTATATATACAGAACTAGAGCTTTATTATTTTTTTTTTTAATTTAAAATGTTTCTTCTTTTAAAAAAAAATTACAAATTGTACTGTCAAAAACGTTAAGGTGGATAAAGGCTCTACATAACCTCAAAATTAAAAAATGGTTTTTAACGCAAACAAACATTTAATAAAAATTTACTTCAAACAATTTTGCTTCCTCGTGGAGGAAGCTATGTAGTCCTTTCGTTTATAAACTTTTTAAAAATGGTGAAAACAAATTTTCCTCTATATAGAAACATGTTATATGAGATCCTGATCAATTGTCCGGATGTATGTATGTGTGTGTGTATGTGTGTGTGTGTGTGTGTGTGTGTATGTGTGTGTGAATCGTTTTTGTGAACACGATATCTTTAACAGGTTTTAATGGATTTGGATAAAATTTGGTAGGCTTATTTAACACATTAATCTCTCAAAAATGACGAGAGGATTTTTAAAAATACCCCAAAAAAAAAATTTTATCGTCTTTTTTCCAAAAATTTTTTTTTAATTGAAAAAATTTTTAAATCGAAAAATTTAAGGTAATATATAATATAATCGTCTTCTTTATGTCAAGATGAATCGATTGATATATATAAAGTATAGATTTGATTGAAATTTAAAGAATTAAAGAAAGTTAAAAAATCAAAAATTCTCATTTTAGCTAAAAAATGATGTGTTTATTTAAATTCATGTTTATATATGAAATAATTTTATTCCCTGCATTGAAACGAATTGGTTGGTATATATAAAGTATAGATTTGATTGAAAATTTGAGAATTAATAAAAATTGAAAAATCGAAAATTCATATTTTAGCTAAAAAATTTTGTGTTTTTTTAAAATTCAAGTTGATGAATAAAATAATTGTATTCCTTGCATTAAAACGAATCGATTCGTATATATAAAGTTTATGTTACACTCAAAATTAATTAAAATTTTCTTTATTTTTCAAAAAATTTAATTAATTTAAAACATTTTTAACTCGAAATTTTTTAAATCAATCAATTGAATTGGACAAATTCATTGCTTCCTTCACGAGGAAGCGAATTTTTTGCTTCACACAATGAGGAAGCATAATGTTTATGAAATAAACATAAAGGACCCCCTCCTTGTTTTGGTTGTTTCAAACAAAATTTGTTATAGATTCAAATAAATATTTATTTGATCTAATTAAACGTTTGGTTCATTTTAACCCTTAACTAACACAATTCCGCGTTGGAACGTAAATGGCACAACGGGTCTGCTGGACCCGAAGTATTCAAACGTGTATTGTACAGCTGGTATTGAATATTTTTGCACAAAAATTTAATCTGAGGTAGCTTATAATGTGTTTTTTTAAAGGTAATTAGTTTTACAGAGATTAATTTATTTTAAGTTAGTTAAAAAAAATTGTGAAATATAAGAACGAAAAATTGCGTGTTTTAACTTAAAAATTCATGAGTTATTTAAATTTTAATATTATGACTTAAAAAAATTTAAGGCTATGATGTTATGCAGGACTTGCAAAAAAGGCATTTATTTTGCAAAATAAAATGTGACTTTTTAGATTAAAATTAAAAATTTATAATTACTAATGTTTACAGCTAATTTATTCTTTTGTATCGAATTAGTTGTATCAAAAAACATACAAAATTACTAAAAATATGTCAAACTAATATATTGAAATATAAAAAAATATTCAAAAACTACACATTCAATTAATTTGAGCTCGAAAAAATGCTTTGGTCTACTGGACCCATGGTGCCAGTTAAGGGTTAATAAATTTTTCAAATAAAGGAAAAATTTGAATGAACCAAATAAACTTTTGGTTGATTTAATGAAAAGTTTGGTTTAGCAATACATTTATTTGGTTGATTCAACCAAATTTTTTCTGGGTGTATATATAAAGAAGAAATTGATAAATAACCCATCCACGAATCAATAATAATTTCCGTTTGAATAACAACCTGTAACTAAAACCCGTGGAAACTATATCCCCAAATGAATATAAGCGATTTCAATAGAGAATTACAACAAACCCGAGAAATAAGGCACCCCTCTTATATATATATATATAAAATTTCACAACAAGCCAATCAAGAATCAACCCCTTGCGACAAGTGTCCCGACACCCCGGGGTCCTTTGAATGAAATTGTTGTTTATTCTCCAGAAGCGACATAGTATCTAAAACGAAAAGCATTATGGAATGAGAAAAAGCGACAAACGGGGCGTGCGCGCATCATTCTCCTTCTCTCGGTCACATACACACGAGACTATTCCCCAAGGATTCATTCGCAAGGGAATTATGAAGCCTATACTGAGGTGTTGTTCGCATGGATATAGGCATCATGTGAAACTGATGTCTCTGTTTCGTATCGCGATATCTTGATGAGGTATATAGCTGGGGCAAATCATTCGCCAAATTACGCCCCTGACAATTGTCAAAGAGTCGTATACATATGAAAATATATTCTTTATCCCCAGCGAAAAGTCGAGCGTTTGACATTAATGAACCCTTGTAGCGCTCTTACATTAAATGAATTATGATGGGAATCAAAAATAAAAAAAACTTTCATTTACAAAACGCTTATTCTAATTAAATTAACACATTTTACTGATTATGTTAAATTAGTGACAATTTTAACTAAAATTAAACAATTCGAACACATTCACTAAATCTGAATTAATCACTTTTGACTAATTCAACTGTGCCAATTCGTTTATGAATTAGTTACCTTTTTTACTAATTTTTAGACGAATATGACTAATTGGAAAACTAATTATTTACTATTCAAAATTTTTTATTGATAAACATATTGTAATTAACATTATATAGATAAGTCCCTGTTTTAAAATTACAAATGTATACACCCTTTCATTTTATCCCTGTCAGAATTTCAAAGTTATAGCATTTCTCTTACGGGAAAGGCGGGAGTTTTGCATCAAGAAAGTGCACATGCTTTATTACACAAAGCGAAGTCGCTACAATGTTTCGAATAAATTTATTCTGCACTTACATAGAAGAACGACTTCACCTTGTATTGCACTGAATATGATCGCAAGTGACGTTCAAGTGATGGAATACGGCAGACTCAAGCATACAAGCGGATCTTTGGATTATATATATATACTATATAACGTACATTGAAAAGAAAAATTTATTTGATTCAAATAATCGGTTACTTGACTATTATTAAATAAATATTTACTTGAAATAAATAATTTTTATTTGATTTAAATAAACTGTATTTGAACCAATAAATTCTGTATTTAAAACAAATACTATTTAATTGTCTTGAATAATAATTATTTGATATATAAATAAATGTTTATTTGATAATAGTCAAGTAAGCGATTATTTGACTCAGATAAATTTCTTTTCAGTGTATATATTCCTCCTTTAACTATTTTCACTACTGTTATAACCCGCACCTCTAATATATAAACGATTGTAAAGGCCAAAGAAATAATAAGAAATACTTCAACAAAACCTCCATTATTGAATTTCATTACGAAATAAAATTGCTTGTTGGTAGATTCAATTTAATATATACCTAATATATATACTCTTGCGAAAATCAAAACATTTATATAAAATAAATTAATTCAATTTATAAAATTACAATTTAATATATCCCATAGAGAAATTGCCTCACTTCACCCTATTTAAAATAGGGCTTTAGTCAGGGGCTCAACAGTTTTCCCTGTTTGCAAAAACAGTAAATAAACTAATTTTTTCACTTTACATTTTGTAAAATACATTTATTAACAATGTATGGGAATCTTTATACTAGTACGTTTTAATCTTTTTTTTTTTATTTTAGGAGTTTGAACAGAATTTTTGTGCGAAACCCCAAATAGGGTGTTCAATAGATTCAAAAAAACGCACTAGTCAGGTACCAACCTGTTTTCCTAGTTTAAAAAATTGCAAATACAGTAGAACCTCGTTTATCCGAGATTCCACGTTATCTGAGGTACCGAGCATTGCTCGGATAATGCGGAGTAACTCGGAAGTCTAGAAAAAATTTTCCGCAAAACCTCTTGCGCCATGTACAAACGGCGAACTACAATGTTATGCAATATAATTTTATTTATATTATTTATTAAAATTTTACTCGAACACTTTAAAATCTTTGAATACATAACAAATCATTGAAATTTTCTTATTTTTTTTTCTTCCGTGTTATCCGAGTTTTTGAACCAAATTTTTAAAATTACTTTTTAAAAAAAACCAGATAGCACGTAAGCTTACAGAAACCTTGCGGCAAGCTTACAGCGCAATATTACCAACCTTGTACGTCAAACTTGCCGCAAGCTTACTGCAAGCTTCAAATGTCCCACCTGATCCAAGCCGGCATGGTAAACTTTCCGAAAGATTGCAAAATAAGATTGCTGCAAAATTGCGGTGTAAGGTTACTGCAAGATTGCACAATAAGATTATCGCAAGATTTCTTAGTAAGCTTGCACGGTAAGCTTGTAGCAAGGTTGATGCAAGGTTGCCCAATAACCTTACTTTAATCCTAAAAATTTTATTTTTTAATTTTTTGTCTAATTTTTATAATATAATTTATATAATAAAAATATATAAATTAGACGAAAAATTAAAAAATAAAATTTTTAGGTTTTAAGGAAGGTTATTGGGCAACCTTGCACCAACCTTGCTGCAAGCTTACCGTGCAAGCTCACTAAACAATCTTGCGATAATTTTATTGTGTAATCTTGCAGTAACCTTACACCGCAATTTTGCAACAATCTTAGTTTGAAATCTTTCGGTAAGTTTACCATGTCAGCTTGGATCAGGTGGGACATTTGAAGCTTGCGGCAATATTGCGCGGCAAGCTTGCCGCAAGGTTGCTGCAAGCTTACGTGCTATCTGGGAAGCTGTTAACAATATTAAAAAGGATTATATTATACAATTGTTTAAAAATATTCTATTATAGAAAAAAAAATGAGAGAAGCAAGCGCATGGTTAGCTGTTACGTGTAAAAAAAAAACAAAAAATCAATAATAGCAAACTTATTCGCTGTCCCTATATTAAATAAATTCCGTGTATTCCTTAAAGAAAATAGTTATTGAAAAAAAAGGAAAATTTTCTTCTCTTTTTCTTTAAATTTTTTTTCTGCTGCTTTCTCATTGTAATAAGTGATTTTGAAAATTACACCCAGACTATATAGTACACACATATATATATAAAATCAGCGGAAACATTGAGGAGTAGTTTCTGGTTTTTCTTCTAATCTAATGTCTTGTTAAAAATCGCCGAGCGTAAAATCAAAAGTGTCTTCCTGTGGCTTGCGGTCGTTGCTCGCAAAGACTGACAATGATGCACGTATTATTTTATTATACACCATTTATAATGGTACGGCATACGTGCGGTTCTTTTCATCACGTCATTTTCTCAAGCACATTATATTGTCAGGTGAGATGATCAACAGGGAATAGGGTACATTGTCAACCACATAGATTTTTATATATGAGACTATAATATACATTTTCAAGTATATATTTAACTTATACAATAAAATCTTTTTTTTTTTTAGAAAGGAATTGTACAACATTTTTATTTTAATTTTTATAGTTTAAATTATATAAAACCATACTAATACTTTTAAGAATAATTTATAAGACAAAATATTTCTATTGTTACATATTATAATAGCTTTAACGAAAAAAAAATCGAATCCTGTAATTTTGTATCATTAAAATTAAGAGAGGAAAAGAAACGAAATTGAATGAGATTAAAGACTAGAAAAACGATATTCGGATCATATGTTTGTAAACTCGAATGGAGAGTTATCGCTTTATCCATTCTATTATAATGTGATTTCGCGAGTCTTTGGAATTATGCAAGAAACTTGTCCTCCCTCACTTGCGAGTAATTCCCAACCTCTCTTCAACCTGGAGTCCCGATCGAGGATCAATTTAGGTGTCAGACATCCCCACGTCACTTAGGCGTTTTCACCGACCCGCGAATAATTTATGCCTATATACCCTTTAGAGAGTGAATGCCCTGCAGAGTGAGAAAATGAGGAAGAAAGATGGAAGAGGTAAAAAGGGAAGTTAAAGAGAGAGAGAGAAACTGAATGATTGTTGATGGCAAAGCGCAGGGGATGCAGAAGAAAAGTAGAAAATAGAAAAATCTAGAAAGCAAAGGAAAGGGAAAGAGAAATAGAGAGAGAGAGAGCCGAAGAGTCAGGTTTGACCACTCTCTCAAAAGATGTGGCGACAGAGAGCACGAGGATTCGTTGCCTCGAAAAATCATTTTTTATTCAAAGCATTCTGACTTTTATGAGACCCACGAGCGACTGAGAGCCCTGCTTGATTCGTTGAAAAGCGAATGTTGGCCTCCTGTTATATCCCTTCTTTATAGCTCAAGTGAATTCGGCCAGAAAGAACGTCACTATCACGAAAACAATGAATTTCAATGAAGGTTTCTTTTTACGTTTCTATATAGAATTAATGTCTCTTTCATTTTGTAGATGTGAACTTATGTCATGAGTAATTAATGCAACAATTTTTATTCATTTATACACATATTAAGCCAACAATTAGAAATCATTATTTTATTCAACCGATGAGAGAAAAAGAGACTCATGAATAGGTATAAGCTCTAAAATTAATTTGTTAGAATTTTCATTTCTCAGAATTTCATTACAAATTTTTTCTAATTATTATTTAACATTAACTGAAATTCAATATTACACAATTATTACATAAACGAATTTTCATTTCAAATAATTTTTATCTCATCAAACATTAATTCTGTCAAATAAAAATTCTAATCAATTAATTTTAGAGCTCATTAATGCGTCTCGAGAAAAAAAAACAATATATATTACATTTTTCATTCTTATATTTTCAAAATCATTTACGACATTCAATAAAAAATTTTCTACTTCGATTATTTTGAGAAAATAACGTCAGAGGCTATATTAAATCCTCTAAAAATAAAATTACTTTTTTTCTGTATTATATACTGATTAGACTCTTAAAAATTCAGTTTTACTTCGCTTGAAATATTGACTCACTTATATAATAAACATGGATTATCTTTCAACATTAATTTAAATTTAATACGTATATTTTTTTTATGAACGCAAAATGGCGTGTACTACATTTTTCCTTTATATATATATATATATAAGCTGAATAATATAAAGATACATATACTACCTCTCTTCGAGATCTTTCGTAATAGACACGAATGCCATTAAAAAGGTCTTTCTGATTCACTGAAATCGAGGCAAAAGAGTAAATGTAATCGTAGCTTCTCTCCGCGCGTATATACCGGAATAGGTAAGCAATTTTATAGCAGCAAATTATATTGCCGCAAAATGCACGTCATACGATTCGTAATTACCCACATATGCGTGTACATTTATACATATATATATATTCAAAAACTCTATATAGTCCTCGTAAATTTTCCTTAGTTAAATCTTAAGTGGAATGGTAATCGAAATTTACGAATTGTATTTTCATGCACGAGCGCATGTACATAACATTGCGCGCACAATTATTATTGACGCTTAAAATCGGGCGTTAAGTCACATTTCTCAAGATCGACTTTGCCATTTCAATTACGTTTATATATCTCTCTCTGCGGAGTCGTATAACTCGTGAATATAAGGAGGTAATCAATGATTCGATTACGAAATACATCAATCATCCGCAGCCATTTTCATTGTTCAATCTAATGTCTGCATATATTACATATATATATATATATATATATATAATCAGAAAATAATACATGAACATGACTTGTTTATAAACTAAGCAGAGAAAATTTCTTTTTTTTTCTTTTAAATAAATAATAATCAGAAATAACAATCAGTTTAGAAATTTAGGTCAATTTTAATTTTTTTTTTTAAATTGTTATTTTTATTTTTTGAAAGCAAAAACATGCAAAACAAAAAACTACAATTCTACTGTTTGTTAATAATTAAATTTAATATCTAACAAATTAATTAATTCTGTCTAATGAGGCAATAATAGTTACTTTATGGGAAACGATTTTTCGGGTCAGTATTATTTTGACACAGAATGTACACAGAAAATTAAAAGGCATTAAAATAAGCTGCAACGCTTCTTATATTAATCCAATTTTGCTTATTTTAATACCAAAATGGATTAAAATAAGCAAAATTGGATTAAAATAAGAAGCGTTGCAGCTTATTTTAATGCCTTTTAATTTTCTGTGTAACTATTTTTATATTGTGCAAACGGTGCGATAATGTTAGTTTTAACAACTATTAAAATCCAAAATTTTCTTTTCTACAATTTTTATATTTTTAATTTTAAAAATAAATTAATTTGTTATTTTTAATATTAGTTGTACAAAATAACGAGACGCATAAATAATATATTACTTAATTTCAATTTATAAAAATACTTTTCGAATTTACAAAAAGTATCAACTATAGTCGCATTTCAAAAAAAAAAAAAAAAAAAAAAAAAAAAAGTCGAAAAATTAATACACATCAAGCCCCAGTTTCTCTATAATAGAATTTACCGCAATATAGATATTATATCTATAAGTCAAATTTTATTGATAAACGGCGAATCCAAGAAGAAAAATATAAAATTGAATTTTATTTCAACGATTTAAACATTTCTCCGCAAGTTAAAAGTTATATATATATATATTATATATTGATTATACGCAGTAGGAAAAGAGATGAACATCTTTTTCATTTTCGTATTTCACGGACCATTACAGCGAAAGATTTGCAATGAAAACATAACCACTTGGTTCGGTTCGACCAGTCAGTGGTACTTTGTGTAATTCTTCTCCTAGAAATTTGTTGAAAAATCTCCGAAATCGTATAATATATATATACTATATAAGAGGGACGCAAGTGATTATTAGGTGCGCTCAGAAAAGGGACGAAGTTAACCCTCGTAAAGTAACCGAGGTAAAAGTAACGATCGAAAAAGGTGCGTGCGAGGCATCATTGACGAAATCTGTTTTTTTTTCACGAAACATAGCATTTCGTACATGAAGAATTTCAAAACTGGCAAAACATATAATATACATTCTACTGATAAATCCAGAACACTGGATATATGAAGAAAAGAGAAAAATGGCGGCAAGTTAAAGCGCATTGGTCACCATTTTGGTTCTCAGCCTGTAGACACATATAGAGACACACAGTGAAAACAGTATAACCCGTTCACTTATATATATTTATATATATTATACGATCGACCGACCAATGCTATACTTTCTCAAAATACGTACTTTTACAAAATCAGAGGTTTCCTCTGCACAGTGTACTTACTGACAATAAGTGCGAACCAGAAACGATTTAAACATTTTTTACTCGAACACCGATCGATCAATAATTACAGTATATATAATATCCCTTCGACTTTTTCTTACAATTGTTTCAATTCATTTTCAAAATGTGAAATGAATGATACTTTTAATCTTTGAGAATACTCTAAATAATATGTTTGTAAATTTGTAAAATATTTTTTTACAATTGCATTCAATTAGAGTGTTATTTTTTTTTTTAATAATTTTTCTTGTCTAAAAGAAAATTTTAAACATTTCAAAAATTATTTTTTCTGTACATAAATAAATAAATAAATTATACAAAAATTTAAAGTATAAATATAAATAAAAAAAACTTGTGTACCTCCTTAATAAATTAGCATACAAACAACTCCATATTTGGAATTTTTAAATAAAATAACAATAAGATTTTTAAAGTGTTTCAATGTAACTTTAAAAAAATTTAATTTTTAACATTTTAAACAATTAAAAATTTAGGTAACATAACCTAAACTTTAAAAATTGTTTCTCTCAGTAAAGATTTTTTTTATTTTAATCTAAATAAAACTTTTAATGATTCAAAGTGTTAAAAATAATATTGCTTACACTTTTACTGAAAAATCATTTAAAATAATTTTTGTATTTAAAAATACGAAAATGTGAAATTGAACTATACTATATGCTTTTTCTTTGACTAGTGCAATTCTTCCTTAACATATAGAAAATATGATAATAAGAAATAATAGAGGTCAAATTATTTAATATGATTATTATTATTAAATTATTTAATATGATATAATATAATAATTATTATTATGCCACAAAATAATCTTTACATTTAAAGAAATTTTTTATTTGCATTTATTGCAGACAAATAAAATTTGTTTGAATCAAATAAAAATGTATTTGTCTCAATAACTTTTTATTTACTTCAAATAACAGAAATTTATTTAGCGCAAATACAATTTTTGTTTAAACAAATAAATATTTGTTTGTCTCTAAAACAAATAGGTATATATCTTATCTTTAAGTGTAATTTTAAAATTTATTTAAAGTCGTTTAAATTATTTGGATTTATATTTTTACTTTACTTTAAGATTCACCAATTTTTGCACTAAATTTAACTTTAATACAAGGAAAAAAGGAATTGCTTACATATGCTAACTGATGTTGGCTATCGGATCTATCAAAATTAGCAACCACAGCTAAATTTTTTTGATATGACAACGAATAAGTTTGATATGATAAACAATATAAGTCTTCATTTTTAAAAATTTACTGATGCATCAAACTTTTTTGACCCCACAGCAAATTTTTTTGCTGTCCCCATATTAGGTAACGTAATTTGATGTGGCAGTAAAAAGTTCGCTGCCACAAAAAACTTTTTTTTATGCGTGTAAAACAATATATTCACTAATTTTTTCAACTTTTACTAATCTCGATTTTCAATTTAGTTTCAACATTTAAAAGATTTTAAAAAAAATTTTCGTTTACTCACTTTGTGACTTTAAATAATTTTTTACTTTATAATTTTTAGGTTTACTTAAATTAATAAATTAATAAATAATTAATAAATTATACCTAATTAATATGATAATTTATAACTAAATTTTTAAAAATTCTAAAAAACATAATGAAACATTTTTAAACAAATAAAAACACTTTCAAAAGAATGAAAAGCAAGCAAAAAAAAAAATAAATTCTCCGCAAGTAATCGTCAGTAAACTATTCCTTCAATGAATGAGACAGCTGTAATTGTCCAAGTAAGAGTTCTGCTACACTTTGTGGTAACTGTTATTTAGAATTGTTAGTCGACACCATTCACACCTAGACTTATATATATGAACAATAAACGTTACTGGAGATAATTTTCAATGGAAGATAATTTTTTTTTCTAATATTATACTGCTTATTAACAGTACATTGGAATGTATTATTTTCACTTAAAAGGTTTTTTTTTTTTATTTTTCTATTCTCAATATATTTTATTTTCGAGAAACATTCATAAAACTAAGAAAGAAACTAAATAACTTTCAATACACAATAGTTTCTGGAAAACGTATATCTATCTCTCTACTTTTTTTTATTGTGAGAATTTAGGATACTCGTAATTCGAAATTTATTCACTTTTAAAAATATAGTTCCTTTTCTTAAAAAAGATATTACATATATTATTTAACTATGAATATTAAAATTATAAAAATAATAATTGTTATTATATAACAATAGCTATATAATTACTGTGTATTTTTATTGAATAATTAATTGAAACAAAAACCAAACAATAGAAGTTTTCATTATTAACATGCCAATTGTTTCTGAAAAAACATTTATTTGAATTTTGTACTTTGATCAGTAAAAACAGAAACGAAAAATTAGAGAGAAAAAATTATATTTAAATGGTATTATAATTTTATAATTGGTCTAGTTTTGTGAATTTAAGATGTCTGACTAAAATCTTGTTTTCACTACTTAAAATTCAAAACCGTGAGGAACACACGTTTTCTACTTTTCCTTTCAGTAGAAACAGACATTTCGGTGGGACAAAAGTATTGCAACGTTTGAAAAAGAGAAGATTCACTTCTTTAATTACACTTTATAGAAAAAATTTGCTGTGACAGCGAACTACACGAAAAAAAAGAAATGCTGTCAAATGATAAGTGATGTTTGCTATCGGATCTATCAAAATTAGTAACCACAGCTAAATTTTTTGCTGTGAAAACGAAAAAGTTTGCTGTGATAAATAATATCAGTGTTAATTTTTAAAAATTTACTGTCACAGCAAGATTTTTGACCCCACAGCAAATTTTGTTCGCTATCCAAATATTAGCTAACGTAATTTGCTAATTACTTTAGCTAATACAGGGACAGCGAACAAATTTGCTGTGAGGTCAAAAAAGTTTGCAGTGATAGTAAGTTTTTTAAAAAAATTAACACTGATATTGTTTATCACAGTAAACTTATTCGTTGTCATAGCAAAAAAATTTAGTTGTGGTTGCTAATTTTGATAAATCCGATAGCAAACATCAGTTAGCATCTGTATAAGCAATTCTTTTTTTCTGTGTAGTAAAAAAATATCACTAATGCAAATATAGTAATTTTTTACTAAAAATTAGTGAAAATTTCGACTAATTTAAATTGGTGAACGAATTCTCAGTAATTAAAATTTAGATACAGAAAATAAATCACTTAAATTGAAAAGCTTAAACAGTCACCAATCAAAACTTGAAAAAATTGCCATCAAGTTGTGAACAATGCGAAAATACACTGTTTGCTAAGAAAAAAGTTAAGTACACCAACTGCGATAACCTATAATAAAAGTATGAAACCTCATAGACACTCTTAAAGGGTGTTGGACGAGGGGAGATGGAAAATCGTCCAAGAAAGAATAAGTAGATATCTCAAGGAGTGAGAGGATCATGCAGTTTAAGGGTGTAGGGGGAGGAGTCGTACAATATTTGCCGTAATTAAGTCCCTCCGCTTCTTCGGGTCGCCGCGGCGGGACGCGGTAGAGTGTAAGAGAGAGAGAGAAAGGATGATGTTAAGGTTGGCAAGTGAGCAAGCGAGCGGGGAAAAAAGGCGATCGCAATAAATAATACAGAGGGAGAAAAGAGGCGATCGCCTGCAACATTCTACTCAAATGTTAAATAGGTATCAATTTGCTCAGAGCCAATAAGAGAGCAGTAGGGCGTGCCAAGTGGTGATGTGATTGGCCATGTACCAAAGGATAGGCGATGCCCCATAGATGCCTAAGGTTAGGTTCACCTTTTGCGCGCGCGCCACTCTCTCTCTCTCGTATTCACTGCATAGTGGGGCTTAACCACCTGGTTCACCTCTCCCTTTCTGGTCTCAACCGTCTCCTATCCTGTGAGACCGGTCTGATTCACTTCACCACGATCAAGCAACGACATCGGGTTAGCGAGTCACGATTCATCTCGCGATTTTGTCACGTGACCGCGATCTTTCAATTTTTGTCACGAGAAATTAGTGATAGTGAATCCCCCTATGTGCTACCAAGTGATGGTTGTGACCCTTATAATTATGGTGACAAGAGAGGATTATGAATTTATTGTGAATAGATATTGTTTCTGCTTGTGCAAGAGTGATCGTTTATAAATATGGATAATAGTGTACGTGACATAAAGAAGACTGAATTATAAATTCTTTGTAGGAATGAATTCCCCTTTAGCTTTCAAGGATACCACGAATTATCGTTATTTCAAGGATACCGCGAAACCAATCACTTTCCCATTCCGTCCGCCGGAAAGAAAACTAGACCTGAGAGGAATCTTCGAGGCTCAACAGTGCATGAAATAATCAGACAACGTCGGATGAACATCACAGCGTCACGGCTGATCTCGCATAATACATTCAATGCATCTTACTTTCAAGCGACCTTTGTAATTTACACATTTTATCTGTCAACATTTATTGCAGTACAAATATTCCATATAATAATATTCTTAATGTCTACTTTAAATCTAAGTCAGATTGATACACCATTTATCAGATAAAATAAATTAAAATAAAATATATCGTAGAGAAAAAATTTCATCAAACATAATGTTCTTTAACACATCATTATAAGATGTAGTACAAAAAACTAGAAATTCTAATGGACTCAACAACATGATTGTATTTTAAAGTGCATATAAAAACGTGAGTCGTAAAAGTTGCAGATCCGATATCAAATAGAAATTATGTCGGATCACGCAGATAGTGATGTGGATGCCGCGGAGGAGATAAATGTCGATGATTCCGATTCTCGTAGTTGTAGTCCCAGGAACTATTTGCACCATCACGATTCTAACAGGAATCATCATCATCATCATCATCATCATGATGTCCCGTCCGAGTGTTCCAATTCCCCACCTCCCAATCAAACAAGTACAAAGACTCTACAATCGGAACCACCGAGAAGTCATCCATTTAGCATTAGTCGACTTCTCGGTGAGAATAGAAGTCAAAATCCAAAAAGTCCATCGTCCGAAGATTTGGACAGTGACAAAGATCGAAGATCGTCATGGACATGGGAGGAAAGTAATAATCGAACGTCGACATTGGAAGATGGAAGACGTTCATGGGAGCCAGAAGCTGAGGAAAAAACTTCGGAGAAAGACGATGATGACGATACTGGAAGTACGCCCGAGATTCCCACCAGTCATTCAATTCATTCGAATGATTTATTAGCACCTTTCAGACTTTTTCCCGGTGGTTCTGGACTTATATACACCGGAGGTGGAGTCATTAGGGTGCCGGCACACAGGCCACCGGGTACGAATGGCGCACCAACCTCGGGAGTACCTAATCAGGCACTGATACCTCATTGGAATTTGCAAGCTCTACAGCATAGTCAACAACAAGCTGCAGCTGCTGGACTTAGAGCTAGCTTCTTTGCTAATCTTGCTCCCCATCCTCTACAGGCGCATCCGCATCTAAAGGATAGGCTAGCAGGTTCATATTTTTACTTTTTATCATTTTTATAGTCAAAACAATGGACAACTACTGGGGTCATCCTCAAGGCCATATGTGATACATATTTATGAAAGTATATCAAACCCTTTTTCCTTCATTTATATGGTAAACATGGAGCGTGATATTTTGCTGACACACCTCCCTCCCTCCTGTAATTCCTATAGTATATCACATCACTTTATGGATGACTCCAACTACCCTCTCTAAATCTGAATTAGTGAAAAGTGAGCTATTAATTTAAATTAGAAAGAATTTTAACTAATTTTTAGTCACTTTTTACTAAGACTTTAGTAAAAAAAAATTTAAACTACTAAATCAAATAGTAATATTTCACTAAAAATTAGTAAAAATTCTTATTAATGTGAATTAGTAGCTCACTTTTTACTAATTCAAATTTAGAGTGCCCTAAATAACAATACACGGAATGAAATGCTATCGAAATTTCAGCCATAAACTTATTATGGTTGAAAGTTCTGGTTGAATTGGTTATAGTCTGTCAAATTGGCAGGTAAGTTGGGTTATATTAGCCATGTGAAGTCTGATTCAGACATCTTGCTCTTTGGAAGTATTATTCGTTTGGTTGGATTACCCAAACTGTAACAGTGCCATGTTAATTCAGATACGATATGACAGAAACAGCAAGAATTATGGCAGTAATTACGAAAAAATCTTTCCTTTAACATATACCGAGACAAATTTTTTTCACCACAAATATCTAAACAGACTAGATTTTTTTTATATTGGACAATTGACGATACAATGTTCATATAAACCGAATGTCGAACTTCAAAAATAAGTGTAGTATTTAAATGTTAATTAATTAATTAATAATAATAATAATAATAATAATAATTTTGCAATTAATATTCAATATCCCTAGAAGAACAACTAATATCCTTATGTCAATCTTTTCTAATCCATCAATTTAATTATTCCGTTGATTTGAAGATTCGAAAATAACAAAATCACTACCTAAAGGGTTAGAAATCATTACAATATTGCATCTGCGCCATATTGGTAATGTAGGTACAACAGTTTTAAGAGAGAATAAAAAGAGAAGGAAACAAATATAAGATTGCTTTCAAATCATGAAAGAATAAATAGTAGCACAGTAAATTCTACTATATACACAAACACAGAAAAAACGCTGGGTAAATTTTGTTGCGGGTAATTTTTCACCAATGCTAATTCACATAGACGGTGGCGCCCTCAACTAGGATAAAATTTGTTGCCGCTAATTTTTATACCGATTTTGGGATAAAAATTCTACTTTTTTTCGTGTGAAGCTAAATTTAATATATTTGCAAGTTATCTTTCATAATTAAAATTTATTTATTCAAAAATTGTATGGGAAAGAATAAAATTATTCAAAAATAAAAGAAACGAATTTTGTTTATTGTTATGTAAAATTTTTTGTTTCTATATTAAATCCATAACAGCAACCAGAATATTCATGATGCCCTACAGACGTCCTAAGAATTTTATTTCACTGAAAAAAGTTATTTAACTCAACACTGAAAAAAAAATTCTGGTTAGACTATATATTTAACATTACTTTCTAGTTATGTTAACCAGAATTCTAGTTGAATTAACTAGAATTCTCGTTAAAATAACCAGAATTCTGGTTAACCTAACCAGTATCAAAATGTTAAATATACCCTAACCAGAATTCTGGTTATTCTAACTAGAATTCTGGTTATTCTAACTTGAATTTTTTTTCAGTGAAATAATCGGTTACTTGACTATGAAATTTAATTAATTTTACCCGAATAATAATTATTTAATACAACTAAATATTTATTTGATAATAGTCAAGTAACAGATTATTTGAATTAAATACATTTTTTTCAGTGTTGGTTCGGGGAAATTAGGATATCCCTAGAGGTTATCTACGATTAACATCTGAGGAATATCCTAATTTCTCCGAACCAAATGATATCCCTACGACATCCGTAGGATATCTTTGATATCTGGATGTTGTATAAGAGATTATATTTTCATCTTTCATAATTGGTACATATTTTCTTAAAAATTGTATAGAAAAAAAATTAAATAAACGAAAGATTCGGGAAGGCAAAAAAAGTTCGGATAATCGAGGTTCCACTGTATTAATCTCAGGGGCGTATAGGAATGGATTTTTTCTATAGGAGAGCAAAAAAATGTACTTTTGCATATTTCTTTAAAGACTGGAGGGGGCAATTCCCCCCTTACCCCACCGGTTCTTACACCACTGCGATTAATCTAAATGCCACGATCCTATTCTTTCAACATGAACTAATTCACGAACCAGTTTTCTTATTTGTTGTAATTTGTAAACAATGAGCAATTTTCAGCATGTATATAAAAGAAGTTGAAAGATATTAATGAAGAACTAATTTGTTATTAGTATATTAGCTTAGGATACATTATTCCTTGAAAAAGAATATAGTAAGGTATATTTTACTTTTTTTTGTTATTATAATTCTCATTATACAATATCTTCTTTTCTTTTTTAAAGAATATCCTAGCATTTTGTGAATTGATTTCTTGTTGAAGATAGTAACTGTTGCAGATATAATAACGGAATAACAGTGAGTTACTTAGAATAAGAACTACTGTTATTGTTCAGGTTATTATAATTCTACAAACATATTAGAAAAGTAAATTACAAATGTACTTTGGATACTATGTGCATGTTAGTCTTTAAGTCTTTATATTTCCAGTTAGGTTTTCTCGTATAAAGGGAATTATTAATAAGATCACACACAAAATCTTTATAAATAACATTATTTTAAATAAAGAGAAACTAATTTTTTAAATAATATTTTTGTTTCTCTTTTATGTACATATATATTTAAAGTATATATAAATATTTTTTTCAAATGCATATTGATATTTATGTCACACGTTATATAACACTATACTCTTTAAAATAAACATTACACTTTGTGCATACTATTAGTAATTTAATGACTATAATTTTTCCACAATTTGGAGACACACATTTACTAAGTAGTAAAACCCAACAATGCGAGGAAACCTAACTTGCGCATAGAATATACATTAAAAAAAATAAATATTTTTAACGGTCTCATTTTTTTTAAAGATGTTTTTGAAAAACACTTGTTTTGCTAAAAATAAATAATTTTTTTTACGAGGTAATTTTTAATAATTATTATTCTTCAGAATATAATTTTAAAAACATTTTAACAAAAAATTCTTTTGTAAGATTTTAAATATGATTAAATACATACTTGATCATCTTTTTGTTTTCCTTTCTTTATCGTAATTTTTTTTTTTATTACTTTATGCTTAAATCTATTAGTAGAAAAATTTTTAATTATTTAAAAATTTTTTTAATTTATTCAACTACTTTTCTTCTTTAGACTCACTCAACAAAAATCCATGCACAATGCACCTGCGCGATGATAACCAAGATTCTATATATATGTATGTGTTGTTCCACCTACCCTTTTTCTTCTCTAATATTATTCTACGTACACCAAATTGGCGCAGGTGCAATATTTTATCATTGTTTCTAGCTCCTCGGGCACTATAATTTTTTTTTCTTCTTTTAAATATTAAGTTTTTATTTACGCACAACGTCAATTGTCTGTATCACTATACACGCAGAGAAATTTTTTATTCTAACTAAATATAACCATTTATTTATAACTCATCTGCAATAAATATACTTTTTTCCTGAATGTACATAGAGATAATTTTTTACTGATTTTGAACCCCCCCCCCCATACCCCATTGTGGGCATAAAAATAAATTGAATCGTGGACATTTTTAAACACCTACTCCACCCCTAATGACGTGTCCACGTGATATATATGGATGATCCCACATAAATGAAACATAATAAATTTTAATTCTTTAATGCAAATTTTTTTAAAGCATTGTATATTTTATTTTATATTATTATAGATAATTAAATATTTTATAAGTCAATTATTGAAAAATTCGTGAGATATAATATATCGCGTATAATGTTTAAAACTGCGCGGAAATATGACACTCATCAGAACATTGAAGACAGTGAAGACACGAAGACTGCTATATGTTATAATTAGTATCGACTTGAACTTCCTCAGATTAGAAAGCTCATATACGTCACATTTTGCTCATGTTAATACAGGTATATCAATTAAGCAGGGCACATGAATTATTTAGTTACTCACTCGTCACAATCGGCGGGAGGGAGAACCGAGTGAGAGAAATTATGGTATCTCGAAATAATGTGATTTCACATTTCAACATGGTTCGCGCATTTGATAAATTTGTCATTATAACCAGTGTATAAAATTATTTAATGAAAATGCATGGTATTTCTATCAACACTTGTCCATAAAATATTTATCTGATTAATATATATATATATATATATATATATATATATATATATATAATAACGAAAAACAAAAAAAAACTTGCGAGCAACAAAAAAGACAACAAATTACTTATCGACATATACCCCCCTTTTTTTAGTCCTTTTCTGATATAATCCTTTTCTGATTTTTCTTGAAAAAAGAAAAGTGTATTATTTCTGATGAATGAACTATATATATATATATATATATATATATATATATATATATATTATAATTTGATTCGATTTTTCTTCGAAAAACGATTTCTTACGTCCAGTCTGAATGTTTGTTTTACGACACCTCTTGCCAGTTTGCAAAGTTCTCTTAAATAGCCTGTCGAGTTGTTATTATAAAGTCAAAGCAAAAAGAAAAAAAAATTACATATAACGGTAAAAGCGCGACGACGTTGGGTCAAAATTGAGAATAAGCCAGTTGAAAAATGCAATCGCGTAGCTCGTGGGCAACTTTCTTTATTTCAAAGAAACCTTAAAAAGTAGGTACGTGTAAAATACATAATTAGAGTCTATTTAGACGAATTCTCATAACGTTGAGGTCTTTTTTTTCTTTTCTTTTTTTTTTTTTTGAATCAGTCAAGTAAGCCACAATTATTATATGCTTGTGGCGTGAGTTTAATTTTTCTTCGTAACGGTATGTAACGATATTCGTGCTTAATAATTTTCCCTTGAAGTAATAATATTATACAGGAAAATAATAGAATAAAACAAAAAAGATATGAAAACTATTGACATATACGTATATATGAAACGGAATTAAGTATTAGAAATTAATTTTTATTTAACACAGAAAATTATAAAATTGTTTACCTAAAAAATATTTTTTTATAATTTGTTGATTAATAAAAACTATAAAAAATATTTTCCGAGCAAAAAATTATAGAATTTTTTATTGTAAAAAATTATTTCTTTAAAAATCGTTTATCATAAACTTTGCTTACTTCAGCATTGTGTATGAAGTTTTATACAAATTTTTCTAACAGTGATATAGTTGTAGAGAGAAAAAAAATTAAGTCAAATTCAATGAAAATAAAAATTGTCGCTCTTACATATATACATATATATTTTCTGTCCATATGTTCTGGGCAAACATAAATAGAAATCACATGAAATGAGACACTCTTTTGCTACTTCGTGTTTATGATCACTCACACTTATACAAATATGTATACAATACGTACTTCCCCTATACAACTATTGGTTAAATGTATTTACTGCATATTGAACAGTGCCAATCTATAAAGAGCTAAGAGCATCCGATTTACACGAAACTGATGAAAAAAATGGAAATAAAACTTCGTTTCAATTGATTTTTGTTATTTTCTGTCATTTACGATTAACACTGAACACATATTCCGAATATGGAAAATAAAAAACAGTATAGAAAATTATATCAATAAAATTGTGACAAGCACTAATTTTAAACAATAATTTTTTTTTTTAATTGTGTTTATTATCTTTAATCCTTTAATTTTTGAAAACACTCATGTTTTAAAACTCATATATATAATATTTATCTTTAGTTATTTTTTTTTCTTATAAAACCCGTTTCAACTCATATACATATAATTGGTCTTTCTGAAAATTTACTTGTTATTTCTACCAGTCATTACTGCACTTTCCAAATGAAACCATAAAATTATGAAGTTGTCATTTCATATATTTGTCAGAAGTACTTATAGAAAAAAAAATTAAACTCCATAATATACAATTTCATTTTATATTTATAACAAGTTAAATTTTAAAAACATTTCTATTATTTTTCATTTAAAAAAACAAAATGTAATATTTACAAAAAAAGAAATTCCCGATTATAATAAAAGTTTTGCTTTAATTGCTCTGAATATATTTTTCAAGAGTGTATTTATAAGAGATCGAGAAACACGCAAAATAACATTAAAATTGCCACATGCATAATTCAAGGCAGAAACACTCGAAATAAATATAATATATATATATATGAAATGGCAACATGCATGAATTAGTAATTATGTATTCAGCATAATTTCTAAATTACAGGAAAGTGATCGCAAAGGGGTAGTAGTGTAAATCGGTTGGGACAATTAATAGTCTAGAACTTATGTATATATGTTGCCAAGCTGGTAAGACGTGTCAGAGACAACAGTTACCGACTTGTTTGACCACATATGAAATGACTCTACTTAATGTTACAAGAATCTTTCGTTTGCCATTACTGTCGTATCTGATTTCTTCATCATACGAGTTTTTCACTTAAATACTCAAATTAACTCATCGAATTCAATCATCATATTCTACATTAAACTGAATTGAAATTTAATTTAATTATTTAATTAGTTTGTCTCACTATCAATTTCTTGCAAAATACCGAGGGAAATTTTTAACGCATAAAAAAATATTTTTTTCTTTACGAGAGAGAGAGAGAGAGAGAGAGGGGCAATTAAATTAAAGATAAAAAAGAAATTTAACATCCACTTGTGAAACAATTATTTGGTAAAATGATTTTATTACACTGAAAAAAAATTTCATACGAATAATCGATTAGTTGACTATTATCAAATAAATATTTACTTGAACCAAATAATTTTTATTTTAATTAAATAAACTATATTTAAACCAATAATTACTGTATTTTAAACAAATACCATCTCAAATAATAATTATTTGATACAAATAAATATTTATTTGATAATAGTCAAGTAACCGATTGTTTGAATCAAATAAATTTTTTTCCAGTGTATAAATATCTATATTTTTTAAATAACAATCATTATTATTTAATGTTCTCTCTTTTGGTAAAATAGAACATCTGGCAATTGTTTTTAATTATGTACAGCTTTTGAAAATCATAATAAATTTTCAATGCGCAATTTTGGATCCTCGAAATTTCGCGAAGATTAAATTTTGACTTGAAAAATACAAATATTAATGGAAATGAAAGAAGAGAAAATAACACCGGAAATTAATAACATGCGGTTAAAATAAGAATCTTCACCTCACAACGAAAAACACCAACTGACTTCTGAAAGGCCATACGCGCGATTATTTCGAATAAAAGAGCCTACGCACCGCAATTACAATTTTCGGACTCTTCGCCAAAGTACCCACATATTATTTGTGATTTATTACATTTATATGACTCTAGAAATTGAAAACTAATAACAGTCTTTTATTGAAAATAAAACCAACTTTTAAATTCAAATGCTCATGTATAAATATTCTTTAAAATTAAAACTATTTTAATAAACTTTTTAATTTTGTATTATAGATTGTAACTGTTAGGTACGCACAATGTTAATTTTGTCGGAAAGTTTTCTCTTAAAATATTGAATTAGTTGAATAACAATAATGATGTAAACTATATTTGTCCTATTCAAATAAAAAAAAACCGTCAAACTGACTCGCCTACCCCATGCAGGAATTGCCCTATTTCGCCCCATTCACAGTTTTCTAAAAAGGATCAAATTGAACCCGAAGTGGATCAAATTGATCTAAAAATTTGGATCAATTTTTGATTTGATCCGCATTTTTGGATCAATTCGTTGCAATTTGACACTTTTAGGTTAACAGTGTTTGAATTATAGTATTGGCAAGGACCTAGTCATTTTTTATAATTTGAAAAAATAAAAATTAATTTTCTTCTTATTCGGAATTAAATATAACTAAATAACTGTCGCACTATAAATAAAATATTTAATTGATTCAAATAATCGGTTACTTAACTATTATTAAATAAATACTTCCTCCATGAGGAAGCAATATTTTACTTGAACCAAATAATTTTTATTTAAATTAAATAAACTGTATTTAAACCAATAATTTCTGTAATTAAAACAAAATTTTATTGACTTAAATAAAAATTATTTGGTTCAAGAAAATATTTATTTGATAATATAGTCAAGTAACAGATTATTTGAATCAAATAAAATATACTTAGAAATAATTGAATTATGTATAATTTAATAGTGTAATAAAATAGGGTACTTACTTGGCAAACTGCTAAGGCCCTGACTTGTTTTCCATACGTTGAAAAATTCGTGCCTGAAAATAAATTATACACAATAAATAAAAACTTGTAGAAATTTAAATTGAATTTTACATTATAAATTAATATTTAAATTAGGTTTATAATTATTTACAATTACAATGAATTTTAAATTTAGTTAAAATCACTTTAGCTGACTATTATATCTATTGCCCGTATAGCTCAGTGGCTTCTCTACCGGACTTTCAGACGCAAGGAGCAGGGTTCGATTCTTCGTAACTTTCAGATTGCATTAAATTCTAAATAACAAATTAACAAATAAATCGATGAGCTAATTTACCCGCGTTGAGCGAAATAATAATTAATAATAATTTTAATAGATTTTGGAATTATGGTATTTATATGGAAAACTGGTAGAATTCGCAAGTTCATTTGTTTTGTGGTGGCTAATTGGAATTTACAAGTATAAACACTTTTGCAGTATATACATATACACGCATAAATGATATCGAAAGATTGAATGGGATTTGTATGCGGGATTTGAAAGACACGAAAAGAGAGATAAAAGAGAGTAAAACAAAGCAAGAAAGATATATACTCCTGAGTTAGTTCGAGCAATGCTGAATGCCTGGGGCCAAAGATAACCGGGTACCGGGAACAGAGAAAAAAGGCATTGCGTGACCAAAACCTGAAACAGAATCCTCCACTGCAACTATAACCCTATGCTTCGTATGAAATGCTCTTCTCTAACTATATACACGTCCTCCACAAGTTACCTTCTCTCGCTTCGTGTTAGGAACGCAGAACCCAAACCTTGTACAATATTGCCGACAGTCTTCAAGAAAGACCAAAGCGCTAAATTGTTCAAACTACCTCACCTGATGTTAGACAAGTGAGACCATTCTAGTTAACAGAATATCTCAAAAATACCTTTTACCACCGCGGGAAACATTTTTTCTCACACTATTAGATTTTCTATATATTCTTCGCACTAATTTAAATCTAAATCAGTCAAAATTTTAACTAATTTGAATTATTCAAAAAAAATTTACTTAAAAATAATAATTAAATTTTACCAATGAATTTAGTAATATTTTTCAAAAATAATTGATTGGTAATTGATAACTAATTCAAAGTGCAAAAAAAAAAACAGTCACTAATTGAAATTAGTTTAAATTTTCTATACTAATTCAAATATCATTTTCAAATTTATAAAATCTATCCACAAATTAAAAAATAATTTAGTTTCATTAACCAAAAGCTTATTTACTGCATAAAGCAAATTCATTTATTTGATTGATTCCACCAAAAGTTAGTGTTTCAAACAAATTTTTTTTTTTGAGTTTATTAAAAATTCTGTAAAATTACGTATCAGTATAGTAAATAAAAACAAGAGAATTTAAATTTAAAATTCCTATTAAATCATCACGGAATTAATTTAGCTATTGACAATACGACTCAACTTAGTAAAGAGTTTAATGCTTTAATTCATTTTTTTTTAAATTTATTGACTCCTTTTGGAATTAAGAGAAAGATATTTTTTAATATAATATAATATCAATATTTTTTACAATATTAGGGGGCAAATAATTTATCTTAAATTTAAATAATTAACAAAAATTATGTGGTTAAAAATTAACACCTAACTAGATCCAATAAATCGCACCTTTTCGGAGTTAATAGCCTATAATAAAAGGGAGTAAAAGTTATAGCATTATTCTAAAAAAATTTCATATTTGTAAAAATGACTAAAACCTTATTGTCGCAATATTGAATTTTCCTGAAATATGGAATTTTTTTTGCAAAAATATTAATATTCTTGCACATAACAGCGATTCGTTATACTATTTTTAAGTTCTGTACAAAATTTCAGCTTAAACTACATATTATCATGTATTTTGCGAGAAAATTTACGCAGAACAATTACATGCGTAGAATCAGAACAATTACATGACTTTAAGTCAAAAGATAATAAACGAGCGTTATACTTTTCTTTCTCCACTTCTAAAGTGAAATACCATCAAATATTAATAATTTACCTATTTAGGAAATCGATATTTATTATCAAAAACTCTATACTGTAAATTTCAATAGTATTAAATTTTTGAAATTTAATTTTTTCCCCAATTAACAAAAAAATAATTCAATTAAAAAAAAGAAACATAAATACACAAAAAATTAAATTGATTATAGTAAAATTAATAAGACAAAATACGAAAATTAATTTTTTTTAATTCCAATCAATAGAAAACAGTTTAATTTTTACTTAGCCCAAAAATTGCGCGCACGCAGAGTAATAAATATAAGATAATAATCTTTGTTAACAACATGAAGAATACAGCTCCCGGCTAACATCAATTGAACTACCTATATGCAAAACCACACATTAAAATCCTATTACACTTGATGGATATAGTTTAAAATAGTTCCGTTTAAACCGTTTAGTTTATGGTTGAAAAAAGAAGAAATAACAAATGATTCGAACCTTATTACATACCCGCAATGCAATTCAGAAAAGGAACTTATATATATATATATATATAACTTTTGTTTTACGATCATTTAAAGAAACGAAAGTACAATTGACTTTAGTGAAAAAGATAAATCCTTCTATATATACATACTTTAAAGGAAGGCGATGAACTATATATACGTTCGGTTTTCGAAAGAAAATTATCTATATATAAATGTGGAAGAAAATTTTTATGCTAATTGAAACAATAGTCAACTAATAATTATGAATTTCATAATCACAATTCATTTGAAAGACGGAAATGTGGCGGAAAAGTAAAATTAATTGTTTCTCGAAACAAATTAAGAAAGACCTCGAAATTATACTAAATTATTTGTTAAAAATTATACCTCAATGTTTTACACGTAATATTATATTTTCTATATTGTGCGAATAATTACATTTTATATATATAGTCTAAAAGAAAAAGATAATTTTTTTTCAAACACATAATTCAATTTCAGTTACTTTCTATTATATATATATATATATATATGTGTGTGTGTATGCAATTTAATGTCAAATGATCTTTGCTTTGTCTTTTAAATGAAATACTTTTGTCAGTAAATTGTTTGAAATCGATTTGAATTCAGTGACCCACAATATGAAAATCGTGAGCAAATGACTTTACAAGAATCGATTTGCAATTTGAACTCCATATACATTTTATATTCTCTTGGGCATATACAATTTACGATTCGAAATAGAAATGTAATAATTTATTATTCTTTTTGATCGCGGTCCTACAATTTCATAATTTTTAAAAATATATACTAAAGATTCAATGTTGAGAGTATATCAAAATTAACCGTAAAATAATTTAGAAAGTATATACACCGATAGTGAAATGAATTTTATAGTATTAGTAAAATTCTTATTATTTTATTGGATATAAATTTTTTTTTTTTATTGATCATAAAATATTTTCTTGAATAATTTTCTTTTTTTTTTTTTTTTTTGCAAATGATTAGTCGCTGGTTTAAAAACTTTTACTTTTTTTTTAATAAATAATTCAATTTATTTGTTATGAGAAAGAAAAAGAGACAATACTGAAATTGAATTTTTTCAATGATAACTTTTGTGTAATATAACATTATCGTGATATGGAATCGTAAAAGGAAACGATGAGACAAAACCAAGGACCCACAACAAAGAACGATATTCATTATCGAATCTCGTGATACACCACTAATACAGAATTATTTATAGCAAGCCCTCCGATAAAATTCAGATTAAAAATACATATATCGTCGTTAAAGTTGATTATTAATTAATTTATTTAAGCTTTATCATTATTTACGTGAAGTCTTTGTCGATTAAAATCCACCCTGTGGACAAAATGAAAGAAAAAAAAAGAATACATTTCAAGTGTTGAATTTATTTAGTTTGCATAAAGGATATATCTGATATAATTTACGTATAAAGTGACAAATATTTTTTTCAATTATATTTGCGTGAATAGAAATTAAAAATTGAATTTCTTTCTTAACAAACATGTGCGACTGTTAATTTTGATAAGCAATGAAATTAGTTTTATATTTTTTTTATAATACTTATAATTGAGGAAATTATAGTTGCTATATAATAATACTAAGTTATAAAAAGGTAATTGCATTACGAAATACAAGCTTATATATATATAATGTATGCCACCTTTACAGAATCGTAATGAAATTTTAATTAGCGATGTAAATTAAATCTTAATATACCTGCATAATTATATACTGTAATGCAATTTATGTTTACAGTTTCCTATGTCCTTAAATAAATACTAAAGATTAGAATACCCGGGGGGTAATAAAGTTGTGCGCAACGATTGCACATATCGTCGCTATACTTATAATAAGATAAAGCTATATCCTCCGTATAAGTGAAGAACGCATATCGTAAACAATATTTGCGTTAATTATGAAATCGGCTAATATTATTTGTTTTTTTCTTCTTCTTCCTTTCTTTAATTCACAAAACTCGGTCGAACCAATTGCTCAAAAACGCGTTTACCTATACACACTCGCACCAAAACCTATGATTATATATCTCCCGCGATGGGACATGTTTCGAAACGTATGTGCGCCACACACTCGAGATGTAGTATAAAGCACCTATACCTGTTTAACTTTTCCCACGATAACTACCATGGACTTTTCGTTTTGTGCATAATCGACCATTTCTGAATATAATAGCCGACCATAAAGCACGCGCTCTCCATGAATACACGGAAATGTATATATTTCTTTTATGTCGAATTTTTCGTAGAAGAAAAAACAATTAAATACAAATATATTTCAATCTTGATTAAATTCCTGTTACAGTATTTAATAAAAAAAAAACTGTTTTAAAAACGTGTAAAATAATTTCTACTTTGTATAATTTTTCTAAGAAAAAAGATAACACAAAAAAAAAATTTCCATTCTTTTTTAATTTTTCAAACACAAATTAATTTCTACTTACATCACAAAAAAATTAAAAGTGAAACAAAGTAACAGAAACTTTTCCCTGGTAATTTTAAAAATATCATTTAATAAATTTGACATGATTATCAGTTAAAGTAGAAAATATTTTATACTCTTAAAACAATAGCAAAATATATAAGATTGCAAAATCAAAACATTGAAAAAAAAAATGGAATCACTCTGCCGAGGAACATTGTTATATCTAAAACAAAGTTGCAATCAGTTACAATGCTCGAACATATTTTTTGCCTAAATCAATAATGCCAAGAACAGTAGCGTCACGATTCAATTTTTTTTGTGACGATTCTTACAATATAGTTCTCTCAAGTATTATACCCGCGGAGATTTGATCGTTGTAAAGTAACAACAATAAATTTTTTGCCATTCCTGGTACTTCACTCTCTTGTACAATATATATCGGTAAATTATAACTTTACCAATGTTTTATATTTCAAGTCAATCTGTAAAAGTAAATTATAAAATTCTTGGAGGAATTTATAACTTTTTACTATACAATATATATATATATATATATATATAAATGTGCGTTATTGTGGGAAACAAGAGAAATGGAAGAATGAAGATAAATAAAAGTTCAAAACAATCAATTGTGGTATACTATGATCTCATTGGACACGCTTCACTTGCATTATAAATATTAATTTGAAAATTTATTATATAGATTCTAAAACTTAATTTTGCATAACCAATGAAAAGATTGAAATGCTTTTGAGTTAAATATACTTTTACATTATAGAAAATATTATCAAATTTTAGTAAATTAGAATTTGAATCTGTTCAAATTTTAATTCCTCTAAATTTTAATTTAATTAAATTTTATCCAATTGAAATTTTAATCTATCCAAATTTTAATTTAATCTAACTTATTTAATATAAATTACAACTATAATCCAACGTTAATTCAAGCAATTCTAATTTTTATTGGTTAAAACAAATTTATCTATTATTTATGAAAAAAAACCATACCCTTAACGTTGTATTTTGCAACTGAAGTATCACATATATTTTGGACAAGATGTGCCGAAAGGACACGCGAATTAATAATTTTCGAACACTCCCGAAATTTAAATGAAAAAACAAATTACTTTCTCTAAAGATTTAAGCGATCGCGATTATAAGAATTTTGAACACTCCCGAAACAATTTATTAAAATAATAAAAAAAAAAAAATAACAGTCTAAAATTTTTTGGTTCGCAAATTAAAAAATTCGAGCACTCTTGAAGTTATTCACTTCAAATATGAAAGTAAAGAATATACATTTGTTTAATACTGATTTTAAAATTAAAATATTTACACTAACATAGATCACGTCTAAACAGGTCAATACACGAATTTCAATTGATTAAATTATGTTTGTATTTTTCAATTCACATGTTACTACCTTTGGTTTAAGATATACTCTTAGTACATAAATATAAACATACAGCTCAGAATGCAGGTATAAAATAATTATAAAATTATTTCGACCTTCTTTCTTATTCTATTTAAAATACATAAAAGTTATTATTTATAATTTAAATATTACTTCACTGATATTTTCTTGAAGTTTTTGGAAAATGTAAAAGGCCGAAAGGTCATATATAGTCATATATATGTGGCATTCCATTAGTTTTTTAACACTTTTCGGAGTAACCTTTCCAAACTAAATGAAACATTTTTTTATAATATTTATCAATATAAAGGTCCAAAATAATCACATTTTAAGTAAAAACAATTGTTTATTTAAAAAATACAACAATAAATAATGAAAAAAATTCATTTTTTTCTGCAACACCAAATAAATTGGTTTAAAGATGAAAATTTTCCTTATTTTTCAATCTTTAATACCGCACAAGAAAAATAATGTATTTCAAAATAGTTAACTCACAATTTACTAAACAATGTTTGTTTTCTTTTTTTTTATTTTATTTATTGTGAAGCGTTTGCTAAAGTTGCGCGCGACGTTCGGAAGTTGTCGCTCTCGTTATTGAGTAGAAGCTCATTACACTAGCGTAGTAGAAAGCATGTTGTGCGAAAAGTGAGGTTATGTTGTCATTAAACAAAACGTAAATATTTCTGGTTATCACATTGAATGGTTTTTAATTATCTACTCTGCAGTAAAAAATCATAAAAAACATTTTTGAAGGATGAAAAACCTCACTTTTCACACAACATGTTTTTTACTACGCTAGTGTAATGAGCTTCTGCTCAATAACGAGAACGACTATAGCAGACGTTTCACAATAAATAAAATAAAAAAAAGAAAACAAACATTGTTTAATAAATTGTGATTTAACTATTTTGAAATACATTATTTTTCTTGTGCGGTATATTAAAGCTTGAAAAATAAGGAAAATTTTCATCTTTAAACCAATTTATTTGGTGTTGCAGAAAAAAATAAATTTTTTTCATTATTTATTGTTGTATTTTTTAAATAAACAATTGTTTTTACTTAAAAAGTTATTTTGGACCTTTATATTAATAAATATTATAAAAAAAATGTTTCATTTAATTTGGAAAGGTTACTCCGAAAAGTGCTAAAAAAAACTCATGGAATGGCACATATATATGAATCAAATAAAAATCTAAATCTGTTTAAGATTTTTAAATTGTAAGGGAGAAAAAATTCACTTTTAGTTTACCAAAATCAAATGACAAATTTATCACGACGAATCCTTATAACTTTTTTGAGTAGATAAATCCAAATTTAATGTCAGATTTATAACCACCGATCCTGAAAATCTCCGAGCGAAGATGAGTATCTGATTAATTAAAAAAAAAAGTCTGCCATATTTGATCCGCCATTTTGAATTTTGAAAATCAGATGTCAGATTCGTAACCAGTACAGTAAGTTCCGTTTTAAATGCTTAGGACGAATCATGGAAATTATTTTACTTAGAAATCGTGGAAAAAGTCATAAAATTCTAAAATAAAATTTTTTTGGAAATCCTATCAAATATATACAAATTTTAGAATAATTATCTTCAACATTATCAGGTACAAAAATTTATTTTCTTAAAGATTCGCAAAATACTTTTATGTTACACTGTAAAAAATGGAATAAGATTTTAACTCAAATACGGGACTCTATAAAATTCTTACCCTTTTGATGTTTCAACATAAACTATGGGAATTAATTTTATGTTTATAGAGTGTAAATCTAATGTTAACTCTTTTTTAGAGTTGATTTTTAACTCAAAAAATTTTACTCCCAACTCCGGTTGGCATTAGCTCCTCAAATTTGTTATACAGTGTATTGTTAAAAAAAATTTATTTAATTAAATTTGAATATTTTAATAAATTCATTGACATTTTATGAATCCACAATTTTTGGGAGAAATAATAATTATTCTTGCCGAAATTACACAGTAATTAATCTGGAAGTAGATTAGCGTTGGGCGATGGGATAAGGTGGGTGTTGACTTATCGAGTTAACACCGAGTTAGGGATTTCGTTGGTGAAGGTTGGCAGCCTAGCCGTAAGGTCGGACGCGCTCGTCCATCATCACCCCGCTGGTTATGGAATAAGCCATATACGCGGTACCAAGAGTGGAGAGTTACATAATTAACGTGACTTCAGTTTAATTTTCCTGTAGACAATTACCTCACATACCCATACATGTCGGACTACCTGCAAAAGCCATTCACCTTACAACTTATACATATATCTATATATTGCAAAATTTCCAAATCACCTATATATGTATGTATATATTGAACCTTCCTACTCCGAAACACTTAAACAATTTTGTTTTTACTTTAACCATTATTTTACCTTCAAACAAAAAAAAATGTAATCACACGAAATACTTTGAGGGCACTCATTATACAGAAAGCAACGTATGAGTTTTTTTTTAAGGGGAAGAAGAAGAAGAAGAAAAAGTTTAAGTACAAAGAATATTAAGATAAAATAATTAAGGGAGAAAAGAAGTTTTAAGACAAGTTGCAGAAGTGGGGCAATAATGTAATGAGAAAATTATTCTTTAACTGAAAACGCCTGATGTGATATAGTTATATACTTTCCGAAAGTTTTTGTAATTCGAATAACTTTTTGAAAAACATATACTATATTTTCCCAAAAAGTTTCAGCAAAATATTGATCAATCGAATATTTTAATAATTTAAACTCCTCTATAGGCTATAAATAAATATCTTTCAAAAACGATGATACTAAAAACTAAAAAGAAAATATTCCGACTAAATTTCTTTACAAATATATAGCATTTGTGATCAATTCTTCGAAATGAATATGTACAATTTAAATTTATTACATTTCACACGAGTTATGATTTTGTCGTTGATTTCTTATGAAAATTTGTTTTACTTGCTGTCATCCTAGAAAACGATAAGTGATAGGAAAAACAGGCAGAGATCCCTGGGGGAATGGCGAAAGTAGCTTGGAAAAACTATCGTCCTGAAAAATATATAACAGGGATCCGAACCGCATGTAGACCGGAGGGACTACAATTTTTCCGCTAAAGCTTTCCGAGTTTAGTCGCATTATTTGCGATTTTTTCGACTCCCTAGAGAAATCGCGGGATTTGCGTCCAGTCTTTCGAATGTCACTGTGAATTTGCTTGAAATATGATCGACTGACCAAAATGGTTGTTAAGATGTCAATAAAAATAATTAAATTTTTCTTTTTTTGTTTTTTTTGTTCGTTACTATATATATTAAAACTTTTCTATAAATATGGATATATGGAAATAGTATTTTAGTATTTAAACAAAAGATTGATTTGAGATTTTGTCATTTTAATATGTAGATAATTGATTTCACATATATGATAAACTATATTACACTGAGAAAAATATGTTATTAAATCAACAGTTTCTGACAAAAATATAAAAAAAAATATTATTTCAAAAGCATATGATATGGAACTTATATTATATTTTATAAATTCGCTACAGAATAAGCATTTGAATCAATAATTTTTATTTCTTTAGCAGAAATGCTGTAGATTCAAATAACATATTTTTCTCAGTGTAAATAAAGATCTATAATGCTTATATTTCTGTAATCCATTTCACAGAAAAAACTTGGACTCATTTTTGTTGCAACTCATTTTCTTTTGGGTATCGAAATGAGTATGGGACAAACTTCATGTTATTCAAAATGATATTGGCTGGAATTTCAGATTTCTAAGTTGGCATCATAAGCAGAGTAATTTTGTATTTCAATTATTGTTTCTAATATTTCAACAACACCAGAAAGATTATTTTGACCAGTACGAATATTTAGAAGTTTTTAAATAAAAATTATTTATTATTATTTACGTAGATAATAATTAATTTCATAAGTTTTTAAATTTACCGCTATTATTTAAGTTGGCAGTACCGTTCCTGTTGTCAAAACACATGTTTTCATTTTTCTAACCTAAAAACATATTTCCTTTATTATTTTATTACGCGATTACAAGCAATTTTTAATCAAATATATTAAGTCTAGCGTGTTATTTACTTCTTTGTAATTATTATATTTCATGTTTTTGTGCAAAATTATTCGTTATTTCACAATATTTTTCCATTTTTCTTTTTCTCAAAATGAAACTTGCCTGTTTCATTTTGATACTTTTACCTTAGAACTCGAAATGAGACAACCAGTTTCATTTTTGTTGCGAATCAAATTGAGTATAGAATCTATACTCAATTTGAATTCAGGTTTTTTCTGTGTTGTTATAACAAAAAAACTTATAAACGAGCTTATAAAAAATTGCAATGTTTTCAACTTGACAGCAAATTTAAAAAATTCAAAATGGCTGACCCAATATGACGACTAATTTTAAAAATTAACCAATTTCGCTTCAAACTCTTTACTGGTAGATTTATCGGTATCTCTTATATCTGTTTAAAAATCATAAAACTATAATTTAAAAAAAATTCATTTAACTAAATTAAAGATTTATAGAACATTATTTTAAAATCCAATAATTGCAACTGAAATCTAATTTTTTCTTAAAAACATATACTATTTTCGATTTCAAATATAGCTTTCAAACAAATTCTGTTCTCAAAAATTACCTTTCTTTTTACTGTGTATTATATATAGTTTTAAATATTGTCTTACAAATTACAATTTATTCTTTTTCGCCATACACGTTATGTCTATTTTTGATATCTGATTTAAATAATGAGATATCCATTTAATAAATTATTTCCGGGAATATGTTAATGGTCCACTTCAGTATTCTAAAACGTTTTCTTACGCTTGAGGATAGGCGGTTAAAACTGAAGTGGGCACCATATGCGCGGCGCGGTTATACGATATATTTTAAATATATACGATCCTGCATCAGGGGAGTGATGGTTTGAATAATAGAAGAAAATCGCTTATATTTAACTTTAGCTGATATAGCTAAGACATATATTGTTATTCACTTTGGTTAAAGTATTGAAACATAAAAATCTTAACCCCAATCAATATTTATATCAATTTAGCACATTATTTTGTAATAATGTAGATTATCTTTATAAAAAAAAATTAAATATCTTAATTAGAGTATTATTAATAATAATAATAATAATAATAATAATAATAATAATAATAGAAATACCTTTGCTAATACCTAGTTTAATAATAACAGTGTATATATTTCTAAATAATTATTACACTTACAGAAACCTTATAAACGTTAAATTAAGAAATGAATGAAAATAAATGATTTTATTGCAAGAATCAAGTAATTAAATTTCAATTAATTAAAGATCGGGTTATAATTAGAAGATAATAATTAGCCAATTAAAAATTTACCAAGAACTATGGTGTGTGCGCGTAGTCTTCGCGCATTTATAAGAATATAATACAAACGAGAAAATAAGGAAGGTGCAAAATTAGTTGGTATAAAGCAACATTACTGTGGTTTTCACATCATTTATCTATATTTTACGCACATTCTTGTAACTGTATAGAAATCATGCAAATATACTTATGCAAGAAGTTGCTTAATTTAATTCTCAGTAGTACTAAATTGCATATATGCGTTTACTTATTTTCTCGTGTCAAATAACTGATGCTAATATCACTTCAGTATATGCGTATATGTGTTATTCCCTTCACTTTACAGACTAACTTTTATTACTGATAAGACTGTTTATATCAATGTTCATTTTAATCATCATTTTTCGTATAACTTGTTTTTTTACTTAGATTATGTTGCCCATTATATTTCTCCTTTTAAAAAAATATAGAGATTAAAATTATGAAAAATTTGATTTGAATTTGATAGAAATAATTACAGTAAAACCCAGACTTTTGCTACCCCGTTTTAAGCGAATTCGGAGATACGCGTTTTTTTATGGCCGCGCGAATTAACTCATAATTAATTAATAAATAATTTATTATTGTTTTTAACGTTGTTTTTTTTGCATAAAAATGTAAATAGTTTTATTACTTGATATTTTATGAAACATATTTCTTATAAATTCTAAATTATATTATTTATTTTATATGAAAACTTAAACCCCGATTTACGCGAATTCTACTTACACGGTCGTCGCTCGGTCCCACCATATACATAAGTCCGGGGTATTACTATATATTTCTACCTTCCCATGAATAAAATTTTCCATATATTTAATCTCTATATTTTTTTTAAAGAAGAAACATAACCTAAATAAAAAAAAAATAATTATTATTTTCTATAAATGAAAAATATATTTTCTTTTCAATTCTTCATTATAAATGTTGTGAACTTCTCAGACTTAAAAAATAATCGTAATAATATTAGTGACGCAATCTTCCGCTCTTCATTTTTACGACTATAATGATTTAGATAATTTAAATTTTTCTAGATTATGTTAATTGTCATTCAATGTGACATTTATTTAGATCAAGGAAATACAATTAAGTATCATTATTTATTACTGAATAGAGATATTAAAATTTCTTTTTGTTATTCATCAAATTTAATATAAAAACCTTGAATAGTGTTTTATGGTCTTCTGAATTAATTATTTACATTATTACTAAATTATTTATTTTTATATATTAATATTATTATTATTATTATTATTATTATTAATATCATTATCGGAAAATTTACATGGTAAATAAATAAATATGAATTTCCATAAAGTTGGAAAACTGTTAAAAAAGATGAACGAGGTTACGCCGATGGTTTTTATCCGAAGCACGTATAGGGTTTGTTTAATTTTATGCGATTTTTTTATCGACGCCTCGTAATATCGATAATGTAAGCTACCGCGCCATTCCACCACTGATAGGGGGGATAGGAGAAAGATCGTCTTGACTCGAAGGGTGGTTTATATCGAGTTATGGAGTTTGAGAAATGATAGCTGTTCTCATGTCTCATATTTTTTCTTTCTCGATCGCGTTTAACTCGCAGTCGTAAGTCGGCATGAGAAAAACTTTTTAACAAACGAGTATCCTTAAGCAATTTTTTCAAAATTGTCATCTATAGGGTCTGGAAAGTTTGGAAGCTGTGCATATGCATATCCTATTTTTCCACATCAACAAAATATTTATACCTATCAAAATTTTATTTATTTACATTAAATTATTTTTAAAAAAAACATCCCTTGTTTATGAGGCTGAAGTCCGCAACGTTTTCAAAAACGTAAAATTAAAATAGAATTATTTTTACATGTCAATTTATTTCTAATTTTGATTTGCACAAACTTTCAAGAAATTATTACTTTCATAAAAACCGCAGTTACCCCCGAATAACTTCAATTTTAACCCAAATTAATAGATATTGTCTAATTATTTTTTCGTTTTTGTTTATAAAAACGTTGCGGACTTCAGCATCATCCTTGTTTCTTTTAATAACACAGCCACACAAAAAAAAAAGTACCCGGGCCGGGGAATGAGACCACCATTTCTTGATGTATTTTGATGCGCTGAACACGAATCTGAAGTCCGTTTAGCTCCATCACGTCAGGATTTTGACATAACCTCAAAAAACATAGCTGATTTTAAATGACAGGAGAAATTTTTTAAATAATGGCAGATTTGATTGAATCTTGTTACTCGGGGGTTTTTGGGGTCGCTGATTACGAATTTAACGTCAGATTTATAAAATTCAAAATGGCGGATCCAATATGGCGGACAAATTTTTAAAAAATAGTTGAATTTTATATGTCCGCCATATTGGATCCGCCATTTTGAATTTTATAAATCTGACGTTAAATTCGTAATCAGCGACCCCAAAAACCCCCGAGTAACAAGATTCAATCAAATCTGCCATTATTTAAAAAATTTCTCCTGTCATTTAAAATCAGCTATGTTTTTTGAGGTTATGTCAAAATCCTGACGTGATGGAGCTAAACGGACTTCAGATTCGTGTTCAGCGCATCAAAATACATCAAGAAATGGTGGTCTCATTCCCCGGCCCGGGTACTTTTTTTTGTGTGGCTGTGTTATTAAATAATCTAATTAATTTAAAAAACTAGAGGATTGAAAAATAGTATATTATGCATCATAAGTGAGGTAATTCTCGTATTATTGTTATAGCCCGTGTAGAAATTTTGCCATGGCTCGGATCGGGCGAGAATTTGACGCTGCGCCTGTGTCCCTGATTAGGAAATCCACATTTTCTCGTGGCCCTAATTTGGCCCTGAATAGTCCCTGATTGAGACCAGATTATTATTCACTACCAGGGCCCTGGTAGGGAAATTTCTATACGGGAGTGTAAAGCAATTGGAACTTGAAGAAAATTAAAATTATAATATTATCAATTTGAATAGGATAATTTGAAAAAAAAGGTGTAACTTATTTATCGATATGACACGTGTACTTTTCACAACAAATGTTTCTTCGCAGTAATATATATACATATTGAAAAAAGTGGCACGAGCAAGGGAAAAGTCAGTAATAATTATATTATCAGAGAACAGAGAAAAAGTAGAATTATATATAGGGGGAGGGCAGTATGGAAAGGAGAAAGGGAAACGATTTAAGTATGAGAAAGGTCATGGGGGAGGTTTAAGGGGGGTGGGAGGAAAGAGGGAGAGGGATAGAGAGAGAAAGGGAGTGCACCTCGAGAAACACGAACCTGCACGGTCTCCGCGCGCGTTGTGGAAGCAACTTAGAAGATGGCGGACTCAGAAGGGGCGCGGTGCTCAGGGTAATTTTATAGAGCAAAATATGTTTTCTACGAATCCGTTTAGGAGTTACTTAACTGTCTGGTTCTATTAACTGCTGCCATTTTAACGAGGGGGCGGATTTCTAAATGATTCTGCATAAATCCATAGTAATATGATTTGAAGAATTGATGTCTCGAATTAACATTTGTATTTTTCTTTTCATTTATTACAATAGATATCATAAACATATACTATTTCAACATATAAAAAAATATATATTCATTGATAAAATATTTTGCATTATATTTCTTATCAATATTAAATTATTAACCGCATATAATAAATAGCAATTATTTAAAAACATCTGTCAAATCTGACGTTGAAAAAATTTGTAGTGTGTTTTTTTTAAAATTACACTTCCAGAGAATCAACTCAATACAAAACATTTATGTTTTGTTTAAGTCATATAGATTTAAAAAATTGAGTAAAAACTAATTTTGATTTTATCTAATCAAACTTGAAACTTCTTATTAAGGTAAAAATATCACTAAGCATAACCTAAAATTTGTTTGAGATAAGGTCCCTTTTCTCACAATATATATCAAATTTTAGTAGTTACAACAAAAATTTTCCAAAATCTATCAGAAGTGCAAACTGTAAATAATCTCAAATTTATCAATAATTTTTTCATTTAGAATTATTACTTATTTCAAGTCAATTTTAATCTGATAATTTAATTTTAAAACTAGCATTTTAAATTAGTCAAATTTGACAGATTCAAATCTCAGAATGTGTTAATAATTGCAGCTTATTTATTTTTAATAAAAATTAGAATACAAAATGTAATTACTAATTTGAAACTATAAAGTATTATTTACATATATATTTTTTTACAAGAAATAAAACCTCAAAATCCACATAATTGATTTTGAAATAAATTTCAAAAAAAACTAATTAATGATTAATGGAAAAAAATTTTTATAATCTAATTTTTAGGTGTATAATAGATGACAAAGTTAGTTTATAATAATAATTGCTTCACTAAACTGGTTAACCAACGCGTTTAAGTCACAAATTGTCTGTGTTGGCTTCAATAAACCAGTAGTCAACTATGCGGTTCTTAACTGACACGCAATTGTCGAGCAGATAAAATCGAAGCATTATTCAGCTGACAAGTTAAAGTGTTAAATATATCTTTATTGTGTAAAGGGTTTTAAAATAAAAAAACTATCTTGTATACTGATTGAAACTGACATACACAGAAACACACAGTAATTAGCAATTATAAGTTATCATAGCGAATTATATATTTACAAAAATATTTTGAAATATATAAACTAAAATTGCAATATAATATATGAGTATATATAAATTTTAAAATATACAATCGAGATGAAATTTTTCTAAAAAATAAAGATAACTTTATGAAAAACAAATTATATTCGAAAGAAATTTTTCTCGTTCCACATCATGTCTTTGGTATTTTACAAAAGGGATTTAATTCACTCAGAAAAGGACATGATTCTCTCTTTGGCTATGGTCATGGAATCCTGGCAGAAAACAATTTACTTTGAAGGCCACAAACTCCATTACTGGACGAAACGCTCTCAACACGAAATAATGACTTTCTCTAATGCTGTCACAGCTCGGTTGCACAGTTGCATCATCAGGATGATTCTAACTTGACTCACAACAGAAAACTAAAGCCGACAAAGGTTATGTTTCAAGCTCAGTGGGTCAAAGATGATGAAAGCTGATAATTATTACTGTGTATTTCTAGACTAGGTGACATCAAGAACGACAACCTTGTTTCCCTATATATTATTAAAAGAGGCTTATAAGACCATATTTATAGTGAATGTGGTTTTATTCAAGAAAATTGATGAAAATTTGTTATCAAATTTGTTAGCATTTCATTGCTAAAGATATCTCATTTCCATTGAAAATATAAACTGCCTTAATTTATAAACTAATTTTAAAATTATAATTTATCGTATCCTGAAATAAAGGGTTGTTCATAACGTTTTGACTGATTTTAGAAAAAACCGTATCGTCAAAAATTAAAAACTTCAAAAAGATTTCCATATAAATAAAGTGAATTTTGATCTGGAAAGTTATATTTAAAATTTAATGAATTGCGACGAGAAAACTCTATCGACATACAAAAGGCTCATTATTTATATCAGCCATTTTGCGGCTACAAACACCATTTTGCTTTTACGAGCGTACTCTATATAGATCTTAAATATAGCATATGAATACAAACTTCAATTTCTTATTAAAATAAGTGTAACAACACTTGAATTTTAAATCTTTGCTAAGCATATTTTTTAACTATATCATTTTGAGTCATTAATAATTTAACATTTCATTGGCTTAAAGTTTTTGTCCGTCCAATTACATGCAAGCATTCACACTTTTCGAGATTGAAACTAAATAATTTTTTTTTTTTTAAGATAAAATAATGTGTTATTTACACTTTGAATTTTAAAAATAAATTTTTTAAAATGTAGGGAGAACGAGACTTGATGAAATCTATAAACTTACGTAAATAGATTATTGTGAAGAAGTATTATTCATTAGAATAAATCACTAGGTACCTGATGATTCCTGATAGTGAAATACCTAGTGTTTATAGGTTTTGAGGTTGTGTCAAGGTAAATGTTAAACCGCAAATACGGTGAATCTGCCACTTTACCAACGCAATGAGATAACGATCCTCTATATATACAACCCATCAAGCCACTTTGTACAATTTGAATGACATTTACTTGTTCTGACTGATCTTGAATTCCTTCCCTTGATCAAATAAATTTTGATGTATATAAGTTATAATGTAAAAAATTTCGAGAATAAATAATGGGAGTAAAATTTTTTCCAGTTAAAAATCAACTCCAAATGTGAATTAACATTAAATTAACTCTCTTAGCATTAACTCTTTAAGCATAAAATTAATTCCCTTAGCATTAACTTTCTTTGCTTTAACTCCAAAAGGGTGGAACTTTTATAGAGTTGGAAGTTAAAATCTAACTCCTATTTCTTAAAGTGCGTATATAATAGAAATATGAAAAATCGAAACTAAAAAGTTTTACATGCAACTTACTCCGTAAAAAACGAACTCAATAAAAATCGCATTCTTTTGGAGTTAAAACAGAGGGAGTTGATGCTAAGAGAGTTAAAAAAAAACCTAAACTCAAAATGAGTTAATTTCAGAATCAATTTGATGTGCAACAAAAATGAATCAGTAAGATGGCGCCACGTTCTATGTCGTTTAGCATTTTCTCATTTTTGTTGTACTTCAAATTGAGTCTGATCGAACTCATTTGAAGTTCAGGTTTTTTCCGTGTAATGTATTAACTCACTTTTGAAGTTGATTTTTAACTCCAAAAATTTTACTCCCAACTTCGGATGCTATTAACTCCCCAAATTTTTTACAGTGTAATATACGTACAGTTATATTAACGTATAGGAACAATATTTGAAGCATTACCAAATAATTCTAAACTTCAATGTAGCTTATGTACAATGTATAAATTTAAAATTTATAGTAGTTTGTAAAGATTTGACTATAGTAATTATAATAAAAAAAATAATAATAATAATATGCCTAATAAACGGATTTTCAATTCTTGTAAAATGTTAATCTAACTTTAAAACTTCTATCATATTTAAACACTTTCATTTCATCGAGTGTTTATGTATATATACACGTATACTGCAAATTCTATATATATACAAAAGTCATTATGAGTGAATTACAAGAGGAAGAGAGAGGGCCCGACAAAATGGCATCATGAGCATGATAATTTAACGGATGTAATAGCTGGTACACGATTATCGTCCTAATAAGAGAGAGTGATGCAAAAGCTTCGTTGTCTAAAAGGGTTGAATGAAGAGAGAAAGAGAGACGAACAGAGAGAGAGAGAGAGAGAGAAAGAGAGAAGATGTAGTTAAAGTGAAGCTCTTTTCGAAAAAGGGGGTAAGGGGTTAAATGAGCAAAGGGAGGTAAAACATGGATTATAGCTAAGAGAGACGGATGTAATGAACAATATTCGCTTGGTGAGCCTTATAATACTTTAACGTTTTACTCGGGTTTGAATGCACAAACTCGTTCAGTTACCTGTCAAATTTTCTTCCGCTGAAATCTTCCCCGACATTTTCATTCAAAACTAACTATCCAAAATTATTAAATTGCATTTTGTCTATTTCGAACCAAAATCCTGAACTAAATTACGCTACTATAAATGCGGATATATGACTTGTGCTAATTTAAAATATTTTCTTAATATATATAATTAACTGAAAATGAATTATATTTATTAAATACTGTATAGGATGTAAAGCTATTTAATTTGCAAACAAAATTAATTTTATTTCTACTGTAAAATATATATATATAAATATTTCATTCCATTTAAATGTATATTACATAAAAAAAATTCAACAGATCCTAATCATAAAGAAAAAAAACAGGTTAATAACTATACTTTTTAGCATTTTGCAATATTTCGTTTAACCTTACTTTGCAATTTGTAAACATATCTCTATTTTATTTGTTTACCATATTTTCCGCAGACTAAAGTGAGATTTTTTCAATTTAGAACAAAAACAGTTGTAGTTTTCTTTTTTTTTAAAACAATTTACTCTTGTTAAAAAATAGGAACAACATTGAAACCTTTTTCTTTTAAGATAAAAATCAAAACAAATTACAATTTAGAAAAAAAAATGTAAACTATAAAACACAATTTTCTTGCTAATCCATTGATTTTATCAAATACTGACCCCATACCAACACTATATTTTTTTTATATTTTAAAAACTTTCTACATTTATTAACACAAAAAACAACAATTTTTCAATTTTTAAATAAATTTAACAATATCCACCAAAAAATTATGTTTAATTATTATTTATAATATTTAAATTACTTTTCAGTTATTTTTAAAATTTTTTTTTAAAATTGAATTGAAAATTTCTCTTTTAGAGATAAACAAAAACAAATTACAGATTTAAGTTAATAAAGATTTTATTCATCTTTGAATTCTCTTTGTTTTTTTTTCAGAAAGTGTAAAACACTGATTTAAAATGATTTTTTCTTGTATTGCAGTGGCTGGAGCGTTTCCAAGGCGAATTGGTCATCCTTATCAGAACAGGACGCCGCCAAAACGGAAGAAGCCAAGAACAAGTTTCACCAGGTTACAAATCGCCGAGTTGGAGAAACGCTTTCACAAGCAAAAATATTTGGCCTCAGCCGAAAGAGCTGCGCTCGCGAAATCTTTAAAGATGACGGATGCCCAAGTGAAAACATGGTTTCAAAACAGGCGAACGAAATGGAGGTAAGATATCCGCAGAGATAAAATTTATATATACTTGTCTATACCTATCATTTTTAAATTTCAATAAATATATTTTTTTATATAAATATATATTAGTTTTTTGAACTATATTTTCTAAAATTACTAAAACTGATGTAAAAATATGCGTTGGTATTATTTTGACACAATTTTTTTTGTAACAATTATTATGTTGTACAAACCGATGATAATGTTAGTTTGTGCAACTATAATATGAAAATCTAAAATGTTATTTCGTACTATTGTTATATGTATAATTTTAAGAATAAATTAACTTGTTATTTTCAATTATAGAAAATAATACTTTGAATTTTAATCATTGTCTAAAATAACATTATCCCTGGTTGTACAATATAACAATTGTTACAAAAAATTTTGTGTCAAAATAATACTGACCCATACAATCTTTTTTTTTGAAATAAAGATTTTTTTTAACAGTGTAAATTTCCCTCTGCGTAGGGGAGGATGGGGCATGAATAGTTAGGTAAGACTTTTTCGAATCTAGCGACAAAACCTGAATTTGTATCTGCAAACGAGTAGTATTTTTAGAAATCCTGGTTATTTGGCTATAATTTTGCTATACATTATTTTGCTGTAGACTGCAATCCCTACGAGATACGAATGAAAAAGTAAAAAAAAATTTTAACTATCCTTGCCCCAGTACCGGGGAAGGATAGTTAAAAGAATCCGAATGCTTAAAATGTCATAGAAAATCAGTAAATTCTCATTTTCTTTATTTTATTGGCACAGAAAATTAAAAGGCATTAAAATAAGCTGCAACGCTTCTTATTTTAATCCAATTTTGCTTATTTTAATCCATTTTGGTATTAAAATAAGCAAAATTGGATTAAAATAAGAAGCGTTGCAGCTTATTTTAATGCCTTTTAATTTTCTGTGGGATTTAGACTATTCAATATTGATATATCAAGTATTAACAACATGTTTTGAACATTTTCTAAATATCAATTATTGCATTAAAATACGTCTGAACTAGAATCTGAGGTTTAACCAATTTTCTTCAGATGATCACCAATTTTTTGGTCAATAAGGTTCGTTTTCCGCATATAATTATACGCACCATTATGTACATCAAACTAAAAAGAACAATTAAACATTTTTTTTTATAATTTGCAGTCGCATTAGCAGGATTTTATCGAGCCGTAGTAGCTCTAACTATACTTGCTCCATGACCCCATATTTCAGTTTTTTCTAAATTTTAAGGAACGACATGAATTAATTTGAAAATAAATACTATATTCGTGTTCAGCAGGAACTTCTACTCCGGAAAACACTACGTTGACATTTCAGCAAAAAAGACTTTTTACAAAAATAAACTCCTTACTTCGAAAATGGTGGCAGATTGACTTCCAATTTTCACTATCGTCTATTGGTGTTAAGACGCAAATATACCATGAATGACGCGATTTTTGAGCAAGCCGTCTAAGCATAACATCAACTTACTATCCTTGCCCCATCCTCCCGTACTCTTTTATAATATTACATTAAGCCTGAATCGAAGTACATGACTAATTCTGAGACTAAAATATTTGCAAATTTGAAGATAGTAGTGTGATTGAATAATTTTGAAAGGAAAAATAAAAAAAAACTGTTGAAGGTAGAAACCGCGCTTGGAATGTTAATAGTGGTTTAGCAGCGAGTCATGGGCTGTAGCACACACTGCTATCAGGTAGACGTATTGGGAGCCGTGAGTACGGGGACTATTCAAGATAAAAGAGGACGAAAAACACGTCATTTAGATTAAAAAGGACCCTGTTCGTTCGTATATAGCTTAACTTTCGATATTGCCAAAGCGACTGGAGGGCGAGACATCCCATGGCGATAATCTCCAAGAATATATACATATATACTTTTTAAATAACGAAAGAGCATGTACCTAACGTAATGTTCAACCTAAACTTTCTCATTCTTGCCCCAATCTCCATTTCTTATTCTCCCGATACTAAATTCTAATCAAACCCAACATACTGTCAACGTATCATAAATTTTTAAATAATATTTTAATTTACATTTTTAGTCATCGCAAATATATAAATATATTATTTTCATTTTAAAAATCCATTTTTTATTTATATCATCAACACAGAAAAAATATCGAAAAATTCAGAATAAATATTTTACACTCACTGGGGTGTAAAATAAAAGTTTTTAAAAGGGTCTTTTTCTCAGAAGAATAAGTTTCTAATAATAATTCGGAAAAAACAGTCTGAATGGGATTCGATTAGGAATCAAAGTAAAAAAAAAATAAAATTTAAAAGGTAAGTTTTTTCACGAAGCAGCTGCAGCAACGCTGTTTAAAGTAACGAGACGACTGTAGGTACAGATGAGATAACTCGGGCTTAATAATTCAGACATCTAACAGCTTAGTCCTGTCCCTACATAATGTACACCCACCCTGACGTCGCGTTCCCTCGACCAGGTTTGCTTTGTCTCTCTTTCTCTCCTGATACATTCTATATAAACTCTCTACAATCTCTTTCACTCCTTCTGACACCTCTCTTCTCCACCCTATCGCTTTCGCCCACCCCCAATATATCCCTTTCGCTCTCTTTCGCTTGCCGCTTCTTGGCTTTTAAACTGTCAAACATTCGAATCCGTCGTTTGAATCGCTTCGATCTACCTACTAGCAACCGACCCCAACGCTTTGCCTCGTTAAACATTCATCGACCCCTGTGTACAACCACGCCCGTAAATACTCGAACACGATCTACACGGATACGGATGGCCCGCCATTTTGACCTTCTTTGATATAATAATAAAGAGAAAAAGAAATCATGACTTCACAATTCAATCACCAGAATATATTGCATTGGATTAATCAAGACGCGAACTTCAACATTTATAGAAATAGAATTTATTTCACATGTCACTCTATTATAACTTAATTTCTGGTCAATTTAATTAAAAATTCATTTGGTTTATAGATTATATTGAGAGTTAAATTTGATTAATGATGAATTTAAAATTGTTCCACATTGAAAAAATTATTCTATTATAATAAATATACACTGTAAAAAAAATTAGGGAGTTAAAGTTACTGGGAGTTGTGCACTGAGAAAAAGAATTATTTGTTTCAAATATAAAGATCAGTTTAAAAGTTTTTGTTTAACCCAACACAGTTTTTATGTTTCACTGTAAAAAGAAAGTACTAAAACAGTACCGATTTTAGGTACTAAAATAGAACCAAATGACAATTTAGTACCTGAAGTCGGTATTAAATTAATACCTTTCTTTTTACAGTGTTAATTTTAATATATAGAAAATATTTTCTACTTTGGCTTAAAATTATTATTTGTTTGAATAATTATGTTTGATTCAAACATATTTTCTGTTTGGCTTAAACTGAAAATATGTTTAAAATTTTTATGTTTGATTTAAACATAAAAATTTATTTTGAATAAATTGAAATCAACCATAATTTATGTTTAAATTAAATATATTTTCACATTGAATCAACCAGAGAATATATTTAATTTAAACATAAATATGTTTGACTGTATAACAAAGCTATTTTAAGTTTGGGTTAAACATATTATGTTTGAATCAAACATATCGTTTTCTCAGTGTGAGTTAAAATTTTGGAGTTAAAAATCAACTCAAAAAGGGAGTTAATAATTAAATTAACTCCTTACAACCAACTCCCTAGGCATGAAATTAACTTGTAAAGCATTAACTCCCTTCACTTCAACTCCAAAAGGGTGGGACTTTTATATAGCATCCCCTAGGGAGTTGAAATTCAACTCCATTTTTTACAGTGTAATACTATTTTTAGTTTAGGAACTATTAAATTTTAGCAGTCGTATAAAGTAAGTTGTACCTTATAAAAAATTTGAAAAGTTAATGGCAAACGGAGTTGGGAGTAAAATTTTTCTCTTAGCATTAACTCCCTTAGCATCAACTCCCTTTGCTTCAATAATTACAAAAGGGAAGGACTTTTATCGTTATTAATCGTTCAATTGCATTGTAACTTTCCAGAAAACTTCTTTGGACCTTAATGAACAACTTTCTCACTGGAAGTTTGTTGCTGGTGAAAATTTACAAAAATTCCTCACAGGGTGAAAATTGCAGTTCATGAATTTTGCAATGTCTTATTAAAAAATTAATAACTTTTGCTTCCTCGTGGAGGAAGCTATGTAGTCCTTTCGTTTATAAAATTTTTAAAAATGGTGAAAACAAATTTTCCTCTATATAGAAACATGTTATATGAGATCCTGATCAATTGTCCGGATGTATGTATGTGTGTGTGTATGTATGTGTGTGTGTGTGTGTGTGTGTGTGTGTGTGTATGTGTGTGTGGATCGTTTTTGTGAACACGATATCTTTAACAGGTTTTAATGGATTTGGATAAAATTTGGTAGGCTTATTTAACACATTAATCTCTCAAAAATGACGAGAGGATTTTTAAAAATACCCCAAAAAAAAAATTTTATCGTCTTTTTTCCAAAAAATTTTTTTTAATTGAAAAAATTTTTAAATCGAAAAATTTAAGGTAATATATAATATAATCGTCTTCTTTATGTCAAGATGAATCGATTGATATATATAAAGTATAGATTTGATTGAAATTTAAAGAATTAATGAAAGTTAAAAAATCAAAAATTCTCATTTTAGCTAAAAAATTATGTGTTTATTTAAATTCATGTTTATATATGAAATAATTTTATTCCCTGCATTAAAACGAATCGATTCGTATATATAAAGTTTATGTTACACTCAAAATTAATTAAAATTTCTTTATTTTTCAAAAAATTTAATTAATTTAAAACATTTTTAACTCGAAATTTTTTAAATCAATCAATTGAATTGGACAAATTCATTGCTTCCTTCACGAGGAAGCGAATTTTTTGCTTCAAACAATGAGGAAGCATAATGTTTATGAAATAAACATAAAGGACCCCCTCCTTGTTTTATTTTTAATCAAAACAATTTTTTCTTTTTTTAGTTACTCGTAGAATATAATAACACGTATTTTCGTTTTTGTTTCATTAAGAAATTCGTAAAATTGTCTGAGCTGTCGCGAGTTGAAGTCAAAAAAATAATGAAAATTTTCTTTTTTTAAAAAACAGTTTTTCTTTTATATTTCGAAAACGGAAAAAGATGGAAAATTTCTTATTAAGAAAAAAAGATGCAAAAAAAAGTTAAAGGAAAAAAAGATGCGCCTTTTAATTTTCTATAAGGTAATATATTTAAAAAATTAAAATTTTGAATTTCAATTTTATTGACATTTTCGTACGCTGACCGGCTTCCGGGCGTCCGGCCCGAGCTCGCGACCGGTTGTTCGATTGGGTGCCTCAATTTTCGGATACATTTCAATGCTTTAAAAATGTTTTTCCTTATGTTTTGAATAAAAATATTAAATCCGTGTTATCAAAAAATTTCATGAATCTTTCAAGTTTTCGAGAAAACTATTAAAAGTTGAAAATATTGGTGTATGACAACCACCCAGCGTGACCTCGAAGGGTTAATTGACAGTATTCTTTGTATAATTTTGTAAAATTTATATTCCAAGAATATTTCTCTGCTAAATTTATTGACTTATTTGAAATTATTTAATTAATTTATTGACAATTTGAACTTCTCTCATAACTTTTAATATTTTCATCGATAATTAAAGTTTCCCATCCTATAGTGCATTACACAGAAAAAACTTGGACTCATTTTTGTTGCAACTCATTTTCTTTTGGGTATCGAAATGAGTATGGGACAAACTTCATGTTATTCAAAATGATATTGGCTGGAATTTCAGATTTCTAAGTTGGCATCATAAGCAGAGTAATTTTGTATTTCAATTATTGTTTCTAATATTTCAACAACACCAGAAAGATTATTTTGACCAGTACGAATATTTAGAAGTTTTTAAATAAAAATTATTTATTATTATTTACGTAGATAATAATTAATTTCATAAGTTTTTAAATTTACCGCTATTATTTAAGTTGGCAGTACCGTTCCTGTTGTCAAAACACATGTTTTCATTTTTCTAACCTAAAAACATATTTCCTTTATTATTTTATTACGCGATTACAAGCAATTTTTAATCAAATATATTAAGTCTAGCGTGTTATTTACTTCTTTGTAATTATTATATTTCATGTTTTTGTGCAAAATTATTCGTTATTTCACAATATTTTTCCATTTTTCTTTTTCTCAAAATGAAACTTGCCTGTTTCATTTTGATACTTTTACCTTAGAACTCGAAATGAAACAACCAGTTTCATTTTTGCTGCGAATCAAATTGAGTATAGAATCTATACTCAATTTGAATTCAGGTTTTTTCTGTGTAGGTACTCAAGCTGTCTGTCCCAACCGCAATATCTACTTCGAGTTGCGCGAAGGAGACTAGATTTAGTCCCCTCCACGCAACTTGAAGTAGATATTGCTATTGGGACACTCTCTTAATTTGAATCAGTGAAATTTCACTAGTGAAATAGCTAGAAGTCGGTTACTGAATCATTTAGTGAAATTTTCACTGAAAATCAGTCATATATCACTGATTTCCAGTGAAAATTTTACTAAATGAATCAGTCAATCTGTTTTACCTATTACCGATAATACAGATTGACTGATTCATTTAGTGAAATTTTCACTGGAAATCAGTGATATGTGACTAATTTTCAGTGAAAATTTCACTAAATGATTCAGTAACCGACTTCTAGCTATTTCACCAGTGAAATTTCACTGATACAAATTAAGAGAGCAGACAGTCCGAGCGCCTAATGCACTATTGCGCATATGGACATCATTAATTTAATTTACGCTTTTTTCATTTTTTTGAGAAATCAATTATGTGAAATTTGAAAAATTTTACTTCTTTAAAAAAAATGAAAAAAAATTGACACTCTTTAACAATGTAAACTTATTTCAAAAATATAATTTACAAAAAATATTTTAGATAAAGTGACTCTTCCTATATCCCTAAATTCTTTTTTTAATAAAATTAAAGTTCCTAATTTTGTAAACTTTTGAAAGAATTCACAAGTATATTTAAAAAACATAAATTTTTAAAAATTTTAATATTTTTGTATTATTTTTTTACAGTTAATAAGAAATGCGCTTTTAAAAAAATTAAATAAAAAAACTGTTCGTAAAATAACATTTTTTGGCAAAACCCAACCGTAAAATTAAATTTTAAACACGCTAAGCTATGTGCAATACTCTCTAAATTTGAATCAGCGGAATCTCGCTGATTCTCAGCTATAAGTATACCACTGATTCTAATCAGCTTATATGCACTGATGAATTAGTTGAATTTCACTGATTTTTCAGCGTATATCCGCTGATTGGTACCAGTGGTATACTTATCGCTGATTCAAATTTAGAGAGTAAGTATATCAGTTTTACATAGTGTGTAAAAGATAACTTTACACACTTTTGTGTTTATTTATTTGCATAATTTTTTATTAAATTTTGCGTTAAAAAGCTCGACTAAATTGCTGTGATGGAAAGAGAAAGTGTGCGTAAAAGTACGATTTCCCCTCGAGCGATTTAGTCGAGTTTGTGACGCAATAGGTGTTATAAAAAAATCTTTTGCAACCTGTTACAATTGCGCATGCGTCAAATACACTGTTAGAAAAATCTGTATTAGATTTAATATACATGCGTATGAAGCGAATATGCACTACAGTTATTGAAATCTAAGATACATGTATATTAAATTTAAAGTGACAACATGGCGGCTGTAGATGCCTATTTCACCAAACGGTCATTATTTCCTTGATATTGAAAATTTATTTGAAATTGAAACAACAGTGCGTAATTCTTTAACTATTGTGTTATTTATGTCCAAATAATGTTTTATAAGGGGAAAATTTTTCAAAAAAAACATTCTAAATACAAGAATTTTATTACTTATATGTGACATTTAGGTTAAGTACTATAAATGTCAAATTATATGCATTTTTACAATGTAAATTGATTTAAACTTGTATTTACATGAAAGAAATTACTTTGCTTTATTAATAAAAACCTTATTTTGTACACAAGAACATGTATAAATTGAGTAAAATGCAATTTTTTTATTTGAATTTTTTTCAGTGACAAAATTTAATATACTTTGTATATGAATTACACTCTAATATACCAGTTTCTTAAATTTAAGTACTTTATGTATATTAAAACTACAAACATTTTTAACAGTGTAGTTATACTGCACTGTTCGCATAGGGGGGGGGGTTAAGAAATTTGTGACAACCAGCAGAAAAAATGGTGCTAATATACATGTAAAACAGTGTGACGTGGGAGAGATCAAAAAAGGATAAATGACGTACTTTATGGACAAAGCCATATGAAAGCAGATTAATTGAAATAACAGTGCTTAATTCTTTAATTAATATGTTGTTCGTGTCAAACAAATAATGTTTCATAAGGGAAATTTTTTTCAAAAAATCATTCTAAATACCAGAATTTTAATGCTCATATATGTATGACATTTAGGTTAAGTACTCTAAATGTCTAATTATATACATTTTGACAATGTAAATTGATTTAAATTTGAATTTATATGAAAGAAATTATTTTGCTTTATTAATAAAAACTTATTTTGTACACAAGAACATGTATAAATTGAGTAAAATGCAATTTTTTAATTCTGATTCCTATAGGTAATTAAATTTTATATACTTTATATATAAATTCGCTTTAATATACGCAGTTTCTTAAATTTAAGTACTTTATGTATATTAAAACTACGAATACTTTTAACAGTTTACGCTAATTGGTAACAGTGGTATACTTATCGCTGATTCAAATTTAGAGAGTATAATAATCAAAGGAAAAAAGCGAAAAAATTTCAAATACTTCTGGAAAATAGTGTGTGACAAATATTCGATTGGAGTACCAATTTGATGTATTATTTTAATTATTATTAATAAAAAAATAATAGAATTTCATAATTGAAAAATTATTGTTTTTATAGGGAAAAGAACAATTGTAAATTCGATTAGTTAGAAATTTTTCAAATGAAATATTTAGAAAAATATTAATATGGTAGAATATCAAAAATCGATGCTGTTTAGTATTCACGAGTCCGTATAATGGTCGGCATTCTGCGTGAAATCGCAATCGCATAATGATAAGAGTAACGCGTTCCAGGATGAGAGAATATGGTTATACTGGTCCTGGTGAATAGGGAGCTTGCCGTCGGGGCTGCAAAATGTAATCGGCACAGCGCCCTCAATTATTAATTGCTAACCGCGTTAATTACTTCCATTGGCGTAGGCACACCTGTCACTGACACAATGGCGTAATACTATATCTACAAAATCCTCCTCAAATATAGAGCAATATACTATACCTATATGTAGTACTTCGAATTTTAAAATATTAATAAATACACCAAATTCACAATTGAAACAAAAATCATTAAAGAAATTACAAAATTTTACTCCCATATTATATAAATATTTATAAAAAATTAATCTGTTTAAAGAAAAAAGTCAATTCAAAAATTAAAAAAGAAAATTTGATTTAAATAACAGGTTACTATTATTAAATAAATACTTATTTGTATTAAATAATTATTTTAAATTAGAGGTTGTAGGCAAATTTAATTAATATTAAATTAATTAAAATTAATACCTGAAATATTTTAGTACATGTATAGTTACATCAATTATACAAAGATGTATAAAACCGTCATTGTTTTCTTTTTTAATTCTTGTTATTATTGTAAAAAAATATTTTAAAAAAGAACAAACAATCAAATTATTTTAATTAATATGACAATACCTTTTTAACAATTACCATATGGTAAAAATTAAAAGAGATGTTTAAACATAACCTCTTTAATTCATTCTACAAAATAAAAGAAGAGAACAAATAATTTATTTATAATTATTTAATGTAAGTACAACTTTTTCTAAATTCAATGTGAAACAAAATAAATAATTTTATATTGTGTTATTAATTTTAAGATCTGTTACTATTTTCAACAAAAAAATTTTTTTAGAAAATCTTACGTAAACTTGATAAGGGTAACGGTTGTTACCGAAACGTCATTTCAAATAAACAAAATATTGTAAAAAAACTGACCTAAAACCTCTAATTTAATACAATTATCACCTCATAAAAATAATACATTAAATAAATTAAATAATTATTATTTCAGTTAGGTAATTAAATGGTATTTATTTTAAAGACACAAATTATTGTTCCAAATAAAATTTATTTAATTGAAATTAAAATTATTTAGTTCAAGTAAATATTTATTTAATAATAGTCACAAGTAACCAATTATTTGAATCAACTTTTTTTTCCAGGATAACATAATAATTACAAAATTTTTGAAGACTAGAAAAAAAATTTTTGAACTTGTTTTTATTTCAATTTGTCTAAAAATATAGACCCTATTTCAAAATAAGATACAGAACCAGGAAATTAATTTCACAGTGTGACTGATATAGTACGAAAAAACTGAAGCAAAAGAGAGCAAAAAATATTTTTTTTTTTTCAAGGTTAGAGATGATCAAGTAAATTACAGGAAGTCCCTAACCAAAATTTCGTCAGACATCTAGTATAGGTTAAATCAACAAGAGACACACAAACGCATCTGAGTTTGAATCTTGAACACGATTCATAAGAAAAGACGATATTAACACAAGAGTAGCCACCGGTCTTTAGTACAACACAAACCATTATAATATTATAACGACTGCTTTAAAAACCTGTTTAAACTACACCAAAGATATCTTTCTCTTCAAATAATAAATTCAAATCTGAAAAAAATGAACATAATAATAATACAGAAGTAATGTTTGCAATGAATACGAAGAGATTTTAATTTGGAATTCTAAAGTGCGTAAAAGTCTTGTGCGGTATCTATATAAAATGGTCGTTAATTTCTTCAACTCACGTTTAACATAAAATATCACTTTTCGATAGAAACTCGTTTTTTCAATCTCTCTTATATATAGAGAAATATTTCAAGTATTTTACAATTTTAAATTATCGGCGCGTTTAGGCAAATCTTGATTATATATATATATATATATATATATATATATATATATAAAACTCAAGTACGAAATGATCCATCATAGTAGTTAAAGAGATGTCGTTATGTGAGGTCTATTTGAATAAAACATATTTGTAGAATAGTACATGGCTACTGCTTTGGAAGAAACATATCATCAGACACAAAAAAGGAGAACACGCGGTGTGTGCGTTGATAAACAAAGGTACATCGAAACCGTTTAATTACTGGAGACCGAAGATTAACTCTAATGGAACGATGCTGTTTCGAGCCTCGAGTTCTTGTTGCTGATTGGCCGCAGGTTCCTACCTGGCGCCTACCAGGCTAAATAACTTTTGAGTTTAATTGTAGCACACACGTTATCGGACCGAACGGTTCTTTATTGGACAGCAACGTCGTCACCAGTCCTTTGGGGGCATTCCTTTTAAGCGTCGAGCATTAGTGACTACTTCTTTTTTTTCCTTAAACAAGGTAAACGTATTATTGACGCCACGATAAAGCCACCCAAATACCGAGGGTGTTTAAAAAGTTGAAAAGATTCAACGATATGGTAAGACCACATGATTTCGTTATATACAACAAACAAAAAGAAAAATAAGATAAAAGAAGAACAACTACAAAGAAAAGATAAGGAGAATTTAAAAGTTTCAACAACAAAAAATAAGAAACAATGTCAATAAAATAAAATAAAGAAGCAAAATTATAAAGTGAAACAGTGTGTTTGGAAACTCTTCGTATATATATATATAAGAAAGATCGTGCGGTAATTGCCAGTAGCCACTTGAGGGAATAGACTTTTTATTTTTATCGATTAATTAAAATCAATTCATTGCACTCCGAGTAATATTAATTTCAATTAACCTTGATCTGATCGAGTATGCAAAAGATACGTATACATTTTTTTCCATAAAGAGAGAGAGAGAAAAAAGAAGAGTAAGAAAGAAAAAGAAGCTCGCAGCTGTCGAGTTTTGCCATTTATGTTTAAAGCATGTACCCATTTTCGCGATAAGGGTAAAAGTTGAAGATATAGAGACGGTAGTTTGGATTTCCTTACGGAGCAACTTGCGTGACAACCGCTCGGCCATTTTGCGGTGTCCTAATAGTTTTAGAGCTAGGAAGCAGACAAAAGCAGACAAGCCACCCTTCGCGACCAACACACCCCTTTTCATCCCCTCCACTCGTCACACAACCCCCAAGCTAACAACGACGCCGGCGCTCCTTAGCGACGAATCTAATTAACTTTATTACATTTCTCTTCTGTTTTCCACCCTAACAACACGACAGTCATTTTCCCACTTCTCAATATCAGATCTTATATATACGATATCTAACGAAAAAAGTCTCAAAAAATATATTTATTTAAATACTCATTTTCTTGTGCAAAAGTATAAATGTTTGATAAATTTTTTTAGAGATTTATATAAAACAAAAAATAAATGGAATAATATGTGTATATTTATAAACGTGAGAGATTTAATTGTATAATATTTAGTTCAATCAATAATGCATTTGATTAAAATAGCCAAATGTTTTTGCCAATACATAATTATTTTTCTCAATAGGTCACAAAATGATTTCATTTACTTTTCCATCTTTTATTGAATCAATATTATATAAGTATAGCTTTAAAATTTATTTTTTGTTAGAAATGATATTTATTTATCCACACGAGAAATAATATTTACTTCCAAAAGGGAGAATATTCATTAGAATTTCGTCAAATTTTTTGTTAAAATAACAATTATTTAAAAAGAAAATCTCATCAAAATTAAATTCGATTAATTGAAAAAAAAATTTCAATAAAATTTCTTGTAACTTCGTAGTTTTGTCGTTTTTGAATTTCCGAATAAAAAATGTAAATGACAAAACTTAAAAAGTGGAAAAAGGCGGCAACAAATGAAAATCTTGCTGTCTGTGATGAGGAGTTTGAATCTTTCTTTCATTTAACTACACCTAGAGAAATATTTTATTTGAATTAAATATAATACATTTGAGTTAAATAAAATTTTTTATTTAAATCAAATAAAAATTTATTTGCATCATTAATAAATACTTATTAGGCTGTGAGACAAATATAACAATTCTCTGGGTGTATACACGGAGAAAAAAGAATTGTTGTGGTTATTAAAAATTAAGTCCACACAACAATTCCGGATTGTAAATATAGAACCAGCAGTTCTATTTGTTGTTGGGACAAAAAAAAATTGTTAAAATGGGATTGTCATTAAAACTATTCGGATTGTTCGGTGAACAAACAGAATTGTTTGATGAACAAAGAAAATTGTTATGGAACAGCTGAAATAACAAAACTAAATTGTTAAATCGGCAATACAATTTGTTGTATTAACAAAGCTTTGATCCGTCTAATACAATTTGTTTACTTTCTTCGCGTTCTAAAATAATAATCGATAGCAGATTTGCGTAGGTCATATCACCAGTTTCATTTGCATTAAAATCTGTGGAACATGAAACTTCTGAATCAAATTCTTTGACCTGAAACCAAAAAATTATTTTCAGTTGAAATTTGTTGTTAAGTAATATTAAATATACATTTTGTATTTTTTAAGGTGAAGTTATGTTCAATAGTAACCGAGTATATAACTTACCGATAGACGATGAAATTGTCTCTTATTCACTACACTTGCAATAAATTTCTCACTTTAACCGGATTCATTATTTAACAGCACTTTGTCATTTAAAAAAAAATAATAATAAAAGCAAAAGTGGCCAATGTGCCAGAAGCAAACGACGCGACGATCTGCACGACAGTTTGCGAGAATTCAAGATGACCACGTGACATGGAACAATAAACCTGTCAGCTAAACAAATCCGGATTGTTCCATCAGCAATTGACAGAGAGTTTGCTTCTGCAACTGTAGGGAATTACAAACTGAACAAAACTGACAACAAAATATTCGTATTGTTGTTAAAACAACATATATTTGTATTGACAACAATCCGAATTGTAATATTAATATTTCGAATTGTAACATCAACAAATCTACTGACAACAATCAAAAAATTGTTTGCACAACAATCCCATTTTTCTCCGTGTATTTGTCTCAAAATAGACATGTATTTGTTGCAAATAAATTTTATTTGATTTAAATAATCCGGATTATTTAAATCGCCTGTATATATTTTTTTTGGTTTTGTCAAAATCACAGAAAAAACTTGGACTCATTTTTGTTGCAACTCATTTTCTTTTGGGTATCGAAATGAGTATGGGACAAACTTCATGTTATTCAAAATGATATTGGCTGGAATTTCAGATTTCTAAGTTGGCATCATAAGCAGAGTAATTTTGTATTTCAATTATTGTTTCTAATATTTCAACAACACCAGAAAGATTATTTTGACCAGTACGAATATTTAGAAGTTTTTAAATAAAAATTATTTATTATTATTTACGTAGATAATAATTAATTTCATAAGTTTTTAAATTTACCGCTATTATTTAAGTTGGCAGTACCGTTCCTGTTGTCAAAACACATGTTTTCATTTTTCTAACCTAAAAACATATTTCCTTTATTATTTTATTACGCGATTACAAGCAATTTTTAATCAAATATATTAAGTCTAGCGTGTTATTTACTTCTTTGTAATTATTATATTTCATGTTTTTGTGCAAAATTATTCGTTATTTCACAATATTTTTCCATTTTTCTTTTTCTCAAAATGAAACTTGCCTGTTTCATTTTGATACTTTTACCTTAGAACTCGAAATGAGACAACCAGTTTCATTTTTGTTGCGAATCAAATTGAGTATAGAATCTATACTCAATTTGAATTCAGGTTTTTTCTGTGATACATTTTTTGTTTAACAGGTCAAAAACTACAAAGTTACAGGAAGTTTTATCGAATCCTTTTTTTAATTTATTTTGGAATGGGTCCTTTTCACTAGTTTGAATTCGAACTTTAGCAACCATTATCCTATCTATTTTATTTAGTAATTACTAAGGAAATTCTAAAAATGGCTCATTAAAAGCAGTATATTTATAAATGAACTAAAATTCTAAATAACTATTTTCATTGTTTTTTTTTTTTAATGTTTCAGGAGACAAACGGCCGAAGAGAGAGAAGCAGAAAGACAGGCGGCAAATCGTTTAATGCTGTCGTTACAAGCGGAAGCTTTAGGAAAAGTTGGATATCCAACTTCAATACCATCTCATCCATCCAATACATCTGTCCCTAATCTCGAAGGCCAACAGGCCCCTCCACCATTAGCTCATCCCGTGGGTCAATGGGCCTCACCATACGGTCCACCCCAACCTCTCACTGATCCTATTTGCTGAGTGTAATGAAGAAGCCATGTAAATTTAAGTTTCACATTATTATACGAGCTCTAGTTTTTGCTTCTTTCTGAGAATTCGTTCGCAAAGGAAACATTAAACAATGAATATTCCGCAAGAACTCACTGTATATAGATGTACCGAGAGTTCCTCGAAGACTTAACGCTTAACTTGAACCACGAACAGAATCAGATAATCACCTTCTCTCGTTCAAGGAAAGGAAAAAAAAATTATATACATATATATGTGTGTCAGTGAAAAAAGTTGAAAATAAAATTAGTTAACAAGAATTTTTGAAACGCGTCTTACAAAATTGACTAAGAGGACATGTGAAAAAAAAATTTATTATTTTTCAAGCAGGAATCAAGAATGACATTAATTTTTTAACATATATTCAAATCAATAAAACTAAATTATGAATATAATTTCAAAATAATATGATCTCAGAATAAATAAAATTATTATGAGCGGAATATTCAAGTTGTCTGATTGCCAAAAAAATGACGAAGCTTGACAGTCTCGACTGCTGAGTTGAATAATGTAAATATTTCTTTAAAAAGTGTTGTGATTCTGTTAATGTTGATAAAAGTAGAATTTTGTATTTTTTATTAATTTTCGTGAATTGGAAAAGTATATATATATATATATTTGAAGACTATGTCAAGAATATTATTTTGTTAACGAAGAAATAGAAATTTTTCTTTGTATTTTTCATTTCAAAATGGATTTTTACTGTGAAACAGATATGTGAAAATCACTATAACACACACACACACACATAACATATCTTTGTATATATATAAAAAAAATTAAGTTAAGATCTGCTTATAAATATAAGCAACACATGCTTATTTTATCATGGAAAATTTATTAATTCTACCATGGTGAGTCTGTATGAGCATATATCCTGTACATAATTACTGAAGGTACGAGTCAGATTATAATCGTAACGATGATACTATTTGCGATACATTGCATCGTTACTGTTATTGACATATAATTATATTAAATATTTGAATGGAACGAAGCTTGTATTCTGCGTTAAGAATAATCCTAAGGCTACCGATCTTTAATGAACTATGTGATGTTATGTACCTATACTTGTAATGTGTAAATATAGAACAAAAATGAAATGGACATAAATGATCTATACTAGAAAAATATATGTCTTATTTATCAATTCCTGACAATTTTGTTAAAAAATATAATTATAATTATTATTTATTAAAAATAAATCACTAACCTTATACTCTGCATCCGATGTATATATTTCGGACGATAAGATGTACTGGAAACACACGCGATTTAAAAAATTTCTAACATTCCTGATATTTAAATGAAAAAAACAAAATACTTTTTCTAAAGATTTAAGCGATCGCGATTTTAAGAATTTCGAACACTCCCGAAGCTATTTTATTTTAAAAATTATAAAATTTTCACTAACGGTTATAATGATGTGCAATATATAACAGGTCTATACACAAATTACAACTGATGAAATTTCCTTTGGTATTTCCAATATTCCAATTTGTCTGCAAACTGTAAATGGAAAATATAAAAGTCAGTTTTATTAATTATTACTAAAAAAAATAAATTTAATATTATGTAATTTAAAATAATAATATCAACCCTGATAGGAAAAAGTCATGGCGCTAGCTAGCACTGCTGGATTACATAAGCGCCATGAATTTTTTCTACTAGGGAGTTACATGTAAATAAATTTGTCATTGGAACGGCTTAAAATAAAATACTTCTTCTTTTGATTGATTGATTTTTTTATTTCGTTAATAATTTTGATTATTTTATGGTATTAATTTAACCTGCAAGGCTTTATAATACCTCATATTTCACTGTTTTCATAGAATTTGATTTTTAATGTTAATATTATTTATTTATATAATTTAGTCTCAAGATATATATTTAGATTTTCCCTGACTATATGGATCATGATTTTGTTTGCACGAACGAATTAAAAAGTATGGAAACCCAAACATAAACTCAAAACTGAAAAATAGTTTTTAACGCAAATAAAAAATTTCAAATAATTTTACAAGATTTACTTACACACTTTTCGGAAAAACTTATGTTGAATTAAAATCTTTTGTTAAATAATTATGTTTTTAATATTTTGACTTTTCTCTTTTTTTATTAAATAATTATTTAACAACTGAAAAAAGTTTACGATTGTAGAGAATGCATAACTAGATCTTCAAAAATTGTTTGAAAATATTTTTTATTAAAGTAGTATAAGGTGCTCCTACTCTAAAGGTACACTTTCACCAGTTGGCTGCCTGCAGAAGTTGTCATGGCAACGTATAGGAGTAATAGAGATAGTCAATTCAAATTTGAATTTTCTCTCTCTTACTCCTTTACGTTGCCATGACAACTCCTGCAGGCAGGCAGCCACCGGGGTGTGAGTGCGTCTTTAGTTAGCGATACTAACGCTCTTGCGGAGAAACTGTTGCAACTCAGGTGAGAGATGAAGATTAAATACAATTTTCAGTTTTGAGGTTATGTTAGGGCCTCCATACTCCTTAAACTATAATCTTTAACGAAACAATTCCTTCTGTATGAGCATTTCAATTGAAGTAAAAAAAAAAACGCAAAAGGCATGGTCCAATAACAAATATAATAAATAAAGTGTTCCTCTAGCAAAAAATGTACCTAATCAATATCTAAAAGCGTCAGTTATGAAAGGAAACGAAAATGGGAAAGTATAGCAGAGGTTCAAAGACTTTTCTGATAATAAAAGTCTGGACAAGGACATCGTCGTCGGTTTCTTTCGATTCCGGCAATTGTTTTATTTCCTCAGAATGATCCTATATACTTCTCCTAGAGCTCGAATGTCGTGGGGTCTTCGCTTACCGGATGTGGCTACGTTTACTGCCGATAATTGCAGAGAAGATACCAAGCGCCGTCCTGCCCAATTATTTGAGGACAAATGCCGACCGAATGAAGAGAGAATGAAAGTTATCTTTCTCTCTCACACACTCTTAGATGGATGAAGGCGCGACAGGATGCTGACACCCCTTCCAAAGATTCTAGATCACTAGACCACCTATATAAAAAAAAGTCTTTCTCTCCCTTTACTGTCCACTTACTTAATACTTTGTCCAACAAAGCTTATTCGGTTCGTCAAACAGTAGTTAACTTTTCTCAGAGAGGATATCTCATCTCTACTACTTATTGTGCAGTGAAACTTAAACCATTTGGCTAATAACATTTTAGCTGTAAATTAAATTTTCTTATTCAACAAGTTCACTACTAGAGTGACAATGACAAAATAAATGTCTAAATGTTGTATATTATAAAGAATGTTTTCTTTTAAACAAATTTTTTTTTTTAATATTTCAATTATATTTTTAAATTATTCTTTCTTTATTAAAAATTATATTAACTTTGGAACAGTAAAAATTTTTTTTAATTTTAAAATCGAATATTTCCAAACTTTTTTAAGGTCATGTGATTGTTATTAAGGTTTTCTAGCAAAATATTTAATAGATTGAGCTGAAATTTTGTGGAGAACTTGAAAATAGTATAAGGATTCGGTATCATAATAATATTTTGTCAAAAAATTTATTTTAAAAAAATTACATATTTGGAGAAATGACTAAAATCGTAGGTAGGGGAAAAAATTTTGCAAAATAAATTTGCCAATGCAAAATTTCCAAAATTATTAATTTTCCAAACCACTAATTTCCAAAAGTTCTTTTTTCCAATGAACATTTTTTCCAAAAGTTCTTTTTCTTTATTTATCGGGATTTTAGGTGCAACTTCATGTTAAGAAACAGTTAAATTCTAGTTTAAATTTTTTAGTTAAATTTTAGTTTTTATTATTTAAAATGGCAGAAATGATTCAAGTTGGAAAAACGATTTACTTACATGCCGATGGCTATTTATATTATAAACATTCGAATGGAAAAGCTAACGTTAAGTATTGGAAATGTCAAAATACCGAATGTTCAGCACGAGCAGTAACAATCATTTGCGGAAACACAATAACGGTACGCAAAGGCTGCAAGCCTTTGAAGATCACCCTGATCATGCTCCGAATCGAAAGTAAAGAACAGGAAGCGTATCTAAAAATTTTTCAAGTTACCCAAGAATTGATTGAAAAATTTAAAATTCACTTTATTCTACCACAAATTTTAATGTCTGATTTTGAATTGGCCATTATTAATGCTGCAAAAGCTACTTTTGGAGACATCGTGCTCTGTTGCTTATTTCACTTGTGTCAAAGCGTATTTAAACGAGTACAGAATGAGGGACCACAAAAAAAAATACAATGATGAGAATGATCGAAGCATTAAGGGGGGAACACCAGTTGTAACTCAAAAAATAATGCTTTTTTCAAGAATATTTTCCAAAAGAACAATGAATCTTTTTAAAGAATACTATTTATTAGTTAAAAGTACATGTAAAAAGCTGTAATTTAAAAGAAAAAAAAAATTTTTTTAACAAAAACTTTTGGAGATATGAGCCATTGAAGTGGCGTCTTAAGAAAAAAGGCGAATTGCGGTGACCAGCATTCTGCAAGTATACTTCGTCTGAAATACAAAAATGAAATTGATTTACATTTATTATAAGATTATCTAGTTCGTGATCGAAGGATTTAAAAAAAAAAAAAAATTTGACAAAATGGCGACCTGTCAAAGTCAAAAGTATGATTTTCGTTAAAAAAATACGGTCGATTTTCAGCTATATAAAAAAAAGTTTTGCATAAAAAAAAAAATCCTTCGATCACGAACTAGACTTATATGTGTAAATGAAGCACACTAAATTTTAAATAAATCGGTTTAATGGTATTCGAGTAATCGTGGTCACCGACTTGGAAAATGTCATTTTGAGAAAAACGCATTCAAAGTTTCAACTTACTTTTTTTTGTTCAGAAGAAATTTTGTTTCCAAGTTACAAAGAGTCATCGATTCTTGGACCATATAATAACTCTTCCGCAGTGGTTGCCGTTTCTAAATCATAGGAAAAGGCCATCTGTCGTTAGGGTCAGTTATGGCTGGCCACCTTGTATGAAGCCACGGGACGCGCCGATGCAGTGTTCTGTATATCTCATTTATTTTTCACCGGATCAACTTTGAAATTTACAGACACATTTCTAAATATGTGTACTTTAAGAAAATGCACAAAAAAAAAAATTGATTTTTCGAAAGTTACAACTGGTGTTCCCCCCTTAAAGAGGCTACACAGATGATGTGTGCCTTAGCGTTTGTTCCGTCAGATACAGTACCTGAATACTTCGATATATTGTTCACACTTACCAAAAATATGTTGACGATAACGACATTCTAGGATACTTAAAAGCCATCGGCTACCATCTGCATTTTTAACGAGATTCTTTTAATATCTTTTTTTGGAACTTTTCTATTTTGGAATTTTTATATTTTGGAACTTTTGTACTTTGAAATTTTTGTACTTTAGAAAAAATATACTTTGGAGTTTTCAACTTTGGAAAAATTTTTATGGAAGTTTTGGATTGAAACTTTTTTTTATTATTAATTCTCTGGTACATAACATCGATTCCTTATACTATTTTTGAGTTCTCTACAAAATTTAAGTATTTTGCGAAAAATAACCTACGGAGAATAATTTTTTTTATTGAACCACGTGCTTTAAATTTACAATAAAAATTAAAAAAAAAAAAAAAGAAAAATTTAGTTCTGCATCTAACTTATTTATATAATGATAAAAATACCAGCAAATAATCCTTAATTAATCATATATATGGAATAAGTTGATTCACAATAATAGTCAATAATAGAAAAATATAAAAAGAATCTATTAACTATAGTTTTTTCATTTGAGAAAACTGACAATTAGAAAAGTTAAAAATAAAATGAAATAAATATAATTTTTAAAATATATATAAGTATAGTAAAAAAAATATTGAATTGTTAAATTAATTATCATTACTACTGTTACAAAAAACAAACAATTTAAGTATAGAAACAAAAGACTTCCTCTTTGTGAAAAAGAAATTAAAGGTTAATGGAGAAAATATGTCTTGTTCCGACCAATCAAAAAAAAAAAAAAAAAAAGTTAGGCGACGCAAGATTTGAAATTGCCATCGGTATTTACGATAGTTTAGCTGCCAACGCTCGGCGCGTTTCCTGCCCTGTAATCTTGCCGGAAAGACCCTTTTGTGATTTTTCTACTTTTTGTCGTAAAACTAGACTCTTCAGTTCCATTATCATTACGCACACGAATTTAAACGCAACTTCTTTTTAAAATGCAATCAACCAACGTGTACCGCCCTCTCAAAATAAAGTATATCTCATTTAAAAAGGAAAACTTTTTCTAATTTTATCCCAAATTAATGAGACTCTATATAAAAGAACTCATTTTAAAACGACAAAATAGAGTTATCATAAGAGAAAAAGAACTTTTAACAGTCTTTTACTTATAAAAGAAGATTCATTTTTTTTTTGCTATAATATGTTCCCGGAAATTCATTAAAAAAAATAATATATAATTTTAAAAAGTGCACAATTTTAAGTTCTATATAAATATAATACACGTATTTCTTACAAGGAAATGAAACAAGAAAAGATAACAAAATATTTTTTCAATTGTTTAAAAATAAAATTATTGTTCACTTAAAATCTTTATCTTGAAGAGGCCTTTAAGCTGAGTAGAATAGCAATAGCAATAACTCTATGCCTGTCCAATAAATATACAACGTTTAGTTTACACATGCTATTATACGTATAGTCTTTAGAGCGGAATTAAATTCAATGCAATTTTCATGTTCTTACTAAAAACGTTACCAATCTTATAAATTCTTCCAAACCTAAACAAAAAACACTATAAAATTAAATTAAAAATGTTTTTTAAACTTAAATTTCAATACATAATAATCTTTGCAATTTCTAAATAATTTATTGTTAAAATTTACTATCCTTTTTTCAAATAAAAAACGTAAATAAATATTTAAAAAAAAAATAAACATATTTTTACTGAGCGACATTTCGATTATGTCGAAAATAGAAAGGTAAAATCGTTTCCATTAGGTTCTCCGCCACGTTATTTCTTGAAATGCGTTTCTAAGCATAGGTCGTTAAGTAGTATACCCACTTACTTCCTGTCCGCGAAACGAAGACTCGTTCCTAGACAAGGGAACCCGACATTTTTATTTCCGATAGTTTGCGGTCAGACTGTACGAAAATATATAGGAATTTCGATATAGAAGATGTTCTAATTAACTCCAACAAATGTAATTGAAAATTTTTGTTCTTTACCCATATCCTTTTTTTCGAACCAAATTTAAAATCGCATAATCAAAATACCTATTTCCGTTAATTCGATCCAAAAATTTTTTCAAAATAATTTTTCTATTAACCTCAAATAATTTGTTTTAACAAAATTACTTTATTCTAAGAATGAGTTTAAAGGCAAATTCAAATTGAGAAGGAGAAAATTTTTGATATCTAACTTTTTAAGATAAATAAAAATTTTTTTTAATTGTTAAAAGAACAAATATTGTGTAGAATAAAAGTGACAAAATACATAATTCTTGCATTCTCACTCTCACGCGACAAATGATAGATGACAGGAATAAACTCGACACACGACTGTTCAAAAAAAACGACTACCACTCTCTTGATCCTTCACTATATATGTACACCTACCATTTAGGATGATTGCCTGATTTATGTATTTATACGGGAATGATCCTACGACCCAAACTCATGCCGTCAACATTTACTGGCTGTTCCTTTCTTTACCTTTTTCATAAACATTATATCATACAAGGATTAGAGGATAAACCCATAATGTTCTATATACACTGCAAAAAGTTGGTATCTTCTTGGTATCTTAAAACAAGATGTTAAGACGGAAATGGTAACTTCCATTCGCTTCCATATTAGAATAAGATGTTAATTTTAATATTTAGATGCTTTATTCCTATTATAACATCTTAAAATAAGACACTTTAAATAACTAAAAAGTTACTACCAAAACGTCTTAAAAGTGACTACCAAAACATCTTATATTAAGACACTTCTTTTTGCAGTGTATACATGGATAAAAATAGAATCAATAAAATTAAACGGAATATTCAAATATTTTTAGGAATTCAATTTTTTAAAAAATTTTATCAAACATTCAATAAACTTTTTAGAATGAATGTGCACTAAACGAAATAATTTACAACCTTTACAGAAAAATTGTTGTTTTATAAAGTGCTCTCTAAAACTGAATCAGTGAAATTTGACTGAGAATAGGCTCACAGATTCTCAGTCAAATTTCACTATGATTTAGGTTTAGAGAGTTCTTTTTAAAAACAGATGTCTGTGTAAAATAAAAAAAATAATATTGAAATTTGGATTTTTGCAACAAAATTTTATAGCTGGCAATAACAATTAGTTTTGTTAAGAATGACTAACATGACAACCGAAAATTGTCGTTGACGTGCGATTAAACGCGAAGATTTAAATGAAGAAATTTCAAATATGAAAAGAACGAACATCGTCAGTACTCGACACGAGAGCGAATAATAAAGACAATATAGACGCCGATACATTATCAAATTATATTAAATAGAAAATAAAATCATGTGATTTTAACCAATTCTAATTTAAACATTAATAATAATAGAATTTTATTTTCTCGAAACCCTGACAAAAGTTTTGAATTGATATTCAATCAGTTTTTATGAGTATTATTCAAAGGAATTCTGCAATTTGCTTCCGACTCAATCAGATTTTATCCGAATTTAGATTTGTATGTAACTCAACAAAAAATTTTTTCCAAATCCAAATAGTTAAAATTCAGCTTCGAAATAAAACGAATTAATTCGGCAACGATTTTTTGTTAAATTACATACAAATTTAGATTCGAATAAAAACTGATTGGTTCGAAAACAAATTTCGCAACGCCTCGGAATAATAATAAAAACTGATTGATAATCAATACGAAAATTTAAAAGAAAAAAAAAATGACAAATGAAACTATGGACAAATGAAGATTTGGTGAAATAGAAATTCTGTTATTTAAACAATCGACTAAATATGAATTTTTATAAGAAAAGAGTTCTTCTGAATTGTGACTCATTATCACTTTTTCAAAAGTGCACATGTAATTAAATCTTCCAAAATTGTTTGAAATAAATTTTTATTATATTTTTATTTCCTTTAAAAAACGCATATTTAATTTATTGAGGTTATTGTCACTATTCTCCTTAAATATTAACTGGCTTTTTTTTACAATGAAATGAATAAAAAATAACAAATCTGCTTGAATTCAGTATAAATTACAAACATAATTATTTTTGAGAAAATGCACATATGGAGAGCCTACTGCTAATGATGAACGTAAAATACATACGATAAATACAAAATCGACAAAACAATCAACTCAAGTTGTTACAATGTAACCTAAAGCCATAAGGCTCGTACGAGAAGTAACAATTATCAGCACGTGTTTATGTAGAATTGCTTATGCTTTAATCACTTACTAGTAAAGCAGTCGAGATATACTCCTGTAGCCCCGGGGGAAAAAAAATCCCACTTTTCTCTTACATACACAAATACACGCACCTATATAACAATATATCTGATTATCAGATAACTAAAATTAAAAAAATTATTATTAAATTTTTAAAAACTTTTCCTATTTATAAATAATTTATGTACAATTGTCAAATTTGTATTTTCGATGGAAAGCTAGTATATACATATATATATATATACTTATTTATATGGTGATTGACTTATGAAGTAAAATGCACATCAAAGAGAATACTCCCATGAGTCTAACATTGCTCATAGGAAAGCTTTTCATGTGGTCATGTGTTTGAAATAGGGGCACACATATGCCTTAGAATGAGTAAATCGCATGGATACACACGAGTCAAATATATATTGTGTTATGGCCCACAGGGACGTAGTGACGACATTTTAATATTTAATGTGATTAAACTCATTCTGACCCGCCTCCCGTAATTGGTTTCTGATTAGCGCTAAGTTTTAAGTGTATTATATTGAACGTGTGTATATTGTATTTGGATACAATACTCAATTACTCATATATCATATGTATATTAAATTATATTAAAAAATATAAAACAATTTTTAAAACACGTTTTTTTTTAATAAACGGTGCCATAGCATTTTTTATTTCTGGTAGCGCATAGGGTGATTCTTATAGATTTTTTGACGCTAAATATGAATCCGAACTCAGAACACGATCCCAGGTTCAAAAATTGCGTACCACGTCAAGATTTTGTAAAAAAAAATTGAGGTAAAGACCCCAAAAACCTTCTTTTTCCTTTAACCACCTTTTTCAAAATCCTGAAGATACGCAAATTTTTGAACCCGGAATCGTGTTCAGTACAAAAAATTCAAACAAACATATATATATACAAAAATAAATATTTTTAAAAGATCTAAATTGAGCGTCCCAATTTTATAACTCGTTCGACGTTCGGACGCACGCTCTGACGATAGTCGGGTAGCATTTATTTTTAAAAAATTCACTTTCTTGTCGAATTTTCATTTGTTCGAATTTACATTTGAAAAAATTCTAAAGACGCCGAAATTTTATTTTACAGAACTATTAATGAGCCAAAAGTTTTGAACGTTCAAATAAACGAAATTTTTTTGCAACTTCTTTAAGTACGAATTTGATTACAAAATATTCTTTTAAATATCTAAAAAGACGTTATTAATTAAATAATTGTTTAATTTACTGTATTATTTTACATTACATTTATCTCATCAATTAGTTAGTAAATAAAACAATTAAATAATTTAACCGAATAATTTGTAAAAAAAAAAAAATGTGTGATAAAAAAAATCATAAATATTATTTGATATCATATTTTTTCTGATATTAAAAAAGTAATTTTCTTAAAAAATACATTTAAAAAAAATGTAAGCTCTTTTTTTCCTAAATTTCTAATAATTTGATTATTATATTATTTTGACAGATATAACTTGAGACACCACAAATGCGTTTACAATTGATTTCTGCTTGTTACCCTGAGTACGAAATCGTCGATACGAGAGATAAGTCGTTTCGTGCAAGGGTAATCCCAGAACTCAACGTGTCTCTATTCACCAGAGCTTCACTCCATCTTCCGTTGACAGATAAAATCCCCTCCGCACCTTGCACCTAACGGCTACCGCGATCTATCTATCGGTCGTCCATCCAATTAGGGTAGCGAAAATTTAATTAACTCCTAACGAAAACCGATGAAAACTCATCGTCTTCCGATAAATCCGCGCTTCAATAAATTTATAATTGAGCTTGTGACTTTTTTTTCACCAATTCATCCAACTCTTATCAAAGTTTTATATGTGTATTAATACTGAAAATTCTACTCAAAATTATTTCGTGTAAATACAGATACAGTAAAGTCGATTAACTAATATACATTACTTCTACATATATATATTTATAAAATTAAATTACATTAATTGTAATTTATTTTAAACTCTTTATTTACAATTAAAAATATTTCAATTAAGTTAATTTAATAATAATTTAATTTAATTAATATATACCACAATCAAATTAAAATAATAAATATATGAAGCACAAAAAAATGTATTTTTCAATAAATTTTAAAAATCGTCAATACTTTAATAAACTTTTCAAATTCAAAATGATCCTAACAAACGACAGCTAACGAATTTCAAGTGAATCAGATTAATTTTTAAGAAATCTTTCTCTATATTTAACCCACCACATTGAATTTTGAAAAACTGAAATCGGATTTAGCGACCCAGAAAACCCCTGAGTAAAAAATTTCAAGCGAATCCAATCAATTTTCAAAAATTCTGGCGCCATATAGGACCCGCCATTTTGAATTTTTAAAAACTAACATCAAATTCGTAATTAGCGTACTTTTTTTCTATTAAAATCAACAAAAAAAATTAAGTTCGATATTTTGGTCAATAACACAATTTTTTAAGACGCGATCACATATATTATTATTAATTAATTTTTAAACCCTTACTTTTCAGAGTCAAACAATTTTTAACACCTTTCTTTCAATATTAAGTATATTATTCTTCAGTTTTAACCTAACTTCGCAATTTTTTTTTGTATTGTAAAGCTGAGATTTTTTTTCAATAAAATATTAGGTAAAAATGAAAGTGAAACAAAGATTTTCGAAAACATTTTCTTACATTTTCGCGAAAATCCTTATTTTTATCACACTTTCATTTTTACCCGCATAGGTATTATTTTATTGGAAAAAAATCTCAACTTTCCTATTCAAATAAAAAAAAAAAAAAATTTCCATTTGGGTTAAAACTGAAAAACAATATATTTAATTTTAATAATAAAGAAGTTATAAATGTTTTATTTTTGAGAATAAAAAATGTAAAGTACTTAAGAACTCTATAAGAGGATCAATTAGATAGACCGTCAAATCAAAAGTTAAAAAAAGTTAAAAATTTGATTGTCTATCCCATTTCTCCTTAAGACTTTTTTCAAAATTCATTACATTTTATCTGATTCAATTTTCAAACAATTATAAACTAAAAATCATAAATCAATAACTAAAAGATTTATTGAGTAGAAAATTGAATTAAACTGTTATACACAGTCATTCAAAAAACTGACAGTAATTTTGAAAAATATTTAGATTTTTATTATTCTTATTAATATAATATATATTAACTTTCACTTTTAGTCTATAACAACTTATTTAACCGAAAAAAATTTTATGTTGCCATTTTATTCGCTTTTCGACCCCTAATACATAATTACTGCTATTTTCTTACGATGAACTATACCGGAAGTAACTGTTTATTGGTATCAATGAAAGACTTCGTAGAACATTTAGAAACTGACAGGCTAGAAAATATGTTTCCAAATGAAAGAAAGAAAAAAATAATAAAAGCATTAAAATAGAATTGCCTGAAAATGTGCCAATTAAAATGATTATTGAGATGAGGTGCTTCTGAAACCGTTTTATCGATTAGAGGCACAACTGGCATAATTCACGTGCTTGAACGATTCTTAGAACGATCTCTGACGATGCCACGAGCTCAACGACCGGTAAAATAATGACTAAAGTAATAAGGAAAAATACTTTTGAAATCTTGTTCACAACTGAAAACATTTATCAATTCGCTTTACATGAATTATTACAATTCTATTCAGGCTATGACTAAAATCACTTCATAACTTATTATATAATCTATAGAAATCAATTTTTAAATTTAATTTCATGTTGTGATAGATAATTAAAAATATTGGAAATTATATTGTAGGACTGAATTCAAATATTTATTGATTTTTAATAAAAAAAAAAAGGAAAAAAAATTAAAAAAAAAAAATAATTTCATAAAAATGAACAAATTTGCTTGAAATTTGAAATTGCCTGTACACACTGAAAACAAAATTTATTTGATTCAAATAATTGATTATTATCAAATAAATATTTACTTGAACAAAATAATTTTTATTTAAATTAAATAAATCGTATTTGAATCAATAATTTTTGTATTTGAAACAAATACAATTTTATTGACTCAAATAATAATTATTTAATACAAATAAATATTTATTTGATAATAATCAAATAACCGATTATTTGAATCAAATAATTTTTTTTTATTCCATAAAATTAGAATAAACTGACAATAATTTCCAAACAATTAAATTCAAAAATTTTCAAAACGAAATGCCAAGAATTGTGGTGGACCAGTTAATTATAACAATTCTTGAACAGAGAACATCTATGATTGAGGTTATGTTTTGATATTATTCCGGTACAAAATATCAGTAATAGGCAATAATGTGACCAACAATACACGATCGCTACAAATTTTTTTCCTCCAATAACGACACTGTCATCAGTTAGCGCTGTACTAACATGTTAAATCTTTAACCGGTCGGTAATATACACCCAGAGAAATGATTTATTTGAACCAAAAAAAAATATATTTGAGTTAAATAAACGTATATTTGTCTCAGAGCCTACTAACTTATTTATTTGGCGTAAATAAAAATTTTTCTTTGGCTCAAATAAATTTTTTATTTCAATGAAATGAAATATATTTGCAACAAATAAATGAGTTAGTAGGCTCGGAGACAAATATACCATTTCTCTGAGTGTAGATAGCTAAAAAAAATTTCATTCCCAAATTTAACAAAAAGAAGTGTGGCATCGAGATTAAACCTAAAGTAAGACGTTGTCACGTCACAAAATACAACTAAATTTTTTGTAATAAAATTTTTCCAATAAATTAAAATATTTACCTTAATAACAAATTTTCAGCTTCAAGGAGATTGTTTCAAACTAAATAGCCCTCGGAGATCCCTACTTTCAAGTTAAATTTCCATTCAGAAAATGTGAAAAATAACCGTAAAAATAGACCGAGTTCTATAAAGTCTGAATATGAAGAATTATGTGTCCTTCAAGATACCCTTTTTTACTTTTGCCCTTATCTTTGAAATACGTGACACCACAAGCCATCGAGAATAGAATCTGCAAAAAGAAAAATTAAATTACTGTCAGCGCTGTACTAACATGTAGTTAAATCTTTAACCGGTCGGTAATATAGAAAGCTATAAAAAATTTCATTTCCAAATTTGACAAAAATAAGTGTGGCATCGAGACTAAACCTAAAGTAATCGAATAACACAAAAATCTTGAAAATATGACTTATAGTTTTCCCTAGACCTCGCAAAATTAAAGTTAGAGAAATAGATACACTTTTCGCAAAGTATAATATAATTAGTATCGGCGGTCAATTGCACGAAAAATCTCTAGCTTGATATAATAATGTATTTTAAAAAAATAAATTTTGCATATAATTTAAAGTTATTATTTTATTTTACTCCAAACTTAAAACAAATTGTTAAGCCTTTTTGAAAATTATTACATACTTTAAAAATTATTTTCGACAAATCAAATTAAATTAATCAAATGGAAAAAATAATTAATTTATTACCTAAAAGACTTTCTTTTAGAAACTGCGCCTAAGTTAAGATCAACGAAAAATATTTACCTAATTTAATACGAAATTAATAATTAATTAACGAATTTTATAAGAAATTATAATAAGATAGAAAAAAAAATGTTTGGGAAAATGAAATTGAATTGTTTTAATAAGAATAAGTATATAGATATGCCCACGCCAATGTTTCAGGAAAAAGATCGCCAGAGGCTAAGGGCCATTTGTTCTGAGGCAGTTCCCGGAACGAGATTATAAGATTTTATTTTATCTGCGTGCGCGTATATTCACCTGTTCGTTACTGTTTCCTTGAAGTAACATTTTCAGCTTTTGTAATCGGCAATTCGCCTGCAAATTGGCCAATTGACTTCCGGTACCCCGAAGGTGAGTTAAAGATATATAATACTTTCAAGTCTCTCAAAAACTAGTTAGTCAAATTCAAATCACACATTTTTCAATTGGTCCATCCAAATATATGATTAAATTTCAAACATGTACAATATTCAATGTCATTACAAATAATAAAAATAAATACCAATGCCAAATGCTTTACGTTGAAAAAAGACATACATTTCTTATTGAAAAACTAACTCACAATTGAAGTATAGAAAAAGTTATACAGCACGTGTATAAAAACATTTCCCGTTATAAACTATATAATATTTATTATAAGGGTACAATAATTTGTTTTGCCTTTTTTTTTATTTTATAAGCAATGACATAGTGACAAATTGGAGGGGAAATCAGACTAATTTACTTCGTACAACAAGTATGCATTTAAAACAATGGCCAACTTGAATGGCTGACCGACTCGGTTGACTAGTTGAATAAACATCCGTACAAAATGATGCAGCAAAATTGCAAGCCCATTTGCTTTTTTTTTGCTCGCACTACAGTTCTCGAAACAAAACCACTTGCGGCTGAATGGTTGTGAAATATTCTTATATAAATAGTTCTTGACCGGTAAACGATCTGTGAACTAAATGCGCTATATCTTTTATTGCATTATTTATTTATCTCAAACTAATTGTTCACAATGGATATAATCGTCATTCTCTTATTACGAACATTAATTATTATTGTTCTTGACAAGTGCAATTAAGTCTTTTATATACTTAATGACGTAATGCGCCATTTTTAAATAAATGTATATAAACCAAATGAGTAAAAAAAACTTCCATAAAATGGAAAATATTCCATAATGTCTTTAAATTTTTCTATACTGATGTATGGAAAAGTATATTTTCATACAAAGTATTGGAAAAAATCCTTATATTTGTATGGGAAAATTTCCATTATTTTTTTATTTATTTTTTTTTTTTTTGAACAGTGCTCTCTAAAACTGAATCAGTGAAAATCTACTGGTTTTTCAGTGGCTCTCTTCTCGCGATTTCAACCGAAATTTGATTGGAAATCAGTGACAAATGACTGAAGTTTTAATTATTTTCCACTGATTGAACAGTTAAAAAAAATGACTGTAACATTCAATAATATAATTGGAAATTTTAGTCATTTTTTAACTATTCAATCAGACGAAAATCATTAAAACTTCAGTCTTTTGTCAATGATTTCCAATCAAATTTCACTGATTGAAATCGCAAGAAGAGAGCCACTGAAAAACCAGTAGATTTTCACTGATTCAGTTTTAGAGAGATTTTTTTGAAACAAACAAATAATTTAATTAAAACTATAATGCATTTGAAATCAATGAAATAATTTAATTAAATCAAACAAAATGTGTTGTGCGAACCTGATTTTTTTTAGCTAAACAATACCCTTAAGAAGGTTCAACCTATGAATATAACCCCAAACTAAAAAGTAGTTTTTACTTTTTAACAGAACTAAAAATATATTTAAAATGAATTTCACCCAAATTCCAGAAAATCATTTAAACAATTAAAAAAAAAATTATTTTGAGTTAAAATTTATTGTTAAATAATAATTAATAAACATTTTGTGTTTTTTTTTAAAGTTTGTGAACAATTCTAATTTTTATCTAATTTTTATAAACAATGGCTTATTTTTCTCTTTGAAATATTCTCTACAATTTAAATTTTGTGCTTTTTTTAAATAATGATTTGTTTAAAAAATATAAAATATAAAAATATTATTTGTTTATTAATTATTAAACAAAATATTGTTAATAAAATTCAACGAACAGAATTGTAGAATATCTTTCAAAGAGCAAAATGAGCTATTGTTTGTAAGAATTGGATAAAAATTACAATTGTTCACCAACTTTAAACAAAAAATATAAAAAGTAAAATAATTATTATTTAATAACAAATTTTTTCACAAAATAATTTATTTTAAAAATCGTACAACTGAATCTATTATAAATGACAATATTAGAATAAGTAAAAGTTCGATTAAAAACAATTCCATCAATTTAAAATTCTTTTTTATATACATTTTTCTAAAAATTAATTCTGTGATAAATGAAAATTCAATAAATATAAAATTTCGGCTGATTAGAAATTCTGTTATTAAATCAGAATTTCGCTAACTAAAAATTCTTCGATATGAAAAATCGATTCAATATACAGTAGAATTTCGATTATCCGAGGTAATGTGGGGAAGAGGCACCCCGGATAAGCGAAAACTCGGATAACACGGAATAAATACCTAAAATTCAAAAATTTTAGTTATTTTTTTTATGTATCTACACGGAGAGAAATCTGGTGCGATTTACGCATGAGCATGTCCTTAGGAATATAGTAACAGACGCTTTCAAGCAAAAATCCTAAGTGAGCGAGGTATTATTGTATGAGTCTCACCTGATATTCAGATGGAATCTTATAGTTTTTGCTTGGAAGTGTCCATGCTATATTCCTATGGACTTGCTCATGCGCAAATCGCAGCAGATTTCTCTCCGTGTAATGTGCTACAAAGAAAATTAATCACAAATGTATATAAAAGTTGAAATCTAATGAACGTAGATTAACTTTTGGGAATAATAAAATTATTGTTAATGCATATCGGTTCCATCCGTTTTATCCGAGTTTTTCCGTATTATCCGAGCATGCACCTCGTGTTCGGTGCCTCGGATAATACGGAATCTCGGATAATCGAAGCTCGGATAATCGAGATTCTACTGTAAAGTCCACTTTATAAAATTCTGCTAATTAGAAATTCGATAATTAACTAATTCGACGCCACAAAAATTCCTACAAGCCTAATGTGGGGAATATTCAAGCGTCCAAACAAAACTTTTGTTATTTCATCAAACAAAATAGATTTAAGTAAACTGCATCGTTAAATCATTAAATCAAATAAACCTTTTCCCTGAGTTCATACATAAAGTTTATGATTCTATACTAAATACTGAAATCGAACAAAAGAAAATACCTACTGAAAATATAATACATCGAAAGTTAGACGAACAAGACAATTTGTCCCCTTAGTGCTAAATAATGACGTAGTAAATATATATATATATATATAAAAGGGACTCGAAAAATTTTGGAAGGCGTGACGCTAATTTTAAAGGAACCCATTAACGGTATAAGCGCGTCCCTGGTCATTAAGATACGAGTAAGTGCTACTAAGTGTCCCCTGGATAAAATACACTGGGTCGAGAGGCAACATCTTAGCTTCACACATAAATGCGTATACACCTATATAGAAACCGTTTTCATCAGAGTCAAGAGTTGAAGCCAAATATAGAGGTGGGTGGAGAGAAAAAAAAGTGAACAAGAGGAAGAATAGAAGGAGCCTTTAGTTATATAGTGCGCTATGCCAATAATGGCAATATATTGCGGATACCGCAGTACCATAGAGTCGTATTGCCATTTTTATTGCTTATAATCGCGGGGTGAGCATTGCTCTTTGATAGTTCGCGGAAAAGCGTAATTTCTATTCAGTATATATCCATGTATGACAATATGAGGCCACTACTATATAGAAGTACCAGATTACTTTTTGCTAGTTTCATTGTTAGACTATACTGAAAAATCAGTACCTAGAAAAAGCGACTAATTTTCTTAAAGAAGAATGTGCGGAAAATAGTAAAATAACTTGTAACAACACTGAGAGAAACAATTGGTTGCGATTACCATTTCGTTAGTAAGAGTATTGTTGCTAATTTATATTAGTTACTGTTACCATTCAGTTAGTAAGGTACACTCTCAATTTGAATCAGTGAAATAACTAGAAGTCGATTACTGAATCATTTAGTGAAATTTTCACTGAAAATCAGTCATATATCACTGATTTTCAGTGAAAATTTCACTAAATGAATCAGTTAACCTGTTTTACTTATTACCGATAAAACAATTTCACTAAATGATTCAGTAACCGACTTCTAGCTATTTCACTAGTGAAATTTCACTGATTCAAATTGAGAGTGTAACTAATTAAATAGTTATTCCAACAAACTAATTAGTTAAACCAACTAATAAAATAGTTACGCCAACTAATAAAAATAGTAACCACAACTAATAAATTAGCAGCAGTATAGTTTACTAACTAAAAATGGCCACCTCAAAAATGGTAACCCCAACCAATCTTTTCTCTCAGTGAAGTAGTATTATCTTCTTCTATAAGATTAACACAAAAAATTTCTAAAATTGTAAGGACAGTTTATGCTTTTTAGCAAGACGATTTATGCTCTCAAAAAACTTGTAACAAAGCTACTTTTTGAGATAATGAAGTTTAAAAAATTGACTATTTTTATCAGATTAAAACATGCAATATTTATAAAGATGAAGTTCGTTCTTCATGGTTAATGATCTTGAACGAACTTCATCTTGTATATATATTAACCTAATAAAAATATATCCAATTTTTTAAACTTCATTATCTCGAAAAGTTTTAACTAATTTAAATTAATGACTCACTTTTTGCTTCTGAATTAGTTAAATTTTACTAATTATATAGTAAAAAAATTTTTCTTTATTATTAATTAGTTAAATTCGAGGTTAAATTTTATTAATTCAAAAGCAAAAAGTGAGTTACTAATTCAAATTTGTTAAAATTTTTCCTAATTAAAATGTAGAGATAAAATTTAAAGGGGTCAAAATAAAGGTGGTGCATCCCCTTAATACGAATTTTAATATCAGATAACATTTTTGAAATGCTTTTATACATTTGAAATTTTTTCAGTTTATACTATATAGTATCTTTAATTTTGAAAACAATAATTTAATAGAATATATGATTAACTTACATTAAACTGCACTCAGCTGTACCCCATTCTCCTCTGATCACCTTCAAGGAGAAGCTCCGGAACAAACGCCTTTCCACCAAGAAGACATACCTGCAAATTGCAAAAGAAAAACTACTTTTAAATAAAATTCTTTATTTAAAAAAACAAAATTTAAAAAAAAATTCAATATTATTTTTTCTAGCACAGTGTTTCAAACTTTATAAATAAATAAATTAAATTCCCAGTAAATAAAATTTAATTATTTTAAAATTAGTTCACAAAAAAAATTTTATTTCTTTATTTTTCATTTATTTTTAAAAATATAGATATTAAATTAAAAAATGTATGGTTTGATTCTCAGTGGCCATCTATGAATGCATTCAGATATTAAAAACTCTTATCAACTGAAGAGTTAAGCGAAGAGAAAATGCGACATTATCTATTGCTGGTAAATGAATATTAATAATAATTGTAAATAAATTATTATTCATTTAAAAAATATACTCAATTTTGACAAAAATAAATGCAACTTTTACATTTTTATATTTAAAATCGAAATGTTTTGACGTGTATAATAAAAAGAATCTTCTATATCTTTTGCAGTTTAAAGTGTTTTCTTTAATTTTATGTACTCTAAACTTTATTTTTATATTATATTAATAGTGTTTATTTCCTGACACTTGTAGATGATATATGAGAATAAAAAAAAGGGAAAGTGAAATAGAACTTTCTTACAAAACCACAAATCTATTTAATTACATAAATTCCAAATACAGCTGTCAACTTTCATAACTAAAATGCATATGTTTAATTTTATGTTTTATTTACTTTCTACAATAAACAATATAGATAAAGAAAGTTGACCATGTAATATTGTAACAAATAGAACATCAATTTTTTTCAAAAAAAAAGTATTTTCGTTATAGAAATTTTTTTATACAATTTTCAATATAAATTTTCATTTTCTATATAACAAGAAAAAAAAAGTGTTTTTAAAAAAAACTTTTTACGGGATGTATATATGTATATATTATAAAAGTATTAAACAAATCTTTTACTTATATAAAATTCATTTTTTGAAAAGAAAATAGAAATTTAAGGATATATGCAACGTTTTTAAAAACATTTTGGGAAAATCATAATTTAATAAAATATGAAATTGCTATTAAATAAAATTAAAACTCATAATTAATTATTTTGAAATTTTGAATTTAACAGTGTATTGAAAATAAAGTTATTAAATTGTAATTATTTCTGATAAAATAAATCAATTTTTCACACGCTTATATAGATAATTCGAACCTCGTTCTTGTCTACGCACATAGTGAAACAGTAACATCGGCGCAAACTCAGAGTTGTATACGTCATATACAAGTTCTGTTTATTTCAGTGTGGACGTCACAGTCAACCTAGGAACATTTCACAGTGGTCTCTCTCAATATAGTGGCAAATAGGGGAAAACCAGTCTTGTATTCTGTGTACTTGGCACTACTGTGTATTCTTTTGTTGTGTGTGCCATCTGTGTCTCTCTGCTCAGTCGCAGTTCAGCCGATTTAGGCTTTGAGGGACTACTAAATCTATCGAGAATGGCCGCTTGTGCCATTTTCACTTGATTTTTTGTTTTCTAATTTAAAGTCCTTTCGGTCGTGTTTTGCGTTCAAATAAAAATCCTACATAATAATGTGTCTCGTATTTAATTATAAAACTATGTAAATTAGTTGTATTGTTTATTAATATATAGAAGACAAAGAGATCTATGGTTGTAGTGCATTATTGAAAACTGGTGCTTTCTAAACTTCATCAAGATGACGATGACGTCGTGATGATGCAAAAAGACAGGGTTTCGTGAACAACACAGTGACCCGCGAGAGAGTGAGATAATTTTACAAATTTCTCGCGATATGGAGTCCATTAGAAAATGGTTCTACAGACCAAAGGTACGTAAAATATATCTATAACTTCCTCATCATTTCCGACAAAGAACAAAGTCAATTGTCCTCCTCCTTGTCCTCTTTTTCATTTCTCTTCAACATTGAATTTGACATTTAACTCTTTAATAACTACAATTTCCAAGAAACCACCTGTTTGCTAAAAATCTATTTGAGAATTGTAATTGAAAATTATTAATCAGGTCGCAGACTCCATGATCGATTTATGTAGACCGCTTCTATCAAATTTAATTTAATAATAAAATCAAAGACGTTCATTGAAAAAAAAGAAAACTTTTTCTCAATATAAGGACAAAGAACAATATATTTTTTTCTTTGTTTGAAAGTGCCTTATGAAATCAAAGTCTCTTTACAAATATTGATAGTTATCTCAACTACAGGCCAAGGCTTGTGATGAACTACGATTTCCTAAAAAAAAAAAAAATTTCTTGGATAATTTTTGCGAGTGAAAGTCCTGAAAAATATATACGAACCAACTCAAGACACCTTATTTACAAGGTCTATAAATGTATTATACACATATTGTGTTTCAAAGTAAAAATCATTTTAGTTGATCATAAACTTTGACAATTGTACTTGCTCCAAAAAATTCGACAAACACTTTACATTAACTATTCAAAGAGCACAAATTGATCTTTATACGAACATCAGAGCGATAAATATGATTAGATTGTTTTTTCTATTTCTATTAGCTAATTATAACAAATAAAAAAATTTAACAGATAAAATTGTTTGTCGATAAGTTGTTTGAGTATACTAAAAAAATTTCGATAAAACAAGATGTACAATTATTAATCATCAGTCCAAGTAAAATTTTGTAGCACAAAGAAGAATACAATAACAGTTATTTATTTCAAATTACAATTTTTTACTAAAAATTTTCTTTTGTATTACTTTTTTTGTAATTATAATAATAGAAAAAAAAATCAATTGACAACTGAAAGATTCACATTTACTTACACGGAAAACTAAACACCACTTTTATATTTCTCCTAGAAGATAAATTTTTATTAAATTGGACCTGCCAATTCACACGAAATTGCACATAAATTTTCAATTTCATACACTATCTTCTAAATTCACTTTCTATTTTCCAGCTTTCTAATTTGAACTTGTCTATATACATCTGACTTCGAACATATTGCAATTTAAAAAAAAATCCTTTTATCATATTCTCTTTGGCCTTTCTACTTGTGCTGCTTCATATAATGGTTCATTTTGAATAAATTAATTAATATAGTATGCCTCAATAAATTTTCTCCATATATTTAAGTATAAACTCTTTAGATGTTATTTTTTTCACTGTATAGGAAATAAATTTTGTTATTATTGTACTATATCTGCTTTTAATATTGACGGGAGATTTTCTAATTTATAATTTATTGTGAAATACTACCACCTATAGTGCATTGGTTTTTTTTACGATAATTCGATATCGACTGTGGTAATTCCACACCAAGTTAAATAAACCGCTAGACTTGATGTCTCGGACACTATTGTTTTTTTTTTTTTTATATATATATATACGGTTTCAAGGAATTTCATATAAATTGAAATTTGTGGTCATTATTTAAGTGAACTTCCTTATATTTTAGAGATTAACCTGTTGTATACACTGTCATTTATTATAACAACTGTACATGACTCTGTTATCATTTCATTCTACAGACAAATGATAAAAAATAAAGTAAAATTTTATTTTAGAAAATATATTTTTTTTTTATTATATTTGTTATTATGAAAGTATTTTTTATTATAGTGTGATGTCATTTGCTTTATTATATTTATTTATTTCTCTTCATGTATACACTTCTTAGGGAAAATTGTATTATTATAGTAATCCATATTTATTAATATTACACATTGTTTTGTTTTTTATTTAAGATAAATTATTTTTATCTCCTGTATAAACTTTTTAATATAAACTGACTTTTTATTTTATACAATTACACGAATGTTTATATGTTTTGTTAATTAAGTTATTAGTAGAAGGCATTATTATTTAATGATATATACTCTCTAAATCTGAATTAGTAGTTTTCTACTAATCAGGGTGTCCATCAAGAAGTACAAAAAAAATTCCCTGACTTTTTCCTCACTTTTTTACAATTTTTCTTTAATAAATATTTAATATTAAAAAAATGAAAAGTATGAATTATTAAAGTATTTTTAAGATAATAAAAAACATTTTATTTATTAGCTTATTATTATTATTATTCATTCATTCGTATTATTCACTTTTTTTGCACCAGAAAATTTAAAAAATTCATAAAAATGTTCATTTTTGGCAAATTTTTAAAAAGTTCCCTAACTTTTAATCAAATTCCCTGACTTTCCTGATCGCTGGACACCCTGCTAATGAAAAAATGCGGATTCGTTTATCAATTGAATTAGTAACAGTTTTGACTCATTTTTAGTAGAAAACTACTAATTCATGAAGTAAATCGGCTTACTAATTTAAAATACAGGGTGATCGCAAATCAGGGAAAAACTGGAAATCAGGGAAAATTCAGGGAATTTTGTTAGTCAATTCAGTTTTTTTGTTCAGTTTTTTAATTTTGTTATTAAACAATTTTTAATTATCTTACCTTTTCTTTTATGAATAAAATTGTTAAAAGCATTATAAAAATTTCAATCAGCAATGCAGAATATTAAATAATTCAAAAGTTTTTTAGTCAGGGAAAATAAAAAATTAGTCAGGAAAAAGTCAGGGAATTTTGAAAATAAAATTTTACGGCCACCCTGAAAATAGTAAAAAAAAAAATACGATTTACTCCATGAATTAGTAGTTTTCTACTAAAAAAAGAGCGAAAACTGTTACTAATTCAATTGGTAAATGAATCCGTACTCTTTTATTAGTAGAAAACTACTAATTCAGATTTATAGAGTAACAACCGGAAATTTGGTCCACCGAAAATAGTATATTTTGCATTAAAAGATTGACTAAAATTTATTCATTAAAATTTAATCAATTATTTTAAATTTTGTCAAACAATATAAAAAAGAAATTAGTCGTTTTATTTATTTTTTAATTGCAAAAAAAATTTTGAATTGAAATTTCTGAAATTTATTTCAAGAACATTGATTTAATTCAAAAAATTACATCAAATTTAAGAGAAAGTTTTTGTTTAAAATATAAACTATAAAGTATACAATAGAGTTTCAAGTTTCACATAGTGACGGTGCTTTGCAAGCGAACATATGAGCTTTCTACTTTATAGAATAGGGTGTTTGATAGTACAAAGACAGAATGTGAAGGGAAACTCATATTACGCATCCAGATGACTCATATCAGTGTATTGTATGATTATTCTATACGATATAAACTAGCAATAGTTCTTCTCAATATTAATATACTACGTACTATACATTCGTATTAAGTTATCTTTGACAAAAAATTTGTAAACCATTAGAGAGTCAATTTAAAGACCTTAAAATTTACTTTTAGCAATTAATTAATGTGTTCGTTGTGATTTCATATTATGTACATATTCTCCGTATAGGTTTTCACGCAAAATACACGACAGATTGAACTAAAATTTTGTGAAAAACTCAAAAATAGTATAATCCCGAGTCGAAATTTTTCCCTCTTTTCACCCTCGATTTTCTCAGCCTCTTTTCAGCCTGTAATCATGCGCTTATTTCCAAATCTGCATGTTTAGAGGTTGAAAAGAGGTCTTGGAATTTTTTCTTAATTTGAATTTTTCCAAGTTTTATTCCTCCTAAAAGTTTTATAGTATTACGACAAAGACCAATAAATATATCTTCAATAGGTTCAATAAATAATGTCCATAAGAAAAAAAATCCAATTTTTACATTTTTTTAATTTTATTTTTTTAACCTCTTTTACGCCTCTCTAGTCATCTTTAAACCCTCCTTTCAGCCTCCAATATAGCACATATTTCCACTTTTGCAAATTCGAGGTCGAAAGTGTTGGAGAGAATAAAAGGAGGATAAAAGGAGGTTTTTAGAGAACTTATAGAGAGTCTAAATTTCGACTCGGGATGATTCGTTGTCATATGCCAGAGTATATTAATATTTTTTTGAACAAATTTCTTCTTTAAAAAATTGAATTTTTTGGAGAAATGACTTAAATCATATTGCCGCCATATTAAATTTTCCTCAAATATAGAATAATTTCAAAATAAATTTTTTCACAAAATATTAATATTTTAGCATTTAACAGCAATTTCTTACACTATTTTTAAGTTATTTACAAAATTTTAGCTCAATTTATTAAGTATTTTGCAAGAAAACTTATGCGGAGAATATTTATATATATGTGAAATTATATCAATCATATAACCCTTAAATTAAATCAATTTTTAATTAAAGAAAGTTAATTTTTGTTCTTGTAAAACAATCAATGTTCCTAAAATTTTTAACATATAAATCATTTGGTTTTTTCTAACATTATTATATTATAAAAACCGCATGAAAAATAAAATGGAAAAAATTAAAATTATAGAAATTTTAATATATTCCTTAGGAAAATTTTGTTTCGAAACAATTAGATTATAATTATAATGCACATTATATCACAATTTTAAAACCTCAATATCCTAAAAAAACAACAAAAAACACTTGCGTAAGATTATAAAGTCAAACTAATTTTTGAAAAATTTAACTATAACTTGATTTTTTCAACGATGAAACTTTTAATGGAAGTTGAGATTGGCCTTGCAAACTGGATTTAATCTCAACTTTCAGGAAACAATTCCATATGCAGCATATCAATATAATAAACTAAAAGTTTCATTCTTCTTGAATACTCTATTTCTAACAAAAAAAAAAAAAATTACAACTTTTTTATATAATGACAACCTTAGTAATCAAGATAAAAATAATATCTTTATATAGGAATTTTTTAATTTTTTTTCAATTTCATTATGAATATGTGAGTATAATTAACAATAAAGCTTATATATGTCGCGTACGCATTATAAACTAATTGCAGGCGTGCCGATCGAATCATTGAAATTATTATGTTATTGTTCTCTTGTCTGACGTTCTCTAAATATGCACGATAATACTGCAAATTTTCTTTCCTCATGTCACTTTTTAAATAATTTATATTTATCTGTGTTGATTACTACTTGATTGATTACATGTTACAATAAATTATATATGAAACAAAATCTTTTATAATTAATAATGCTTTAATTGTTAAAAAAAAACAAGTTGTAAATGATTGTAAATAATATTTCCTTTTTGCTACAAAGCTGAAGTACGCAACGTTTATGATAAACGATTTTTAACGAAATAATATTTTAAAATGAAAAATTCTATAATTTTTTGCATAAAAAATATTTTTTTATAATTTGTTGATTAATGAAAACTACAAGAAAAATATTTTTTAGGCAAAAAATTATAGAATTTTTCATTTTAAAAAATTATTTCTTTAAAAATCGTTTATCATAAACGTTGAGTACTTCAGGTTCGTCTTTTTGCTAATATTTAATATTAAATTGTTTCTATAAATAAAAATAACATATATTAATAATAAATTTATTATATATATAAATATTTATAGAAATAAGGACAAATCATTTTAGAACTAGACACATTTTTCTTTGCAATGTGATTTTTGAAAAATAAATTTATTTTAATGTTGTTTTTAAAGTGTGACTTGGTAATTTAAGTAATGTTAAAAGTAGCATTTTATAAATTGAAATTTTTGCAACTAAATTTTTTTTTTTTTTTTTTTGAAGTTGAACAAAATATTTTTCGCTATATCTTTAACGATTATTTTATTATTGTCCATATCGAGAAAATATCAGCATTGAAGCATAAAAATTTACAGTACCGTTTATCACATTACGCTGCAATAAGACTAGTAAAATTAAAACATGTAATTGAAGGTTACTACGGTAATTTGTAATATTGTTTCGTGACTTTCAAAACGAACGGATTTTAATTTTTTGTCTTGTTTATTGTATATGACATGCGGTATTTTTTTTAAGTACAAGGCTCAACACTTGGGTTTTCCAGATTTACCTTCACATTTAAACAAATTGATGATGATACTTTAAAATAAAAATTGTCATTAAAAATAATTTAATATTATCAAAAAAAAAAAAAAAAATTAATTACTTAAAGATTAAAATCAATTGATAATCAAATAAATTAAATTATATTTATCAAAAAGGACATTTTTGTTATTTTATTTATTTTTAATACTATTTCATTGTATTTTTTATTAAAATATTTTTACTTTCATGTAAATAAAGAAAAAGAACGTACAAGATAACTTTTCAAACATTTGATTGAAAGTCTGACAAATTTCCTTATCTTTTATAATGAAGACTGAAAACAAATTACTTTTTTTGTTCTGTTCACACTCAAGTCATATATAATTTTATCACTGATCAAATATAGAAATGAATCGTCAATATAAAAATAGATAAGATGAACCATTTGTGGTCTTAAAATTAATATTTTTGTTTTTAATACATTAATATACTCATTAAAAAAACTTTACTATTATAAATGATTTTCTATTGTGAATAGTTATAATTAGTATTATCTCGATTTTCTTGTAAAAAGCTCTTTAATTTTATAAACGAACAATAAAAAATAATTTTTTCACTTTTGAGAAACTGAAAATTAAAAAAGAAAAAACAAAAAGTTTTGTAATTCTGTGAGCACGAAACCGTAAATGTGATACACTTTCTAAACATAAATTTCATCACTTATTTTTGTCAAAAAAGGAACAATTTTTATACAAGGAAGTAAAAATGGAAAACCCACTATTTTCACAACAGAATTTGCTTTCAATGTTAAGTTTCTTTAAAGAACAACTAATGAATTTTAATGATCGCGTAAATTCTATGACAATCTAACGACAATGTCATTATAGTTGTAAAATAAATGAATATGCAGACAATAAACAGCAAAATTTGTAAAAAAAAAAATGGCCGTAAGAACGAAAAACAAAAATTTTTATTTAATAATTTTAGGATTCGCTTGGACGATCAAGAAAAATAGTTAATAACCAAGGTCAACTAATTTTGAATTCAAGAATTTGCAAACATTACAAATTATTCAAGAAATATCTATCATGAATTTTTCATATATCTAATGAAACCAAAAAATATTTGAAAGAATGATAATATTTTCAAATATATATCTCTAAATAAATTTTCATGAAAAATTTTGTTAACTATAAAATAATTTAAAATATATTTTTGTTATAATATTTATATTTTCACTTAGCGTAAATTTTGCTCTAATTCCCTAAAGAAAAGATCGCAATGAAAATTATAATTGTGAAGGAAAGATAATAGGAAAAATCTATATAGAGAAAGGAAACTTTAATGATCATGGCAATTGTAACTAAGAAATAAAATCGCAATGAAGGCAGTATTAAATTACCAATTCGTCATTCACTTAATACAAAGTACTTATTGAGTTTCTTAAAACTTTATTGATATCAGAAGAAACATCTATCAAGATATAAAATCAAGTTATGATCTAAATTTAAACTTCCTTATTGTCCATATACATTTAATATAGAAAATTAATGCACATTGACAATTTTCCAACGACCTCGACTTAAGTTTTCAGGATGATAAAATAATTTCACGTAATTTGCATTTTTATAGCATTTCTTAAAATTTTATTATTTTCATTTTAGTAGCATATAAAGAAAAACATATTCACAGAATATGTATTTCTTATCTTGAAAGTTAAGATTAATTTGAAAAGAACGAAAATTGTTTTCAAAGGATTGTTTCTAATAGCCTATATACAAATTAATTTTCAATCTATAATCTTACTAAAATATTTGATTTTGTTTGTTAACAGAAGGACGATACAAGTTTACTAGCTCAATTCTTTTATGCTGACGAATCCCTAAATGCAGTGGCCTGTGAACTAGATTCATTCGACGGTCGTCAAGAACCAGAAAGATGTACATCTTTGGTCAATCAACTTCGTCATTGTCAAGACAAGGTCTTAACTATATGCAATCAAATTATGGATGATTTAATCCCAGAGAATAGAGCTAACAGGGATTTTCGAGTCAAATTTCCTGACGACGTGATGCAGGAAAATTTGGCTGGCCAACTTTGGTTTGGAGCCGAATGTTTGGCAGCAGGATCGTCAATTATGAATCGAGAAGCTGAAAGTTCAGCGATGAGACCTTTAGCGAAAGCTCTTACTAAATCATTGGAAAACGTTAGAAATCTTCTTCGGGAACACGCATTAAAAGGACATATGAATTTAAAGGTATACACTTTATTTAGCAACAATGTTAATAATTTTAATTTCAACTCATTTACTAAAATAATCATCTTTATATTATATAGATTCAAAATCCACTGGAGCCTTCAATTGAAAAATTAATTGAGTCACTGAAAATTTTCGATCGTCTTTTCGCTGACTTTGAATTATGTTATGTCGGCGCAATGGTGCCAGTCAAATCAACGAAAGAGTACGAACAACAAGAACTTGTTTGTGTTTTATTCTCGGAAACATTACAGAGAGCACTTGAAAGAGGTTTATTAAATCAAGCAGATGTTGACAATTACGAGCCTGCTTTAATGTTCACTATTCCACGTTTAGCTATTGTTTCTGGTCTATTGTCACCTCCTGGAGGACCTCTTTGTCTTAATTCTCCCGATAATATTAGTGAAATGTTCAGACCATTTAAAGTAAGATATTAATTTAATTTTATAATTTAAAAAAAAAAAAAATTTTTAATCCTAAACATAATGAATAATTTACAGACTCTTCTTCTAAAAATAAGAGAACTGCTCTGGACCTTAAACAATCGTGAGCTCTACATGTTGGAAAAGCTATTGTGTTCAAATGAAGAGCCATCCGCATCGATGACGCAAACAAGCAACACAACGTGCCAAGATGTTCCCGATCTTGATGAATTCGTCCACAATTTCTACACTGGCTATCCAAATTGTAAGGATTTTATTGTCGACTTTTATACAGTAACACGAAATACTGGCAACAATATGGATGAAATAGCCAACGACGCGATTCAAATAATGGATCAGAGAAATGGACAAATCGATTTGTCGGACGTGTGCGAGATAAGCCAAAAAGACAAACTGAAGGAGGAGGAGAAGGTAGTGGTAGTGATGGAAACAAATTCGGAAAAATTTTCATCTCTTGCAGAGAATTCAAGTATAAAAGAAAATAATAATCTTGAAAATAATTCTCACGAGGTGAATAATATTTCTACTTCTCGGCAATGTGCCTTGAATCGTGAAACAATAATGAGAAATTCAGAAGACAATGCACAATTTTTGGTGCATAATGACATTCCATGTAGTGTTAGACAAAATTCCGATAGCAGTTCTTCCAGTAGTCAAGAAAATAACGTTCGCAATGAAAGGGTTGAAAATTATTTGACCTCTAACATGGCACAAATGCTTGGTGATTCAGAAAATCTTGAAATACCTTCACTTCAATATTTATTAAATCAAGTTTCACATGAAAATACTTTAACAGGTGAGCTATTTTAATTTTCTTTATTTATTCTATACAATATAATTACAATTGAATTATTTAATCAATTTCTCTAAAATTATTTTATCATATTAACAAATTTTTTTTTAAATCCTTTACTAGACGGAGAGTGTCTCAATGAAATATCAGAACATACTGACTCGGGAATTTGTACAGTAATATCGTCTGAGAATACAAGCCTCTACGATAAAAGTCCCGAGGAAAAAAAAATATTTTCAAATGACGCCGAACAAAATGAGAATCATAATTTCGACGACGAGGATATTGAAGAAAATACAAGTTATTCTTGTTCTAATCTTAATTCGCCAAAGAGAAAAAATTCAACAATTTCGGAAAATTCGTGTATTTGTAGTTTACGAAATGCAAAAGTTGTCGATCATTCATTAGAAGTATCAACAACATTAACGACAAATGGCGTTGAATCAATGAAAAATAATACAAGAATATCATCAACCTTTGACGGATCAAACGAGGAATTTGTTGGTGTTGCCTATGGAAATGGACAAATTTCCGTTTGTGATGGAAATCAACAACCAAGCTTTCAAATAAACTATTCGGAAAATTGGGAAAATTTGAATATCAATATTGATGCATCCTCGTCAAGAAAGGAATTTTGGAATGATCTTAAATGTGAAAATTGTCCTCCATCGACATCGCAGAATATTGAAAAAATTGGTAGCAAAATTGAAAAATTTGCAAATGAAAAAATTATCACAAAACGCGCAAGAGAAACGGAGAAACAACGAAAACGTCATCAACGTAAATATGAAAGAAGTCACAAAACAACACATGATGAACATTCAAGACAAAGTATCTCGTTTAATGTTCAAAGTATTCATTTACCAAGAAGTACTGAGAGTTCACGATCGAATTCAATTGATCGTCTTAATCCTAGATTATTGAGTTTAGGTGCCAGCTTGCATCCTAGTCAAAATACAAGGCAAATGCCAAATTTCGGCAGTCGTAGTCCTCATTCAAGTCCCAGACTACAACATTTTGAGACAAGAGGAAATCTCAATTCAGAACAAAGAAATGCTCACTCCCAAAGATTATACCAAAACTCGTCACCTCAAAATAAAAAATTATTGGATCACAGGTAAAATTTATATTCAATTTCAATTGTCAAATACACCAAAAAAAGAAATTCAAAAAATCTTTTCAATTGTAAAATAACTTCAATTTTACAATTGAGAAAGAATCGGACGTAATGTCAAAACAAAAGTTAGTCAAAATTCACATTTTCGTATTTGTAATAAAAAAAAATTTTAATTAAAGGCTGAATCCATTTCAAAACGTACAGGCCGACCACTTTCAGGTTGTAGATTTTTCTGTCGATGAAATATGTTATTCTACATGAAAAATAAAGAGACACGTATTTTCTTATTTTTCATAAAAATTATGTTTAACGAAGTTATGGTCATTTGAAATTTGAGTGGTAAAACTCGAAAGAACAATGAAAAAAAATTGTTTCGCCTGTAATTTTTTTTCTAATGAATGCAATGAAATTATTTTTCTTGGATCTTGTAGGGGGTATATTCCTCTTTAAAATCCCATTTGAAATTTGAAAAAAGATTCAAAATTAACAAAACAAAAATTAACAATCCTGGTAGTAAAGAGAAATTTTTTTCGAAATTTCTTTTTTTACGAAATTTGAAATGGCTGACGTGCAGTTTCAAGAACAAATGAACTAACTGAATAGAGTCATTTTATAACCAACAATAATGTATTCCAATATTCAGTTACTTTAAATGTGTTTTAATGTGCAATAAAAATATTTAATTATTTATATGTGAAAATAATTCATATTAATTTGAAAAAATATTTTTTTAATATTTGAATTATTATAAAATAAACTATCTTGAATTTTTACTTAATCAATTTATTTTAAAATGAAATTTGCAAATATTAATTTCCAAATTGAAAATTAAAACTTTAAGTTTTTTAAAAAATTTTTGAATGATAATTTGTATTGGAAAATATTTCAAGAGTATATTACTGAAAGAATCACAATATTTATAAAAAATATTTTTTCTTTTTTCACCTTTTTATTAATTATATATTTATTATCATTGGTCTTAACGATACTTCAAATGTCAAATTATAAATTTTTTGATGTTTAGAACCTGTTTGAAAAAAGTGATTTTATGGTTATTTTCTATACATACATTATTGTTGGTTATAAAATGACTCACTTCAGTTAGTTCATTTGTTCTTGAAACTGCACGTCAGCCATTTCAAATTTCGTAAAAAAAAATATTTCGAAAAAAATTTCTCCTTACTACCAGGATTGTTTAGCCCGCTTGAAACTCCTAGGATTGGTTCTTCATATTGGTAAGAGTTTATGGTAAAAATTTGAGAGAAAAAAAAGTGGGGTTTTTGAGAAAATTGACTTTAATGATATTTAGAAAATCATCTCCTGTTTTGTTAATTTTGAATCTTTTTTCAAATTTCAAATGGGATTTTAAAGAGGAATATACCCCCTACAAGATCCAAGAAAAATAATTTCATTGCATTCATTAGAAAAAAAATTACAGGCGAAACAATTTTTTTTCATTGTTCTTTCGAGTTTTACCACTCAAACTTCAAATGACCATAACTTCGTTAAACATAATTTTTATGAAAAATAAAAAAATACGTGTCTCTTTATTTTTCATGTAGAATAACATATTTCATCGCCAGAAAAATCTACAACCTGAAAGTGGTCGGCCTGTACGTTTTGAAATGGATTCAGCCTAAAATGATATTATTTTTCAAATATTTTATTTTTTTATTCTTTATGTTTTAAATAATTATTTTAATAAGCTGACGATTCTTTAAAGAACAAAAACAAAAAACATTTAATCGTTAATTAATTTTTTTTCTTCGTTTAAAAAATCGCTAGCTATTAAAATATTTAGTTTAAACAAAAAAAAAAAAAAGAAAAATAATTTGTTTCAACATATTTAAAATTTTGATCTAGACTTGTAGTTTGTTAAATAAAAAAAAATTTATGATTTCTACAAGAATGGAAAGAATATTTGAAAATTTTATTTTTATGGAACACAGATATTTTTTATCCACATAGATACACTTATACAGTTTTTTTTTTTTTTTTTTCATTACAGAAGATCCAGATCGGAAAAATTAGCGCGTTTAAAAAGAAAAGAAAATGCCAAGAGAGATAAATATGAAAGAATGAACGCCAAGTCAGAATATAATAAAAGACGACTAAGTGCTAGGAATTCGAGTGAATTAATGAACGATGGTTTGGGACCAAGAACTGATAAAAGTGGTTTAGTGGTGGAAGCGATTTCGCCAACCGAACCACGCTCTTTACGTTATGAACGACATGATTCAAAAAGAAATGTTAGACCTGTCATAATTAATACATCTATGGTTTCAAAAGTTCACAGTTCAAATCTTGAACATTCTTTAATACAGAGAACAGATTTAGATTCTAGTTCGAGTTATTCGAGTTGCTATGAATCTAGTTCGGAGACAAGTGAATTTCAAAGCGATTGTCAGGATGATGAAGAAATTGCACTAGCTATGCAAGCTGCTGAAATAGCAAACAGAAATCAAATTCGTGCTAAATTCAGGTAAATCTTTTGGAAATAAATACTTTATACTAATCGTCTTTAAAAAAAAAAAAAATTAAATATTAATAACAAAAAAATTAATTTTTTATATTTAATTTTTCAGATCCTCCGAGGATTTAGTGCACAGATTATTCGTTTGCATCGCTGGTGTTGCTGATCAATTACAAACAAATTTTGCTTCAGATCTTAGAAATATCTTAAAATGCGTTTTTCTAATGAATAGCAGTCAAGCGACTGATGATGATACTAAAGTAGAAGAAGAGGAGGAAAATGACGAAGTATTAACTCCTACTGAACCTAATAGAAATTTTCCAGAATCATTAATTTCTACTGAAAATAACCAAAATTCAATTCAAGAAACTGAAAACGACCTATTAGGAACGACGCCAATAAATGATAGAAGTAAGTTTTGAAAAATTGAAAAACACTAATTAAACAAAAATATTGTTAACAATTTCTAAGATGAGATTTTATTTTTAGTTTCTCCTACGACTGAACGAGGTGAGGAATGCGTGGAGCGGGCTCCAGCATGGGTACCAGACAATGATGCCCCAAGGTGTATGGCTTGTCAGTCGGGATTCACGGTTGTTCGTAGAAGACATCACTGTAGAAATTGTGGCAAAGTATTTTGTGGCCGTTGCAGCAGCAATAATGTGCCTTTGCCACGTTATGGACACACAAAACCAGTACGAGTATGTAACAGGTGTTTCCTTTATCAGGTAACACCATTCACTGTGTCTCAGGTAACGTCTACCAGCTGAAGATTTTCCTTGTGATTATTCATTCTTAAATTACTATACACTGACTTGTCTCTGCTTTAATTTAAAAAAAAAAAACAAAAAGTTTGCTGTTGAAATGAAGTTTTTGTACATATATAGTTACACGGCCTTTTTTTAAAATGGGACCATCATTCCTATTGGAGTTTCTAATTCTAATAAATATGTATATGTGTTGACTCTCTGCTTTCGTAGAGAATATAAGTCAATTAAAATTTAAATAAAATAAAAAATGTCAAATAACATTTCCAATAATTATCAATGTAGAAAACAAAAATTACGTTTCGACTGTGCATACTATCGAAAAAGCAGTATATATCTATACATTCTTCTGTTTGTTTTTCCAATATTTATGTTTTAATAAAATATTTCTTTTCTTTGTAAACACAATTAATATTATTACCTAAAAAGAGCGCAGAAAGAAAATTTGCGCTCAACAACCAAAGTTGGTGTATGAAAATAAACATAAAAAATATATCGATTAACGACGTTTGAATTTCGCGAATATATATGTATATATATATATATATATAATATATATATATATTTACAATATATTTTCTTTAAGTGGAAACCTTGGTAGTCTTATATGCTTGTAAAATTTTACAAGTCATTTCGCTAACAATTCTTTTTAATATATATTTAACATTCACATGTTGATTTTTATTTTAACGAAAAAAACAAATAAAAAAAAAATTAGTAGAAAAAAAAGTGATATAGGAAAAATATTTAAATCGTGTTTAATAAATGAAAAAAACATCGACTTTAACCCAGGTTAAAATTCAACGGAAACCATCCCTTAATTTTAATAATTGTTTAAAATATTAAAATACCAATGGTAGTAGCTACTATTAATTGAAATTATCAATAACAGAATTTGCGAATGATTAAAAAAACAAACAATCCCATATTGCAAAAAAAAAAGACTGAAGATTTTCTTTTCTTTAGTTATTTGCTTTAAAAAATCGTTTCCGTCGAATTTTGTTACCTGTAGATTACAATAATATTTTCGGTCAGTTCTTTTAAGTTTACTTTAATTTTAATTTAACTTTCGAATAGATTTTTTAAATATTAAATTAAACCTGTATTCTTGCGAGTATGTAGTAGAATTTGCATAAAAGTACAAAGCCATTCGTACTTCAATCAGTTCAACTAATATTTGTTCAAAATCGTGTAAAAAAAAAGTTTTAGCAGAAATTGATTTTATGATTTCTTTTATGTTTATCAATATTTATAATGAGAATAGTAATTATGCCTACACAACATATAACTGCCGGTACTGGGTATTTTCTGATTTTAAATAATGTCTGTGGTAAAATTCTAAAGATTTGTATATATTAATTAATGATGCCTTGTTTTCGATAATTTACTTTTAGAAAATATCCAGTAGCACATGTGCATTTGGATAAAAGATAAAGACTGTTTTGAATATAATTATTGTCAAAATGCGCGATTATTTAAAGGAAATCATGTCGATTTTTAACTTTCATTCGCTTAAAAAAAAAAAAAGCTAAAAAAAATCTAAACTAAATTTGGAAATATGTATAGAAAAAATAAAAATATATTTTGCTGCCAATTCGTTACGAAATGTGGCCTACACTTTTTCATATAAAAAAATTTTAAAAACTAAACTCTTGACGTTTAACTGAATTGTGTGCGCGTCTATTTCCGCAAGATAATAATTAATTAAGTAATGTAATTACTTATTCATCATATACAGCTGTACAGATTAAAAGCGTATATTTTGTAAATGTCAAAATAGTAAAATCAAGTGTACAATATTTAAATAATAATCAAGAGTGTTTTAAAAAATAAAAAATAATTGGTTATTCACTGCGTGAATTGTGACTTAATTAAAAAAAAAATGAATCCATTAATTTATTTAATAATATTATATAATTCAAAATAAAATAATAATTCATTCCGTTTAGTTTTATTTGCTAAAAGTAATTTAAAAAAAAAGGAGATTTCTTAGACGTCATATTATGACATTTTAATTAGTGATTTATATATGATATGAATAAAACGACAAAACTGTTTGATGTATTCATAATGCGCACGTAATATAAAGACGTTTAGGAATAAACTATTTTTCAATTTTTGAATGTTGATAATAATCTTAAGAATTTAAAAATGTGTCGAAAAAATTGTTACAATTACACTTAAATATGTAGTTTAAATTTCGCGAATGTGTGTAATCTTTAAATATCTTTGCTCATAAACTTAAAAATTCACGTGCCGAATGCGAAGCTTTTTCTCATTATATATAAATAAATAAAAATTAGAAATTTGGTATTTCAAATCTTAAATAAAAAAAAAATTCTAAAATTGTCAAAAAAAAAAAGTTAAATAATATTTATATAATGCTTGAAAAAGTGTTTGCGAAAACTTAATATCTTAGATAAAAGAATTTATAATTTTTAACAAGATGCCTTATATAAAAATTTGTTGTTCTTATCAATAAGAAAACATAAAATAAATTCTTGACTGTTGCTTAAATAAAAAACAAAAATGGATTGTATGTGTGCAGAAAATATTTTAACTATGAATTTTCAAAATCAATATTTGAAAGTATTTCATTCTCTCTATATATACTCGATATTTCAAGAAATATATATATCTTCATCCATTAATTTTTGCTTTTATTTACATAGAATGCTTTGTAACTAATGAAAAAAAGCATCAATGGAATTAACAATATACCAATTATTATGTAGTCAAATATTTTAATTTAAAAAACTATTAAAGCGTATTTACAATTTATTTAATATTGTTTATATCGACAGATGTGTGTATATGTGTGCATTTGTAAATAAATATATTTTCTTGAAATTACATTAATGTCGATCCTTGTAGAAATATATTACGATAATTATAAGAATTATAAATTTTAATTAAAATCCAAGTATATATACTTCTGTTCTTACACAAAAGCTATATACATGTATTTTCTTTTTTGTAATTTAAAAATTATTTTTAATTTAATGAATCGGCATAAATGTAAACAAAACAAGAAAAAGATTATATTATATAGTCAAAGTGTATTTGAAAATGACAAGATGTTCGTGATTATTTGAATGTATTGTAAAAATTGTTGTGTGAGAATAAATCGTATCATGAACACATTATGCAAATATAATAATCACTGGTTTTGGTCATGAACTTTAATATGATACGAATGTAAATAAAATTTGTTATTCAAATCATATTGATTATTATTAATTGTCCTAAATCAATCCTTATTTTAAAATTTAGAATGAATTCCTATATCCCAAAAGGACATCATGGAGAAAATGATAACTTTCTAAATAAAATCGAAGTAAAATCTAATTCGTAAAAGATAAAAATAATAACAATTACAGGGTGTCTATTATTTGTGGTAGAACAAATTCTCGGTTCATTTTAATTCTTGTTAAAAACCAAGAAGTTTTTTTTAATTATAATTATTAAAAAAAACCTTTAACGAATTATCATTTGATAGAATTCTTAAGACGCTGTGAATTTTTATTTAACATAACTTGAATTAGTTCGAACAAACATCCCACAGAATGATTTCGGCGCAAATTTTAAAATTGACGAACCACAATTTTCCTGATAATTTCTGATTGGTTAATTTTAAAACTCGTACCAAAATGACTATGCTGAAGTCCAAGTTTATGGGGTGTTTTCGAAAGTGTGAATATATTCAGAGTATGCTGTGATTGGCTGATCCATCAGCATGTTTATCCTGATTGGGTAATTTTTTACTGTCAGTATATACTTGTCAGCAACTCTCGAAAACATCCATGGGCCATGATCAACGATTAGAAAACAAATTAATTATTAAAACGAAAAATTATAAAATTTTTTATCTAGAAAACTGCTGGAGGAATGATTTTAATGAAATCAAGATCACGGAATTAAAAGAATTTTATTAAATTTTTTTTTGTAAAATATGGATTTAAAGTATATGAGGTGATGGAAACTGACACTTTTACATCTAATAGAAAATATTAAAGAAAACATATAATTTACCATGAAAATGTAAAAGAAATATTGGAATTTATTAAGAATGACTAAATTTATTTTTATAAATTTATAGAAGCAATTAAAAATAAGAAATAAATAAATAATAAATAAAATACGCCGCGATTTTAAAGTTCACCTGTAAAATAACCTAATTTTGCGAATTTTATCCATTAATTGTAAGAAAGGGAAATCATTAAATGAAATAAAAACTTACTAAATATAAAGTAGTTGTGATTAACTTTTAATTGCATAATTTTTTTATTTTTATTAAGAAGAAAGAAAAAAAGTGCTAAGAAAAATTAAAAGTTAAACACAAGTATTTTATATTTGGTAAGTTTTTATTTCATTTAATGATTTTCCTGCCTTATAATAATGGATAAAATTCGCAAAATTAGATTATTTTACAGGTGAATTTTAAAATCATATTTTATTTATTATTTTTTTATCTTTAATCTTTAATTCTTTTATCTTTAAAATTACAATATTTCTTTAATATTTTCTATTAGATGGAAAAGTGTCAGTTTCCATCACCTCATATACTTTAAATCCATATTTTACAAAAAATAATAAAAATTTTAATAAAATTCTTTTCATTTCGTGATCTTGATGTCATTGAAATCATTCTTCCAAAATATTATAATTTTTTAAATTTAGTCGTCAACGACCTTAGTCGAAGTATAATGGAATGACTCTAATACTTAAAAAAATTGTTCCTAAATTGATATCATTCATCACTATTTTTAAATTTATAAAAAATTTCAATTTTTATTCTTTTCTTTTAATGGGATTGGCTCACTGAAATATTTTTAATCCAAATCTTTATGAGGAAGTGAAATGAACCAAATCCTTATTAATGATGAAGGATCTCTCTTTTCGTATTTAAATTATATGGATCAATCCATACGAAATTTACAATCAAAATAAAAGAAATTATAATGGTGTCATAAAGACTCACCGATCAGCCGCTATTCCTCTTCAACATTATTAATCCTTCATTCCTCATCCTTTGAGTCCTTTTGAATTTTGTATTTAATGCAGGTAGAAATTCTCCCCAATTTGAAGAAAAATTCACTATAAAAAATCCACAACTTTAAATTAATATTAAAATTAAAAATATTTTCCTCTTAAAAAAATAAAGAATTTTAGATTCAAAAAATTAATTTCTAAATATTAAATAATTAATATATCATTGACCAAAATATAATTCAAATCTAAGAAATATCAAACATTTATAGAAAGAGAAGGATTAAATATTTTAGTTTATACTCTTCGATACTTATTAGGTTTTTCGTTTTATTGTTATCATTAAATGATCAATAATAAAATAATAAATCACTTAATTTTTTGCTTATATTTGTTGATCATTTCATTGATTTTAAAAAGTAATATATAAATAATTACAATGTAAAAAAATATGTAAAATACAATATAAGATAAACTCAATAATAATAAATAAAATAGTTATAAAAAAATTAAATATTTAAAAGAAAATTTTACAAATTTAACAATTACTCACCTGCATCATACTCATCATATGACAATATTTGTATCTCGCAATGAAACTCTGCAAAACCATTTTAATGATCATAGTACGGAAACAGAAACTTTTGCTAGAATCAATTCCAACTCAAGAAATCATAATCATCATTCTTCCTGTGCGTCAATATTTTTGTAAAAGCTGAAACATTATAACAATAAATGACTATTAATAGCAAAAAGTAGAATTAATTGTCTTATCATTAAATTTGAATAAATAATTATTTTTAAAAAATTATATATAATTGTAAAGAGCAAACATAAATAATTATTTATATTTTAATAGATATTATAAATGTCAGTGACGCGGGCATAAAAAGGATAAATGCTAATATGTTTGATTTGAGACTGATGTATTGATTTGTTGTATATTATTGTTAAATTTATGTATTATAGGTAAATAGGTGAAATAGAGTTAGGAGTAATAATATAAACTAGGTCCGTTTCTGGGCCAATAGGCTGAAAATGAAGATTATTGTGTATATATACATGAATAATTATTATTATACTATTGTAATAAGCATATTAGGCATAATCATTTTTCTTTAATGAAAAACTAACCAAAGAAAAATAATATTAAATTGTCTCTGAGAACAAGAAATGAATAGATAAATTTTTCATTCATAATATAACCTATATATAAGAAAAATGATCAAGTCTAGATATTTTTTTAACACTTTTCATTAAAAACCTGCACAAACCATTATTTCAGATGAAATATAAATCTCAAATGTTTCCCTCCACAACATAACCTAACCTCTAAGTAACCAGTTTGAACATGTTGAATTATTTGATTGATATTTTTCTAACTTTTCTCAAAAACAAACAGAACGTCTAATAATGTACAATTATTATTAACTTATAAAAATTTATACAAAATTAAACTTAATAAGAACTATTTTTACATTTTTACTTGCAATAACAAATTCTCTGGAAACCCTACTGAGAAAATTTGTATCGTCCGTATCTATGTGCATCCGCATTTATTTTGACTAATATTTAATACATAAACAATCTTTAATCAATTATTTACAAGAATCAACAAAAATTTCGTCAAAAATAAATAAATATTTACCAGTTTTCAGCAAAAATCAGCAGATATACAAGATGTTATCAATGTTAACAGAAGATACCTTATGAAAATTTTCTGAAACTCACAGAAACAGCCATATTGTTCTGCATGTAAAACAAGCGTTCTGATTGGTCTTGAATATTACCATTAAAAAAGCGCCAAAATTCAAACCAACTTTCAAAATTTAAATAAATATTTTTTTAAATTAAGAGCAAAAATAATTAATAAATCTATTACTTTAAATAAAATTACCACTTATTATATAATATTTACCTATTTCATCATAATAATTAATAAATAATTTTAATATGATAGATATAAAATTTTTATAGCTATCAGCAGATACTTCATATAATAAAAGCTTAATTTTATACTAACTATTTACTTAATTGTTTGTTTCACTATTTTTATATTATGATTATTTATAAATGATAAAAATTGGAAGTTATTAAACAAAACTGTCAATTACACATGAGTTCCTAAATTATAATAAAAAAAATTTAACAAACACATAAAGAAGGTATAACTTAATAAATTATTAAATGTAAAAAATACATTAAATCAATAAGAAATTAAAAATTTGTAATTGAAATTAAATTGAAAAGTTAGAAAGTATTCTAATATTGAAGAATTTTTCTATTTATTATATTTATTAATTATTATAATTAAATATAAATTAATTGATTTAAAAAAGTAAAATTTAAATTAATTAAATGTGAAAAATATAAAACTAATCAATTAATTATGTAATAAGAAATTATATAATAAGGATAAAAAAATGTGCCTTTGGAAGATATAATTTAGGATTTATCATTTTATAAAATGATTAACTTGAATTTTTTTTAAACGCGAAATAATGTAGATACTTGTAAATGAAAAAAATAATGATAAATGATTGTGAATGAATGTCTTAATTTATAAAATTAATTAAATTTTAATTTTTAATTAAATTAAAATGTTTACCTTAAGTGAAAAAATTATTTACAAGTCATGTTAATAAATACACGTAACGACCATAATAATTAAGCGACTAGGTTTTCATAAAATTATCCAAAATTAATCAATATACGAAATATTTTTTAAATTTCTTGATGTAAAGACGATATTCCATGATTTATTATATAAATTATATATGTGAATTTCAACTTGAAATTCATGTGTAATAAAGCATGGAATCTCCTCTCATAATTAATAATAATTAATCCTCTATAATAATTAGAGCATGTAACGAACTGATGTTGGGTAATAGAAATTTATATCTAAAACTCGGAAATTTTGTTAGTCTCTTAACACTATTTATCAAGAAACGTGTTAAAAAATAGACATGGTTATTAAGATTTTAATTTTTTCGTAAACAATAAGAAAGCTAAAACAAATTATTAAAAAACAAAAAATTGATAAATCTCACCTTTTGGCATTTTTAATGAAAGTATATATACTTTCTATCGTGGTAATTCCAAAACTTGTACTTTTGTCCTTGACTCGTCAGCCAAAAAAACTGAAACAATAAAAAAAAAATGTCACAAAAATATTTATCGTAGACTCTAAAAAATGATCCAAATTTGAGAATATTGCTTTTCAGATTCAGATCTTTTATATATATTATATCACTTTATATAGCTGTATAGGTTAATAATTTTTATTAGTTATATTTACTTCTTCATATTACTTATCAACCTAATTTACAAATAAAATGAAAATTACCGAGTTTCCCGCAAAATGATGTTTTTTTATTTAATGTTGAAAACGATATTAATAATACAATAATAATAAAAACAAACTGAAGAAAAATATTAGAAGCACTAAATTTTGACAAGGAACAAAGAAATGACTATATAAAACAATTTCTGGCAGTTAATCACTTACCTTGAGATCACTGGGTATTGTCAAAATTAATTATAATTCTCCTTTTTAAATAAAAGCCGATGTACATAACAATAGCAACTTAAATTAGACTTTGAAGAATGTATATCAAAACAATGATAAATGGCGTCAATGGCGACAGGGCTATCATATTCGACTTTGTTCATCTTCTTCCTATAACATGGACAAATAAAGTAATCGTCACTTCCGTAACAATAGAGAGAAAAATCTAATTGGTTAGCAGACTAAATGTTTCTTATTAATAACTAAATAGATTAATATTATTGGTGGACAAAAATGTTAGGCTTTTGAGAGTTGATAGCACTGTAATGAATGTCAACAAATTGTTACACTTCTAGGGTTGGCCAGACGTGAAAACCTTTTTTTGTTTTACTATTATTTACCAGTATTTTTTTTTACATATTTATTGTAATTTATTCTTTTAACATAAGTTTGAAAAGTATACAAAGTATAAAAGTTTCAAAACTTTTATAAGATCTCGTGTGACAATAAATCTAAAGTGAAGTCAATATTTTTCTTTTAAGCGAACCTGAGTACTCGTAGGATGAAGAAACCTAACCTCTTAAACTTTAATTTGCAATTAAGTTTTCTACTGCAAAAATGGTATATTTCGCATAATGCACATTCAACTATTTAAAATTAACATCCGGATGAATTATATATCACATTTTTTTTATTTTTATAATTGTATAATTATTGTTTTCAGGCATAGTTATTGGATATTTTTATATCGTGATTTACTAATTTAAAATATTGTTTGAACATTACCATATTAGAAATGAATAACATTAAGTACATTGATGTTAAAAAAGTTGGTTTATTAAAACACGAATCATAAAATTAAACTTATTTTGAGTTTTGCAGATGTAATTATAAAATAATATCATTTTTTACGTTGACTCAAGATACAAAAAGCTACATTTTTATATCGATTTCAATTTAATGTCTCGCATATTTTTGATATTCTCTTATTTTTTTTGAATGAGTTAAAATTTATAAACTTGTTGAATTATCTCAATTTTGTAGGTTAACTACCAAAAACGTAAAATCTCTTATATTTGCAAAGTCAAGAAAGTATTTAAGTATACTTCACAGACCAATATTTAACAAAAGTAATATTTATAGAAATTATAAGAACATTTTTTTGATTGCATAATTTTTAGCCCTTTTAATTTTTTTGTATTTTCTTTATTTTACTAATTTTTCTTACAAGTAACTGAATTATTGTTACATAAATTTTATAGATATTAATTTATCTATAATTATGTAATAATATTTGATAACATTTTCATTTTCTATATATATATATATATATATATGATCAATCAGATTATTTAATATTTGAGAGTATAGTATTTTATTATATACACTCATTGTTTTTTGAACATTCAGAAGACTAATCTTAGATCGTTATCTAATATTAAGCTGATAATGGAATATAAATTGATGATAATATTAATCATTTGCACTTTTTTTTTATTTGGCCACCTGTCGTGTCCAAAATATTTCAGGAAATTTTTTAATTAAAAAATGGTTTTAATAGAAATTTTATCTATTATCGGAGCTTTATCTTTAGCTCGACTTTTTACTTTTATTTTGACTCCTGTAGAAAAAGTTGAACCTATTTTTGGTATCTATAAACAACCTGGAAAATGGTACTGGGTAAAATATGTGGCTATGTTTTTCATTTTAAAATCTCGAAAAGTAAGTAAATTAGAAATTTATTAATATTATCATAGTAATATAATATCTTTTTTTATTGTGTTTTAAATATTTAATGTTTACAGCAGTTTAAAATAAATATACTTTTGTAAAATTTAATGTATCACTTTAAAATTAACTTTTTTTATTTTAGATATTAGGTTACTTGGATATCAAAAGACATCATCGAACTGGATATGGATTAAAATCGCGATCTTCACCAGAAGAAATGGAGATGCCTCAAACATTGTCACCTGAACATCCTAAAGTAAGAAAATAAGGTTTTCATACTGTTTTTTATTGTATTACTTTTTTTATACTAAAAAATTTCGATTTTATTCTAATAATAAGTCAACTTTATAAAATTTTTCTGTTAAAAATATTGGAAAATTATAAATTAATTGTAAACTACTTTTCTGTAATTTTCAGGCAGTTGAGGCAGTTTTCTTCATCCTGTGTAGCAAAGAAGGTTTTTACATGATGTGCGGATCTGAAAAAAGACATAATGGAATTCACAACGGATATGTTTATCTGTTAGTAAGTAAATTATTACTGAAATTTTATTCTAGTATTTTTTTAATAAATTAATTTTTCTAATTTGTTAAAGTTGTAGTAATTTATTATTTTGAAAAAATTTTTAACAATTTTAAGAACGTGAATCCTGAATTTTTAGTCATTTTTAGGGTACTTTAAATAAATAATATTGAAACAATTTTTTTTTAAATATTCATAAATAATTTAGAAGTTGCGCCTGTTAAAGAGTAATCCAATATACATTGGTGATCAACAAGTTTATCTATCAACAATAAGCATACAATTTTTGAATTTATTTAAATAAATTTTTATTCTAAAAAATTAAAGAAAATTTGTTAATTTGACTATTCTCACATTTTTTAAAAATAATTTTTCCTGCAAATTTATTAATATTTTAATATTTTTTTCTATTAAATAAAGATACCTGGAGTTGGATTATTAGGTAGTGAAAAATTACCTAATACTGTTTTACACGGAGGACATCCCAATAGTTATGGAGCAGAAGGCATAAAAATTTCGTTAGTTAAACCAATGAAAGAATGGACAGTTGAATTTGACGGCAATATGAAGTAAGTATGTTTAAATTTTCTTTTTTTGTTAATGTAAACAATTATTATTAATATAATTTTTTTTCTAGATATATGTCAGGAGAAAAATCTGATTTTCTTAAAGTCAAATTACAAGGTACTTGGAAAAGCGATTTGCCATATTTTGATTTTGACACCGATTTAAATACAAAACAAATCTGTAAAGCTTTGGCTGTCGAAGATTGGACTGAGGACTTTTTCCGAAACCTTCGAGAGTAAATTTCCATAAATATTTAATTTAAGTTTTAAAAAATATATGTCATTTTATAGAAAATTATTAATTTATTGCAATATTTTTTAATAATAGTAATTTTAAAAAATTTTTTTTATTAGAGCCCACCAAACACACTATGAGCATATGGGAAACATGAAGGCAAATTTGTCGATTGATGGAAAACATTACGAATTTGAGGGTTTATCATTTCGAGATCACAGTTATGGTAAGTACCATTTTAAAAAAGGTACCGTAAAATCTACTAGGACGCGTGTATAATAAAAAACAATCGATTGGCATTTTCAGGATTTAAAAGAGATTGGAATTTGATGCACAGATACATTTATCATATACTTTTTATGGAAAATGGAATGACTTTGTCGATTGGCGTTTTAAGTCAACCTTGCACTACTTCATGGTGAGATTTTTGAAAAACTTTTTTGAAATAAATTTTAACTCTAAAAAATTAGAAAATTTTTAATATTAACTTTAAATATGTTTCAAACATATATCTTTATTTATACAATTATGAGTGTTTTATTTTTGTTTATTGAATACTAAATATAACAGCGTTTTCTTTTTTTTTTCTTTTTGATAAAAAATTTTATTTTTTAATAAGTTAATTCCTTATTAATTTAATAAATTAATTTTTTTTATTTTGAATACTTTTTAATTGTGAAAAATTGCACAGAAAAAGTAGATTGCACTTTAATTATTTTATTCTAAAAATACATTAAAGAATAGTCATTCTCACTAAAATGGATTTTCCATTTTAGGCTCATTAAATAGATATGCTAATCAGACAGGAGACTTAAAAAAATTGTCGCTTTTGTAAAATAATTAGAATTAAACTTAAAAAAAAAATTTTTTTATATTTAATTTTCAAGTTTTTCAACGTTTATTAAATAAATAATATAATAAAAATATATTATGTAAAAAAAAGACATACGTCGATTGAAGATTAAAAGAAAAATGTAGAATATATAAAATCCTCACATGTTTTCCAACTTAAATAAGAATGTGTTTATAAGAAAGTTTATATTTTTCTTGAATTTAGTATCCTTTTAATGGAATAAAGCTTTTATTATTTTCAATCATCTAAGATGCACCGTAAAAGTTTAATTTAAAAATGAACCATTTAGATTTTAATATCGTTCTTTTCTCTCCTTTTTTTCTATTACAATGCAATTTAATTAAAATTTATTTGATGTTTTTCTCAATTTAATAAAAAATTTAATTATTTTATACTGTTTTTTCTTTTTTAAAAATAATAATTTAAAAAAACTGTTATTATTAATTCATTATAATTTACTTCAGAAATCTTTGCTTTTAATAAAGCTTCCTTGCAAAAGTTGAATTAAATTTGATATTTTTAATTCAATTTGGTGCATTAATAGTTAAAAAAAGTTTCGATAGTATTACCGACAGTTACAAGTTACAACTAAATAAATTACCAAAGTAAATCAGGTCAGTGTGAATCCGTATGTTTCTAAAAGTTTGTTCTCTTAATAAGAGTTAAAGAAATGAAATTGCAAAAAGTGAGATTTCCTTTAATCATCATTGTTTTTTTTTATTTTATCAAAAAAAAACTGCCATTCAACAAATAAATAATAGTCTAACAAATTGATACTTTTTAATAATTATATAGTATTTGGTAAATAATATATGTATATTTTGTCTACAAATTTTTGAAAATTTATTAAAAATTGTAAAACAGATTATTATAAGTTTTGTTTTAAACGAATTCATATTATTAAGAATGAATGATTTCAATTTTGTTTGTTACATTACAGTTTAAAGACTGGCTACGTCTATGAACCCGATGGTACATTGCATAATTTGCAGAAATGTGATTTAGAATTATATCAGCATGGCGAAAGAGGCATACCAACAAGAGATTACGCATTTTCTTTTTCAGCAGGTAGGAATATTGCGTCCAAACATGAAAATTTATTTTATCCTTATTTTTATGCTTCTCAAATTTTCATTAAATAATTGAAAAGAGTGTATAAATAGAATTATTTTCTATAATTAAAATGATATCACGAAATTCTTGATTTAACATGAAAATTTGAATCAGATAATATAAAACGTTGGAAATGTATTTTTAATCCATTGAGGCACACATTTTTTTATACTTCAATGAACAATTTTTTCCACTTATTTTTTGAAACTTTACGATCAAAAGAAACCAATAAATATATATTTTTTTTGATTCGTATGAAGATTGGAAAATTTTGTAAAAACTTCTATTTAGTTTGACGTATTTTTTTATTTTGTACATATAAAAATAAAGAAAAAACCAATAATGCATGGTCACATTATTCTTACACTACTACTAGTTATTGATAAAAGTATAATTGAAACCTAGATTAATCAATTATTTTCTTCGCAGGTGATAAAAATTACTGGATACAGGTCGAGATAGTGGATGAAGCAGCACATGTTGTTGGTGGAAACAGTGAGGAAGCTAGGATGGTTGAACTTTTCGTAAAGGTGCGAGTGAATGGTAAAATCAACGGTAGAGGTATTTGTGAATATAATTATAATAATGCATATTATCAAAGGATACAAGGAACCAGTTTATAAACAGTTGCATGAGAAGTTTATTTTCTGCAATTCAAAAAATAACAATGCAATAAAATTTAACTGATACATTCTGTTTTAATAAGTAAATTGAACTGGTTTTAATTAACATTCCAATTTTATTTCAACGAATTCTAGTTTATTTAATTGAATTGAGAAAATATTTTTAAAAGTTTACTCCATAAATGAGACATTTATTTAAATATAGATATATAGTTTTCATTTAACAATTTAATTTAAAATATCTTTTCAGTTACTTCCTCTAGATTTCTTTCTATATTTCTATCCGTTTTAACAGTTTTGAAAACTTAAAAAATCTAATTTATTTTCTGAAAATTTTTAAATTCTATTATAGACATTTCATTTACGAAAGTTTTTTATATATTTATTTATGAAAATTGGAAATCGATGGTGTCGAATGAAAAAAAAAAAATAATGTAGATTTTTTTCGCAATAATTTTTCTTTCTCGAATAAAAGGACGTTGTTATTAGAGAGAGAGAAAGAGATTGAAATAATAATTAACTCCATTTACAAGTCAATCAAGTTCCTATATAATTGTTGAAATTTTTTATATTCTTTTTTTTCACTAATTATGAAAAAGTATAATGTATCTCAACAGAAATGATAATTCAAATTCATATATATTATTTATAAAAATTTTGTTCTTTATTCTTTCAAATTGGTGCAAAAATTTAATATTTAGTAACAATTTGATATAATTATTTATTACATTTCTTTTGTAAAACTTCGTTTTGTAAATATCTTGAGAAAAAAAATTATATGAAACGTAATCATATGACCTGAATTTATATTTTTCAAATAGTAGCTGATAGAGTTTTATTCCTAAGAATTCTGCTACTTTATGTCAATATTATCTTAGTGTATGCTTCCGTCACAGGTAAAATTTAATGTTACTAGATGAAGTAATCAAATTGAAGATTCAACAAGTAATATAATATTTGAATGTATAAATAAACTCTAATGAGAAACGTGAAAATAAAATGATAATAAATTAGAGAAGAAATTGTTAGAGAAAATTTTTTTTACAAAATAATGAAAAATTTTAAACCATTTATTTCAATTCACATAGTTTTTTTTAAGATTTAAACTTAAATTTTGTATTCCAATCAGAAAATTAATATTTTAATTTAAAATACATTTTTTCTTCTAAATTTTATGACAATTATTTAATATGTTTAAAAGAACTGAAGTAGAAAGTACATGTATTGATCAGACAAGATGGGTTATTAAAATATTGAAGTAGAAAATGATTGTTTCTGTCAGACAGAGTGTAATATACTAAAAAATTATTGTCAGTATGAAATGATACCAATTTTACTCTCTGGGAGAGAAATTTACCACAAGACTTTTTTTTGGTCAGTATTTTTGTTTCCTTATTTTCTTTATATATACTTATATAGACCCTTTGATCTTCACTGAGTCGGAAGGTACGAGAAAACGATTTTGGAATCCAAAAGGAAATACTTATTTCCAATTCTGTCTTCGTTTTACTTTCTCACAGCGTACTTTTCTTTGTAATAAGAGATTACCTTTATGGAACAAGGTATAAACACTATAATATAAATTAGAAATTATGAACAAAATAAATGTAATTTTATATACTATTTATATTTTTCGTTTATTGACAATATATTTCACATCATTTTTATTTTTATTAAAGTCTTTACGTTATGTAAGTCTTTTTCAAGAAATATTCCTTTTGATATCCTGAAGAGGCCATCTGTTACACGTCCATCATATCTTTACTCAGGAGAATAACATTTTCAACTCACTTACGCCTAAATTAACTCCCTTAATCTCAAATTCTCAAGTTGCGCTTTGGAAATTAAATTCTTTTCTAAGATTTTTTTTTGAAAAAGGAAACTTTTTTCGTTTACATTTTTAGTATAGTTTAATTAAAATTCATTTATAGTAATCTTAATTATTTGGAATTAGGCAATATAAACAATGTAAGCGATGTGGTTGAAAATCGATTTTTATCTTCTCTATATGTATTATCTAATAAATAGACAGGATGCAGGAGAAAAAAAATTTGATTGATAGTCATGTTATGTAAGGCAATTTATTTAATGTTCGCTAACCAAAATATATAATATACGTTACAGACGAAATCAATAGAAATTTTAACAATACCATTTCCACAATATGATTTGCTGTTATTTTATTGTAAGTTTACAATAGCGAAAATTTTTATTTTTAAATCGAAAATTTTGTTTTCATATTTTATTAATTTATTTTTTTTTTTTTACAGATTTACTTAAATTCGAGAAAAATGGAACATTTTTTTTTTTGTAAGTACGTTATTATTTTTACAAAATACTGATCAACAATAAATGTTAAATATTTATAGTATATATAAATTATTATATTTCTTGTTGTGAATTTAAAAAATGTGGAGATAAATGTACAACATTTGTATTTTTTACAGAATCAAGAACAACTCGAAAATTGTATACAAGGATGGATAAAATTCTTCTCTGATGAAGAGGGGAAGCTTTTTAACCTGGGGAGCACGCGCTGAATGCGTGTGTATTGAAATTGTCTTTTGAGCAGAGTGGCGTCGCGACGCTTGCGCGACGTTCTCAACAACGATCAGCTGGCTTCTTGTGGGATTGAAACTATAACATCAGTAGCAAACGTTTCGCGCAGCTCGACGGCACCCACTACTATTTTCCAACCCCTTCTCTCTCCGTCTTTTTCCCTCTCATATGTGAGTCCTCAATCGCTCACGCCACGGTGGTGCAGCCGTAAACCGCATCGGTCGATCGAAACCAGGCACATCAAACTAAACTAAAAAGCTTAACAGAAAAATGATTAAAAGAGCATACTGGTAATATGTATTGTATGGGAAAAATATTGAGATTCGATCGTTACCATAATGATGGCAGGGTGTTGTTGTTATCATTTTTTTACGACACTGTCTGAATCATTGGGAAGTTTTTGACTGCAAGTAACAACAACAACATCACAGAGAGGACTCCAGAAGGAGAGGGAAGGAAGCACGGATACCACGAGGACGCTTCGGACGAACATCGGACGTCGTCTTGGTTTATTCGAAACTTATTTCCATTCGAATGCTACAAAAGAGACAAGATCACGTCACAGCATCCTGGGTACGTCGACGACCACCACGTCGTCGGCGACGTCGAATATGACAAAGTGTTTCCACCTGATGATGGTGATCATCTGCCTGATTACCATCTGTTTTGATCATGCAACAGCGAGATCCTATCAACCAAGGCAGATCCCAAACAATAATAATAATGAATACCCAATGCGTCAATCAGTGGGGGATGATTATGAATATCCACTTGATCCTGGTCAACCTTTTCCGGGCACAAAGTTTGGTCCCATGGGCCCCATTGACAGGGATGATTTTCGAATGTCCAAGGAAATAAGAAATTTGGCAAGTGACACTGGTACCACAGCACCAATTGCTACAAGTAGTCCTTCACCTAAGGAATATGCCATCTTCTCCGTGGAATTTCACCGCGTGGAAACTCCGTTTGTCATCGGACTTTGGATATTTTTTGCCAGCCTTGCCAAAATAGGTGAGTGAGTTAGAGAGTTTAGGTCAGGGGTTATTGGGAGGGCGATGGGTGATTTGTTAGTGAATATTATTCAGGTCAGAAGGGCGAGAGTATAAGGAAATTTCAGTACATTGATATTCCCTGGTGTGAAAAGTTTTGTTTGGTTCATCTAAACAAAAAGTTTCATATCATTTTAATTGACAAATATATATATATGAAGGATTCAAAACAATATTATTAAATTGAAAAAAATTATACTATATACAAAAACACAGAAAAAAGAAATGTTAACTTCATTCAAACAAATTTTCATTGATTTCTGAATGATCTCTAATTATTTACTTCAAGTTCTGAATGTTCAATTAAACGGAATATCTCAAATATTTATTGAAGAGTAAAACAATTACTAGTAATAAAAGTTTTATTTAAAAATTTATTCATAAAAGACAAATATTTATTATTTTTATTCTTTTTCATAAATATTGTAATAATAATTTACATATTCGATAAAAAAAAAATGAATTTTCAAAATCCTTTCCAGTTAAATAAACAATTGAAATGAAAATAAATAAAATAAGAGAAATTTTTAAAAATCCGTTTACATATTAAATAAAATAAAAATAATACAGCATCAGTAAAAAATTTATATTCTATTCTACAAATAGAAGGAAAAAAATAACAGTAAGAGTTACAAAAAATACATAATTTAAACTTTTATAAAAAAGTACAATTATTTATAATTTTTAAAAATTATACAACTTTAAATATTATATAATTCAAATTATATAAATCTTTTAATAAATATTTATAGAAGAGTTTACATAAAACTTATATATAAAGTTATATACTTTTATAAATATTAAAATTAAATTAAATATTAAATTATTTTAAAAAATAGTAAATTAATAAATATTTTGTAAATAAAATAATAAGACACTAAAATGTTGGTTTACATAAACAACAATTTTATATTTTATATAATCTTAAGTTTTTACATAATATATAATTATTGAATGTAATAGCAAATTTGTTGTGATTAATGATTAATGACTTTAATAAATAGTCATAAAACATTTCAAAATGTTGAAAGTAATACAAAAACTTGTTCAGAAAATATTGTAAGTCCATTCTAATTTTATATTTATGAATGAATAAGGAAGTAACCAGTTGATAATGACAAAGAATCATTTCTTAAGATACCTAAAAGCGGATTTATTGAAAAACATTGTACTTTTTTATGTTTATAAGCCTTTTGCATTAAAAAAAAAAACAGTTACTTTTTAAAGTATAATTAATTTATAAGAAAATATATAATAGATGTATATTGATTACTTAAAAGAGTTATTTTTATCAAGCTGGAACAATTTTATTCTTAAAAGTGGTTGCTTACAGTAAAATTTACTCACCGTTTAAAAAAATTAATAATTAGTACAGTTTATAACTTAAAAATATAACTAATAATTAAAAATAATTATTTTTATTTATCATACATAATTATTGAATTAATATAAATAATTGTTTATTTAATATAATATAATAATTATTGTTAATAATAATAAATATAATATAGTATTTTCTTCTATTAAAAAAAAATTCTTCTAATTTAAGTATTTTGTGCTATTTTGAGAAAGAAATTTTTATTATCACCAAATTTAAAAAAGAATTTCTTGTATTGTATATTATTATATTAATCAGTTTATTACCCCTTTTTAAATTTTCTGAGAATAAGTTTTTTGTTTTTTAAATAAGACAGTGGATAATAATTTTAATAAATCATTTGAAATTGACTTATATTTTTTGAAATGCTTTTATATTTTGTAATAAATAATACATTATTAATATTATTGTTTCCCATTAATTATTATTATTTTCAGTAGGAAAAATGAGAAAATTATTATTATTAAGAATTGAATATATTGTTGATGAAAATTATTACAAAGTAATTTAGGGGTAGAAATTATTATTATCTTTCTGAAATGGCTATGATTATGAAATGTTTTATGATTATTATATAGAGGATGCTAATGACAGATTGTGAATACATAATATAATCGATTTCTGATTAAGAACATTTGTAAAAGTATTTCTTATTAATGAATAAATATTTAAATACATGCATTCAAGCAAGATAAAAATATACAATTTAAACCAATTTTATTGCAATTATAATTATTATATTTATATAATTCAGTATATTATTTCATTTGTTTTTTTCATTGTAACTATTATCGCATTATTTTTTATTGAAGTTTTTAAAAATGTTAAAATGTTATGAATAATAAAAAATTTATAATTTGCTTTATATAGTGATATTTTAGTTAAAAAATATATTTGACTTGTTTTGATATATTCTAATAGTATTCAATATTGTATTTATTTTACACTTCATATTTATTACATACTTATAGTATAAATTTTACAGTTATTTAATTTTTTGCTTCCGCGTAGGAAGTATTGTTTAAATTTAAAATTATTTTTACTATCTTTTTTTTTTTATTTCATTTTTATTTTTTTTCGAAATAGTTATCAATTTCTATTATCATTTTATATTATTATTTTTTATTAACTGTATGTATATATATATTATTTTTAAAACCACTTTTTCAAGTATGTATTTAAATATAATGGCTATAATACCTTACATTGTAAAATAGTTAAATTATTTTACAAATTAAAAATTAAAATTTTATGACCAAAAAAAAAAAAAGAAAATGTAAAACATTTGGACTAGTAACAAACAGCCATGTTGGATTTAAAATTGTATTGATTTCTTTAAAAAGACCAAAGTTAATGTCAAGGACACTTATTACAATACAAAATCTTAAATGTTCTGCTGTGCCATTTTATTACAGAAGTTGTCTTTTGTTGAGAATTATTACACTCTATAGTTATAAGTATTCATATGCCATAGATTATTTCTATGACGCGTAAATTATTTCTAAATCTTTAAATATATTTTGCACGTGTAAGTTATACTAATAATAGTTAAACTATTTACGTAGGTAGAAGTAACTGACTTGAAAATATTCCATTTTTGATTTGTTAATTTCAAAAAGAATGTTTTATTTATTTCTCAAATTTTGTACATTTTAGTTTTGTTTTTATTTTTTTATAATTTCTTCTTCCACTTTTACTTGTAATTGTTTCTTCTCGACTGTATTTGAGATTTTTCTCACGTTAACTGCAGATCTAAATTTTCATTGCACTCACAATTTTTAAACTAGTAAAAATTATATTAATCTTATAATTATTTTGAGTACATAAAATATGTAAATTTATTTATTATATCTATTATATACTATATGAATATCGTTATTAGTATGCAACCTGAGTATATAAAGTAAAATGAGTCCAGAATATTTGAGATCCCATGAAATGATTTTATAAATTCATATATAGGTCATTTCGTGTTGAAATGTGCTGATATGAAATTTACATTGGGAAATTTAGTTTGTCCAGATTGAGTATAGAATTGAATTAAACATTAATCAATCTCAACATCACCCTAACTTTTATTTTACATATTTATGACATTTCAAAAGTTTTTTCCAACTAGGAACGAAAAAGTAAAAAATTATATTTTTTTCTGCCATAATGCTGACATTCTTTTCATTATATTGTATTCTGTTACTTTGGTAAAATTATAAACCATCCCACAGGATAATTAACATTCTTTTTTATTTTAATGAAATTTCTTCTTTCAATAAATAATAATAATAATATTGATTAATTTTAATTCACAGCATCTTTTTTTCTTTGGCAATAAAACACGTTAAAAAAATTGGCTGGTTAAGCTTTCTTGCATAAGAGGTCTTTACATGACTGAATATTGGCCCCTTGATGTTTCATTATCGATTTTTCTTTCCCCTGGTTTTTCGATGACCAACTGTTCTTTTATATATAAATTCGATAAACGTTTAATCTGGGATTCATTCAATTTCTTATATTTTTCATAAAATATTTGATATAGTGAATCAATTAATTAATTTATATCTCAACAATCTGTCCATTGTTCAATGTTCCCAGTTAATTTCTAACCATTACTGTAAATGAAAATTTTTAATTAAATTTTAATATAGTTATTTTAAAGAATTAAATAATTTTATTCGCTATTTTTTCTTTGTATTGGTATACTAAAGTTTTTGAATTTAAATTTTTTATGTTTATGTAAATAAAGATTAAAAAATTTTAATTTAAAAAAGCAATAACTTCGTTTCTACAAAAACGTTCAGAGATTGAAGTAAAAAAATAAATTGAAATTATTTTTTCCCATTACATTCTACATAATTATTATTATACTATGTAATAGAATATAAAATAAAATCTCAGACTAAGAATAATATATATGATGAAGTAGACCAACTTTTATTTGGTCAGACGAAGCCATTCTGATAAAGAGATAAATCATTTTGAACTCGTGTTTTCGTTTTAATATTTATAAATGTATGTATATGGAAAACTTTCGCTACTTGCCATTTGTATAAAACTTTTTCATTTTCTTTTCAAGGCTATCTTATTTTGTACATTTTTCTCATTTTTCGGGAGTAAATCAATTTAAGGATTGATGCCCTTGAAAGTCGAAATGGGATATTTCTCACACATTGGTTCAAAAGATATCAACGCTAGAATATTTAGTATTGTGAGAGAGCAATGAGATAAAATATTACTGACGTTGAAAATTTTTTGAACCGTAAAATAATAAAAGTAGTTGTAATAAATTTGTGGCTACATATGATATACACTAGAAAATTGAGATAAATTAAAAATAGTCATTTTTTTAACATTGTGAAACGCAATTTTATTTGAACAAGAATTACTATTTTAACATTATCAAGACTAAAAACAGCCTAATTAACATGATTTATTTTTGACGATAAACATTAATATATCAGTGATGAGATTTATTACAAATTTTTTTTTTTCATATTGTTCATATAACTTTTTATATTTACAAATAATATAAATCATTCACGTTTCTTCTTGTAAAAAAATGAAGAAATGATAATTATGTTTAAATATGAATTTTTTTTTTATTTTAATTGAATTTATAAATTATATTTTATCGTTTTCTATTTCTTTTTAATTTTAAAATGTTGCCAAAAAAAAAAAAAAAAAAAAAGAAGAAAGAAACCGATAAATAAAAAAGGAAATAATTTTTTTTTTTTAGGTTTTCACATGGCGCCAAAATTGAGCAAAATTTTTCCCGAATCTTGTCTACTGATTGCTGTGGGTGTTATTGTGGGTTTTGTTCTATCTCACGCAAATACCATTGGTGAATCACCATTAACGCCAGATACCTTCTTCCTTTATATGTTACCACCTATAATCCTGGACGCTGGCTACTTTATGCCAAATCGACTCTTTTTCGACCACCTTGGAACGATTTTGCTATTTGCTGTCCTTGGAACTATATTCAATACACTATCGATAGGTTTGTAAAAGATATACACATCTATATATACATTGTTGATTTTGCATTGCATTTTTTTTATATTTGATCAAATTTTAATTACCTCATCATAAAATATTCATTTATTTCTTTAGAGAAAATAAAAACGCAATAGATCCATAAATATTCTCAATAATGTAGAATATATAAAAATATATCTTTATACGTCTTCGTATTTTATTATTTAAAATGTGAATTTGAAGTAGAAAATATAAGGAAAACTGAAAAATATAAAATAACAGATAAAACATGTTTTGAAAGTTTGCATCTATTAAATAATCTAATTTTTCCGTTTTTTATCAATTAATTATTAAAAAGTGAAATTATAGAAATAAATTAAAAACTTATTAAATATAAAAGTACTTGCAATAAACTTTCAGATTTTCTTAGAACTTTTTTAATTGAAAAAAAAAATTTTTAATAAAAACTTTTTAATTGAAAATTGTTATTTTTTCTGATTTTTGAAAAGTTAATAACTGGAGAACAACTTTGAGAACTTTTTGGAGAACAAAAAAAAACTTAAATTGTTACTAAATAATCACTCACTTAAAGTTTTGTTTTCATTTCTAAATTATTTTTAAAAATAACCAAATATATGATGAATATAATTCTGATGAAAATATAATGTAATGAATTTTTTTAATTATACAATTTTTATTTTATTTTCATTTATATATTTACTTTACGAACATTGAAAGTAACTACTTTTTGTAAAATATTCTATGAAATTAAATCTGTTTTATGATACATATTATATAATATTTGAAATGAAAATTATTAGTTTCTTATGAAAATAATTTTTACGATTTTCTAGTCATAAAATCTTCAAATTTCTTTATTCAACAGAAAGTCCATTTACATAATACAAAAGAAAAATTTGCAGAGAAATTATGCATTCATAATTTTGAATAATTGATTATATATTATTATTATTAATATTACTTTTATTATTTTTATTTTATTGTAAAGAAAAGATGAGAATAATTCTAAAACTTTACAAAGTAAAAGAGATAATTGAAAATTGACATGTGTTTCAAATGTAATAAGCGCCGTCATTTGACGTTGTGATTTATTTAGGCTGACAGGAATTTGCATGAAAACAAGTAAAAACGCACTTAAATTGTCATGATGCCAAATTGAATGGAGCTTCACACATTATCAGAAATTTTACACAGATTTTATATAAGACGTAGATGAAAATTTTACCGAAAAAGAAATCATGCCATGGCCTTTTGATATTTTAATTTTATCTCGTGAATAAGAATTTTAACATCTCTCTATATATTTTTGTTCTAAAAATGTTATTATATCTGTATTATACATTATTCGATTATATTGATTTTAGTAATTGATTTTAATTTTTGTGAAAATTTTACTAAATTTGAATTTTTTGTCTATTTCCCACATAATATGATTGTTAAATAAAAAAAAAATCTCCTTTATAAAGAAACAATTTGAGAAAAAAATTTCTTTTATCAATTTCATTTGATTCACTTGACATTTTCCGATAAAATAATATTAATTTATCTTTTTTCTCGAGAGTCAATTGATTCGTAGCATTGAGGTTCATATTTCGTCGTTTTCGAAGAAATAAATTTCATTTTTCAAAAATAAAATGTTTATTTTTTTTAAATGAAAGTAAAATTTTATTCTTTAAAATAAAAGTTTTTTAATATAAGTAAAAAATATAAAATTATGAAATTTTCTAGTGAATTTAAATGTAAAATTGTTTACGTATACATACAGATGACTAAGGCAACGATGCCAGAATTATTTTTGGATTAATGGACCAACTTTATTTTCATGGTAAAAATCCAGAAATATCCGGATTTTTTTTTGCAACAATCGAATATAAAAGAAAGGAGTCTATGCATATTTTTTTCTTTTCATTTTTTTTTTGTTTATTAAACGCGTAAATTCAAGTGTATTAGTTTTTTTGTAGATAGTTTTAATAATAGATGAATTTTGTGGAGTTCACTGACCAGAGGTTCATAATAATTGGACTGATCCCCAAGAATATGAAGAGTTCCCAACAGAGAATGATGGATTATTACTTTAAGAGTTCAGAGCAAAGAAAAAGAGTATTAAAATAGAAATTTAATAAGTTTTATTTTCTTTCATTTCCGTTTTCTAAATTAAATATTTTTATTAATTTTTCGAAAACATATTTTTATTATAAAGTTTATTTTGTTTTGATATTAATAAATTATGTAGGTTTATAATATAAATGCAAAATCACAATGATAACTAATAATTTATCTAAAAATTACAAATTGTTTTGAATAAAAATACGAATTTATTAATTTCATAAATAATTCATTAAAATTTTAATTATTTTAATTTAATTAATTAATAAATTTTTTATATAAAAAATTATTTCTTTATAAAAGAAAGTAAAAGGTTTTCTTTTTTTTTAAAAAAAGCAATAAATTCACTGCAAACAAAAATGAATAATTTTACTCAAGGAAAGTCTATTTTCTAATCAGATAATATATAATTTTTCAAATGGAAAAGTATGACAGACAATAAAGAACCTTGTATTATTTTACATAAAGTAGTATTAAATTCAGTGCATTTAAATTCTATCAATTGTGTGGACACAGAATTTTTCAAATAAAAGAAATGTCTTATATAAAGGTAATATGCGCGCTTTCATAACAAAAGAAATGAAAACGTTTTAACGAAATAAAATCACTTTTTTATTTAATAATAAATAAATAAATATATATATGTTTATACAGGTGGAACATTATGGGCTTTGGGACAATTTGGTATTTATGGAAATATCGAGACACCTCTCTTGGACATGTTCCTATTTTCGGCCTTGATCAGTGCAGTTGATCCGGTTGCTGTTTTGGCAGTTTTTGAAGAAATCCACGTCAATGAAATTTTGTACATAGTTGTCTTTGGCGAAAGTCTTTTAAACGACGCGGTTACAGTCGTGAGTATAATATATTGTTTATTATCTTATCGAAAATTCATTCATATAGGGAACAAGTGCCTGTATCTAGGCTAGAGAGAATAATAATAGTCAGAACAAGGACTTGCATTAAAATTCATATCTTAACCTAATGTAAAAGTAATAAAATTAATTTTTCATTTTATGATATTTTTTTTATTATTTCGATCCTTTTATTTTATTATTTTCTTTCTTTATTTGTATTTATTTAGTCAATATTTATTTTATTTAATTTTTATTTCAGTTTATTTATCATTTTGATATTTTTATCGCGCAGCTAAACATTTTATTTAATTCGTTATCATTGAATTATTGTTATTACGCAGAAAGAGCACATATATATATATATAACAGAGTAAGATTTTAATTGACTGATAAAATTTACAATATATTTCGTGTAATGTATTTTTATTCGTATATATATATTTTTATAATTGAATAATTTTGACAGGTACTTTATCATATGTTCGAGGCCTACAGCGAAATGGGTATTCACAGAATTAATTACACGCACGTTTTGTCTAGCTTGGCAAATTTTTTGATTGTTGCAATTGGCGGCACGATAATTGGAATAATTTGGGGATTTGCCACTGGTTTTGTAACTAGGTTCACTCATCAGGTTCGCGTAATCGAGCCCATCTTCATTTTTATTATGGCCTACCTGGCTTATCTGAATGCCGAAATATTTCACATGTCTGGAATTCTCGCGTAAGCTCGTATTTCTTAATTTTTTTTTTCTTTTTTAATTTAGAAAATTTAATTTTTCATCAAAATTTGAAAAAAAAATGCAGAAAAATTTCCTGAATCTAAATTGTTCAACTTTTATTTAATTATTTTTTGATTTGTTCAGACAAAAAGGAAACCAATTTCAAATCAATCTGGATTTTTTTTTCAATTTTGTTACTGAAAAAGGATTATTTTATAATGGATGCAATTCCAATAAAAAAAAAAGCTATTTCTCTTATACTAAATTGACAATAGAAGCTATGCAATCCGTTATTTTTAACTATTTTCGAATAAAATGCAACTTAATAATTTTCAAGCACAATTATTGCTATGTATTTGAATAAAGTTAACCTTAGAAGCTAAACTTATTTAATTTTTATACTTTATTCGCCTGTCAACGACAGGTCTTTTCAGATATACTATCTAGATATATTTTCAAAATAAAGATCAATGTTAAAATTTATATAAAAAGAACAAAATTTACAATCTTATTAGAATTTTTTTTATGAAATAAATAAATTGGATTTTATTGTCACATTATAATCAATTATTGTATTTTATTTCAAAACTATTTACTAATATATGTGGTAAAGAAAATTGATTCTAAATTAATGATTTTTCGTTACAGCATTACATTTTGTGGAATCACAATGAAAAATTATGTGGAAGCCAATATATCGCACAAGTCTCACACAACAGTTAAATACACAATGAAGATGCTATCCAGTAGTTCAGAAACGATTATATTCATGTTCCTTGGTGTAGCAACTGTGAACAATCACCATGACTGGAATACTTGGTTCATAGTGATGACCATAGTCTTTTGTTCCATTTATAGGATCATCGGTAAGTTACAAAACTAAGTAGAATATATTCTCTTACATTATATATAGAAAATCCGGAGCAATAAAGATTTTAGAAAATCGATACTTCAAACTAATATTTAACTATTAGACTTACTGAAGTTTGCGTCCTATTAAAAGATTAAATTTTCTTTCTTTCATCCTTAATGTACATTATGAACATGATGTCAAAAGTTAAATATAATTAAGAATCCAGCTTAGTTACATTATTGACCTGAAATTCTATTCACAGAATATTTGCAAGTGCAGTAATACTCTTGTTGGTCCATTTAATATTAAAAATTGTTGATAATGCTCAGATATTTTTTTTATCATTTCATTAGTTTAATTTTCCAGAGGATTTTTTTTTACATCACTGTCAAAGAAAAGCAAAACTAATGAAAATAAGTTTTATAAAAATAACATTTCTTAGAGTTAATGAATGGCAATTGTCTGTATTTATTCTGATTAACTGAACGTTTCATATGTGTTATTTAACGTCAATGATGAATTCTTGAGGAAATAGGTCTACTACAATATATGCAAATTTAAAAGAAATTGACTCAAGGTTAATCTTAAAGGTCATAGATTATAATAAAATACCTTAAGGCAAAAACTTCTTATCATAAAGCTTGACCTTATAGAGTAATTTTTTTAATAATAAAAAATGTTCGCAAAAAAGAAATAAACAAATACACAAATTTAGAAAATGAAAATCTTAAAAAGAAATAAAAAAAAAATGAACGAAAAATGAACAAAAGAAATGTTTGATAAAAAGTATAATTAGAGAAAACAAGTCTCGAGTCTTTGGGAAAGCTTTAAAAATAATAAAAAAAAAGACTTTCTAACAAAAGATTACTCGCATGTAATCGACAAATTGTCTTAGTAGAGACTAAACGTGTCAGAGAAAGCTTTATACATAGTTTATATAAGTGGCTTGACAGCAAAAGAAATAATGGTGTGACGCTTTAATTCAATTTACAGGTGTAATCGTTCTGTCTGCAGTAGCCAATCAATTTCGTTTGCACAAACTTGATAAGGTGGAAAAATTTGTCATGTCCTACGGCGGTTTGCGGGGTGCTGTAGCCTTCGCTTTGGTCCTATTGATCGATCCATCGCACGTGAAGTTAAAAAATATGTTTGTTACCACTACAATTGCTGTTATATATTTCACAGTTTTCATTCAGGTAGGAATATTTATACAAAAAGAAAATTTCAAATGAAAAAAAAAAAAAAAAGTTTTAAGATTTCCATACATGAGAGAATTTTAGAAATAAACGTAAGAGCAAAAGATCAAAGAACGCATTCAATTTGCTTCTAGGGAATCACCATCAAGCCTCTTGTCAAGATCCTCAACGTTAAAAGAGCAGAGAGGAGGAAGCCAACTATGAACGAACGAATACATGAAAGGGTTTGTTCCTCGTATTTTCTATATTGTACAAAATATACTTATATAAAGCGGATTTTTGTTCATTTTCACAAATTAAAGGCATTTTTAGATTCAATTTAATAATTATATTTAAATTCAGTTAATTAACTTTAATTATGTAAAAATGAAGACAATTTTTTATTCATATATATTTTTTTTTGTTAAACTTCATAAATAAGAATGATAGATTTCGCCACACCTTTTAGATTATGGATCATACGATGGCAGGAATCGAAGATATTCTAGGAAAACACGGGAACTACCATGTCAGGGACAAGTAAGCCAACACGCTATCACTATTGGATTTCTATTCAAAAGATAAAAGACACTAAAAATGCATTTTTTTTATCGTTCAGCTTCATTTATGCATATTTTCTTTTTTTATCATTCAATCGTCTCAATTATTTAAATTCCTAGAGAAAAAAATTTTTTTGAATTCAAATCCTCATAAACTATATTAAAAAAAAGAAATATTTAATTCTTAGATTATTTATTTTGAGAACAAAAAAAAAACACTTTGAATGAAAAAGTAAAAATATTAACTTAATTTTTAGATTCAAGCGCTTTGACAACAAATTCATTCGTCCCTATCTTGTGAGGGACCATTGTGGAGCAGAGCCAAAAATTTTGGAGACTTATTCCAAATTGGCAATGAAGGACGCTCTCGATTATATCAGGAGGAATGCATCGACCATTGGAAATATAAGTGGTACCGAGAGTATGTCCGCGATATTCAGGAATTACAGCAATACTGGTCAATTTAATGCCAGGTAATCATTTTTAACTACTAAAATATGTAGAATTTTATTTTTTATTAATAACTTCATTTTAGAATTAAAAATTAAAATTTAGTATAAAAATTTTATTTAATTGAATAAATTATAAATTTTCATTTAAAAAGAAAATTATGGTGATTTTTTTTTTTATAAAAATCGCAGATACTCTAAAGTTTACTTTTGAAAAATATCAAAGCAAAAATCGTACTTCTGTTATTTGCTTCCTCGCAGAGAGGAAGTATTTTATTTAATTATTGTTTGCTTTTCATTAACTGTAATTGAACAAACCTTACAACTTTAAGTTAGCATACAGAAGAACATAAAACAAGAGTAACAAAAATCTAACCGCACTGTAATTTAAAGCTCTTATATAATCACAGAAAGGATGCCATTCGATCGCTATTTAATTATTTTTTTAAACAAACTTTAGAAAATATTTTTTATTTCAGTTTTAACAAATTTTTATAATAAAAAATTTTGAAATCATTAAAATCAATAATTTATTAGAAATCTTCACAATTACATCCTCTAATTTAGGAGGTAAAAGGTTTTTGATAAAGAAATGTGTCTACTAGATTGGAGATAATGTTAATAAGAATTCTTAGATTAAAAGATCGATAAATACTTGAGATTGATTCACTTAATTTTTTAGCCCTAGTTGTAGCCAACTGGAGGCTGGTTGGAACATTGATCTTCAAGAGTTGGAGTATAATCCTTCGAAAAAAGATTTAACTGATGCTAAAATACATCATCTTCTCGCGGAGGAATTATGCAAGCCTTATAAACGCGTAAGTAGTGTTCGTGACTAACACATTTGATTTGCTTTTTATCCTTACTAGTTCCCCCTAGACCCAAACAAAATATTTACAGAGAAATCGAGAGACTTCGAAATTGCAGCATCGTCGCCTTAGCTACAGTCGTCATGCCGTCGACGATCGAGATCTCTCGACTCAAGTCAATTACAAGATGCACATGAACATCAGACGAATGGTGGGAGAGCACAAACATCGTCACAAGCGCAGCAAAAAATTGCTCAAGGTTACTTTTACTTATTATTTATTTATTTTATATTGTTTTATTTTTACTTTTCATTGATACGAAATAATATCCGAATTATTTTATGCCACTGGAAATTTCAGTATATAAACTTATAATTGCTTTTAATTTCTATAATTTAAATATATAGTTAAAGGCATTTTATTATATTCAGGATGACGAGGGTGTCGAGTGTTCGAATAATCTTCTATCACCTGATAATATTCCGAGATATATTTCTGATGAAAATGAAAAGGTATATTTCGATAAACCTTTGAAATGCCGAGTTTAAAAAAAGCAATAACACAATCTTAACAGATTTAAAGTTTTAATTTGATCCCTTTAGCTTTTTAGAATAACATTGTAGTCGAGTTGATTGAAATCCAATATTGAAAATAACAAACATTTTAGTAACTCAATTAAAAAACTAGTTAAGAATTAATAAGTGATATTACAAATAAATTTCACTAATTTTTTATGAATCATAGATCGAAAATAGGTGAATATTTTGAAAATTTGACCTAATTTTGAAAAACAGCTAACACCATTAAATTCAGTGTCATCGAATTAGATTGTTTAAATTTTATTAGAATTTCTAAAATAAATCAATTTTGAGGTAAAATATTACGGAGTAAAATATGTTAGCGAATTTCACCAACTATATTGCGTTAAAGGGCGAAGGTTGCAGAAAATAATCGTTCGAGCGATAGATCAGTGCGTTTGAGCTAATTAATGCAATAAAAACGTTTCCAAACCTTGTGATAAATATTATTAATTTGGAGTGCGTTTATTAATTTTTCTTTAAAAATAAAATAACGACATGTTTTTTTAATGTATTTATTTTATTTATTTAATTTATAAATAAACATTACCTGAATTTCAGGATGGTAAGCAGAATCACGTAAGTTTTCCCGAGTTTCAACAAAATGGTTCAACGAAACTTTTTTCACAAGGTTTGTACATTAAATAATAATAATAATAATAATAATAATAATAAAAATAAAGAAGAAAATACTTTAAAAATAAACATTCATAATATTTTAAAGTTTATATTGAACCCTTGTGAATAATTTTGTAGATTATATTAACGACGTGTTGGACGAGTCGGATAATGGGGATTCTTCTAAACCTCCAAACGACTGGGAATCAGGGATTACTTTTACTGCCCGAACCTCTGGTACTGAAATTAATTTTCTCTGAAACAATTAAAAATATGCAAATTATCATTTACATAATTTTAAACATTATTTCAATGTATATATAATATTATTTTCATATAAGTTAAATATATTCTATATTAAAAATATTAAAATTCAGTAAAATAAATATTGTGTTTGAAATTTAGAAACATAGAAAGAAATTACTTTTTTTTATAGATTCTTCAATAACTCCTGGAGCGGATGGACCGTCTTCTGGAGCAGATATCGATGATGATATCAAAACTGATTCTAGAACTGAAGATAGTAAAACTTTTGGAAGGGCAGATGGTAAATTTTTTATTTTTAATAAAAGTATTAATATGATAAAAATAATGTTAACATGACCTATATCGGTTTAATGATATTAAAATATGTTAGATATTTTGAATTTCTAATTAATTCTTCATAATTATCTTAATTTTATTTTAATATTAATAATAATAATAATAATAATAATAATAATAATAATAAAGTAATTTAATTAATCGATTGATAATCGAAAAAATTTATATTTATTTGAATTTCGAATTTATATTCTTTGATAATTAAGGAAGAAAAATTTCCACAGAATAAAACTCGTAATGAGTCATAATTTTCTTAAAATAAGTTTTAATTGCAGGCGACAGTTATAGAGTCACTACACCAACAGCAACAGAAACTATGTTGCCTTGGAAACGGGAGGATGACTACGATTCTGCCCATCCAATTAAACAAAATGAATTTCCAGCTTGGTGCTCTAATAAGGAGTATATAGCTTATAGTTCGCCTTCTGCAACATTTCTAGGTAAGAGTTATAAGTTTCAGAAAATAATAAATTTCTCTTTTCGAATATAACTATAATATTATTCTTATATATAAATTATTAAATAAATATATAAAACTATTCTATAATATAATAAATAATTATATTCTAAAATTTTTTAAATAAATTACAATTGAGTGTTGAATTATAATTCTTCAAAAATTTAATAATTATATATATATTATAAATATATATATATAAATATAAATTATATATATATATATATATATATATATATATATATATATATATATATATAGGCATTTCATATATATAATAATTATGTCAATAATAATATTATTAATCATCCTGAATTAAAAACTATTTTTCTCTTTGTCAAATATATAAAATTTTTCTAGGGGACCAAGAAACTCGCAAATTGCCTCCTTCTTGAAATCAAATTCATGCTTTTATGTCGCACATTATGATGTTAATTATCTGTGTTCAAAATTGCACAAAAGCTATTAGACTAAATTTGCGAATATTTTCTAAATTTTGGTTAATTAAGTACTTTTAAAATTATTCAACATGCAATCTGATTATAATAATTGCTTTTGCATGTAATTTTTTTATAATAATTTTTTTTATTGTTTAGATATAAGAAAATTAGAAAAATATTTTTAGCTCTGTAACATATATTTTTTTTCTCAGCTTATACAAAAGTATTTATTTATTTAATTTATTGAAAATTACATTGAATGTAATTAATTAAGTAATTTAACAAATGTAATTTGTTAAAATTACACGAAATATAATTATGTTATTAATCATTAAATGTAATTTATTCGAACTACATTTAAATTGCAAAGAAACACGAACAATATTTATACTTTGGATTATGAATAATTTCTTATTATGAGCTTAAAAATAAATTTGCCTGAGTTGAGAGTCAACGTTGGCTCTGAGTTTCGATTCTTTGCCACCCTTATAGAATATGGTGAGTATACAGAATTATTATCGATCGTAGAGTGATTATCATAATAACATTAAAGATGAAAGATTTAAACGACTCTGCAACTCAAATACCCAATAACATCGGTTCAAGGAATCATATAATATTTAATTGATAATAATATTAAACAATACCACAATTTTTAATCAAATTACAATTAAAAATCGATTCTAACACTCGCTATGTTGAATTAATAACCTATTACCTTTAAAATAGTAAATTAATAACTGTCTATAAATTGTAAATGAATTACAATACCTATTAAAATTATTTTTTTATATATGGGTTTTGAATAATAATAATTTATTGCGGTTAAAATATAATTTTGTAAATTGAAATAAAGTCATAAAATTTAATTATGTTTTTGACAATAAAAAAAAATTAAAAACTGTTGTCCAAAGCGAAACAGATGTAACGTGTGTTGTATAATATTTACAGTTGTTTATGATAAAAAAAAATTTTTTCATGCCATATGGTTATCCAAAGAATCGAAACAATATGTGTCTATAAGGTTATTATACTATCAACTTTGGCCTCATTGCTTTACCACTTTTTTTTATCTATAATTCCAGAAAAAGATTTTTTAAATCTATAACTATTTGTGTTTGTAACATTGAATGTTTTTATAATTTTGTCACAACTCTATTGTTGTTGTTGAATTTGAATTGAATTGTCTGTAACATACCTTATTATCTTTCTCATTTTTTCTTCTGTATTCAATTAACCCTGGGGACTTTATATATTAATTAATAAGCAATAATTAATTGTATATTTTTCACCCTATTCTTATTAATTAATTAATTATCTATTATAAATTAAAAATAATAATTTCAATATCCTAGAAAGTATTTAATTTTTGTATTTTTATAAAATATGATTTTCATTTTTCTAGGAGGAATTGAACAACCAAAAATTCAGTCTGTGATTGGTCTTTTCCGAAGAGAAAGCGCTGCTACATCCGATACTTTAGGTTCACACGATATTGACGAAAGTGAAGAGTATACAGCATTAAGGTTTGACAAACATAGTCCACCAAGTACTGAAGGTAAATGAATGTCGAAGTTCTCTATAATTATATATTTCTTCAATTTCTAGTATTCTTCTATTTCTTTCTATTTCTAGTATTCAATTTCTATATTTCTTCTTTCATTTTAAATTTTTTTAGTTTTTTTTTATCAAAAATGGAAGCTGTTTGCAATTATTCATTTATTAAAAGTATAATTTAATCTAAAAGAATATTTTTATTAATTTATGTTTAGTTTTTAAGTTTTTATTAATTATATTATTTTCAATTTAAATTTTAACATTTTAAGTTTAATATAATTTAAATAGCAACTGCGTTAAATTTCTATGTACCTGAAAATCTAAATATACATACATAACTAACATTTCATACCAACTAATAATAAAAGCTAATAATATTAGTTTGTATCAATTTTTATTTTTATTTTTAGGTACAAATAAATGAAAGGGGGAAGTGAAGTTGAGAATGTGGAAGATTTCTATTTTTATTTCCTTAAATTATAACTCTTTTGTTACCTAATTGCGTTCATTAAACAATTTCTTTTATTAAGTTTTAAGAATGTTTAATTGATTTGAATTTTAATCAGAATTCATTAATATTTAAATATTTGTTTAATAAGTATATTTTGAAATTAGTTTTTAAACAAAATTAATTATAATTAAATATATTATTTAATTTATATATGATAATAGTTCATAATTTTAGAACTTGCATGAAATTTGATAAATTTACGATAATTTTGAAATGAATTTTACAATTTATTATATCAATTAAATTGATTAAAATTCAGTAACAAGAGAGTGTTTGATTTTGTTAGAAACGAAAAAACCTCTGACAAGGAGACGTGGTTCGATGATGGAGCTGGGAGCTTTAGAATCATCAGCAAAAGAAAAAAATAACAAAGGATCTCACTCTCTTCCTGAATATTGGAATCCACACAGATTGCGATTCACTTCCTTCAGTTATTCTGGCAAAGAACCAGCGAGTCTTTCGACTGCATTGATCGCATCATCTTCCAATTCATCAGTTGAACTTGAAGAGGAAGATTGACCAAGAAGAAAGGAGTCGTTCTCCTTTGAACAACTTCGACCAAAACGAAATCGAAGACGACGTCCTACATCATTATGGTCCAAGTTGCTCGGAGATTCAAGCTCTCCTGTCTGAAAAACAAAAAACCTATTTTTTCACTATAAAAACACACATCGTTCATTTTGTAGGATATAATAAAATATATTTAAACTAATGCTAAGACCGAAACTACGCAATACGGTGCTTTAGGACAAAAGGATAATAAGTTAATGAATGTGCGTGAAAACGGGTGGTGGTGAATTTGTTAAAAAAAAGAGAATGAATTTTTTTTTTGTCATGCTCGAACAACGCGAAAAAATTTAATCAATAAACGGAAAACTATAGGAATTGTCGTTCGACAAAAATAATAGAGGGTCTGTCCATATCGTCGCGACATTAACCTTCTCGAGGAAAATTTTTTGCATGTCTCGCTCGATTTTAAAGAGAGAGATGACAAATATTTTGTTGTTGATATAGTAAAATTGATTAGAGGAAGGCAGGAAAAATTTCAAATAATTTTCATTCATTGAAAATCATGATATTTTTATCTCGAGATTTAATGATTTTTTTTTCTTTTTTTTTTTTTTTTTGGTATTTAAATTTAATTTCACATTCAATTCCATTTATGATTATAATATTCAAATGAAAAATTTTACCTGCCTTCAATTAAGCTCAAATGTCAGGGAAAATTGAAGGTTGTTTAAAAAAATAATATACTGTTGTTGAGCTCAGAGGTGGTAAATTTCTGAACATGCATTCTATATTCTGAAATTTAGATATAAAAAGATAATTGACATTAAATAAAATAATTATTTTGTCAAAAAAACAAGTAAAAAGTAATAAATATGCAGAATTAGAAGAAAAAAAGTAAACCTTCTCAATTTTTTTAATAATAATAACAAAAAAAAAGAAGAAAATATCAAGTCTCTTTAATGGAAATGGAAATTTCAATACACATATTTCCCTATTTTTTTACTGTTTGCAAACACTGATCAATTTTAAATAATAGTCAATATTGAATTGCAATAAAAAAAAATTTTAGACACGTAGATTTCTTTTACTATATGTTCCGACATGTAATAAATAATAATAATAATAATCAATAATTGATTAAATCAGAAATAGAAAATCAAAACTTGTATCAAATATTAAATAAGAAATAATATGATGTCGGAAGAAAAAAATTTTAAGCAATTAATAATAATCTATTGATTAGTGTGAGAAAAAAAACAACGCTGAATATTCGCATAAAAAAGAAATATGCAAAATTTAGGGGGAAAAAAGCACTATTTTTTCGAGCATTTTAGATACTTGCCTGGCTTCGAGCTCGCAGACATGCTTGTAAATATCGTGTATTATAAAAAGAAAGTTACAAACTGTAATATATAGACTAGTAAGTAGTAGAAAGTTTAATAAAGAAAAAAAAAAAACGCTGAAAACTTAGAAAGAAAATTGATTCCCTTCTTGAAAAGTCATGATTTCCATATCTAACAACAATTTCGCTTAATACTGTTATTATCATATAAAAAAAGGGACGAAACAGTAAATGATATAATAAACTTCTTCTCTACATTTCATACAAATTTCCATATCCAAATATATTTCATTATTTGGATTTAATTCACAAATGATATATTTATATAAATTATTTAAAAAAAAATTAATATCCATTAAGCAAGAATCTCTAACAAATTAATCGCATTATTATAATATTATATATATATAGTAAAAGACCATCGCAAAAAGGGATCTATAACACAGGGTGTGATTTTTTCTCACAAATGTTTTTTACATTACAAAAATGATTAAAAGAAAAATATATTTTTCTGCAAGTGAAACTAAAATCACTGACTATATTTCCAGATGTTCAATTTATTTGAAGATATTTTAATGAAATTTTAAATCCATTGTAAATAGTTTTTAAACAAAATTTTACTTCTAAAATGTTATTAAAAAGCTATAAATTAACATTTTTTATATGTAATTTAAAATAATTCTTCTCTGCTTTTTAGTTTCAAATAAAAATTTTCTTGAATATATAATACATATATATAATAAATTAGTGAATTTAATATTTGAATTCGGTTAATTCTATTTTTAACAGATTAGATAATTTTGAAATTAAAAAAGAAAAATTTCTCATGACTAATCTTGAAGGGAATCGGAAAATCGTTTTAAAAATGCACATATGGACAGCTCGCATCGAACTTAAGAAAATTATATTAATTATAGCCTTATAAATAATGCGACGCATGTACTTACATTATTTAGTTAAATACATATAAGTAGGACATTAAGTCAGTTTTACACGAATTTGATGCAACGTCATGTGGCGATGTCGAGAAAAAAGATACAGGTGTCCTTTTTCCAATAAAAATCAGGTTTTAAATCCTAGACCAATAATAACATTTAGGAATTGATGTCTTCAGAACTGAAAAGTATAAAAGCCGATTAAGACTAAATTAAATTAGTAAAAATAAAATAAATCAAATTCTCTTTAAAGAAAAATATTGTAAATTAAATAAAAATAAAATAGATATTTTTTTAAAAACACTTAGCTCTTTTTTTATTCAAAATTATAATATTAAATAATCTCTTACGACAGATTATTGACTTTTAATATTTAAAAATTTTTTTTTCCGGTAGGTACAACTTCTTTCCTCTTCTTTTCAATAAAATACTATTATAATAATATTATTATTAAATCGAAAAACTCTTATTAAAAAATCTCGTTGAAAAAAGAACTTTTTTTTTCAAAATAAAAAATAATTTTAATATATCAGACTAATTTAAACGAAAGTAATTAATTTAATGAAATATTACTGTTCTTATTAATTTTTTGTTTTGTTTATTGTTTGCGTAAATAGTTGTAAAATTGATTCTGAATGATTAATCATTTTAAATTTATTAATTATGAAATTCCTGCTTAAAATAATTAACTTATAAAATGCAAAATTAATTATGTTTGATATTAAATTAGTTAATTGTATATAATAAGTTAATTAACAGTGGAAATAATTGATTAGAGACTTAAAGATTTATGTGAATGAGCTTTTAAATTAAACAGTATAAAATTGAAACTAATGAAGTGAACTGATCTCTTTATTTTTCCTATGGCTTCTTTTCTATCGTCTAGGAAATGCTCATATGCTAAGTTGAATTTTTGAGTCTTTGAAATATAAAATGTTTCTATAGAATAATTTTTTTTTGATTCATATGGAGAAAGGATACGTGTTTCTTTAAAATAGAAAATTTGAAAAGGCTTCCAAAAATCTTGAAAGAGAGAGAGAGAGAGAGAGAATGAGAGTGATGGCACTTTAATAATACGTTTTAATATACTGATATAATTTAAAAATGTAAAAACTTTCTTTAAAAATTATCTCGCTGTTCATAAAACCTAATTTCTGTCTGTTTAAAATCGAACATCAGAAAAACATTTAATTAATTAGAAATACAAATATTTTGATCAGGGTTTTTAGTGCAAAATTATAATTGTATACATATATTTTTTCTAAATTGTACAATTTTTTTTAATCAAGTATTTTGTCAAAAATATGTAAACCTAGATTTTTAATTTAAACAAATTTTTAAATTACTTTTAAAAAACATTATTTAAATAAGATTTTTATTAAAATAAAACTCAGGTTTTCGAAAAATATGCCCAAAAGAAATATTTGTAATAATTTTGTTTGACTTTAAATAAAGAAAAAAATTAATTTTCAAATATAGTTCCTAAAAACTTAAGTGAATTATTTTTTAAAAGCAATAGCTGTGAAATAATAATGAATAAGTAAGTTTCACGAATATTTATAATTAATTAATTAAACTATAAGAATTTAATAATGATTAAAAAAAGAATTTCCCCGAGACCTGTATAAAATACTTGTATTTCAGTCGACTGATCTAAATAAAAAAATTTTGTGCGACTCATTGATCGCGAATGAAGTTTTAAATAATATGCATATAATATTATTTTTTTCAACTAACGAACGAAAAGGAAAGAAGTTAATTTTGACTTGTTCTTGGATGCTGAGTGTTTTTCTAATTAACTATGGGCCATATTTTAACTCTTCCATCTCTGCTGTGTGGCCCAGATAAAAACTAATCGAGACCAGCTTTAACTAGTCTCTATGCTGTTGATTTGTTAAATAAATGTTTATTTCGTACAAAAATTCGATTATTTATATTTTCTTCTTGAAACCTATAACAAAAATTTTTGTTTTATTTCTATAAAAATTCATAGTTTACTTAATATTCATCATTTAGATAAAAATTTAGTAAAAAAAAAAAAAAAAAAATTTCTCAAGAAATAGTTTTACAATAATATTTATAGAGAAATTGCTTCATTCGATAGTGGTATGAATAACTAACTCTAATTAACCGCGTGTTAATTATGTGTTGCTATATATAAAACTGCGTTAATGAACGTTAATAAAAATAAATACTTGACTAGTTATGAACTCATATTATGTACTTCAAAACGAAGTTGCAATTCAATTTTGAAAGTGAAGTTTACAAGTGAATGTTGTTAAAACAATATGCCAGGCGGTGTTGTTTTTTTAGTTTGCATTCCCACATTAAGTTACGAGCATGAACTTGTATTTGGATTTCCGATAAAAAAAGACAAAAAGCCAATAAAACCAAATAAAATGGATTTACGGCTTAAAGATACAAAATCGACAAAAAATTTAATACCTTTAGGTGCTGAAGACACCGATGATTATAATGAGGCAGAAGACGTTGATGATCAAATTGGCAATACTCTCGTCACTTTTCCTGGACGAAAAATTCCCACAAGGGATCGTAATTTTTCAACACCTAGAATGCGTCCAAAGGATCCTGTTTTTGTTTCAATGGAAACGGTAACTACATGTTTTATTAAAAAATACACAGTAATTTATTATATTGTTTGTAAAATAAATATTTTTTAAAACAGGTCTTAGCTGAACTACTGAAAAAACTGAGAGTAGAACACGTTGTGTGGTGCAAAGATAGAGGAAATATGTATTACGAGGTCAATTATTTCTTCTCCATATTTTAATAGATTACTTTCTTCTAATTTTATAATACAAATTAAAAAAAAAATAAAATCTAATAAAAAGCTAAAAAAAATGTTCTATTTTAAATGAATCTACTTTAGATTAAAAATTAAAATATATTTTTATAAATTTTAATAAAAAAATACTTTAAAAAAAATTTATAATTATTACTTGAATAATATTAATTATAATTAATAATCAATTATTGACATTTTATTGTAGGTAATTTTTCCAGTTCCTGCCGGTGATCCTTGTGAGAATTGTCTTCATTGTTTAACTGAAATGGGAATAGGAGTTAAAATGAATTCTATCGTAAGGTAATAGAAATAAAAAAAATTTTGATGTCACTAAAAATTTTTTTGATTATAAAAATTAAAAGAAAATAAATTTTTAGTGTGATACCAACTCAATGTACTTACAGTGGAGTAGGACATGTGGAAGCGGCTGCAATCAAATTAGAAGAAGAACGTAGAAGGTTTTTATTTTCAAAAAAATATTATCTTTCATAATAATATTTTAATAATTGTTTTTAAATCATTGAAAATGAATAACAAATAAATACATTATTGTCCGAATAGAATTACAATTATAAATTGTATATAATTATTGAATGTTATAGAAAAACTGAACAACGAAGAAATGACTGGGAGAATTTTGTGTCCTCAATCCGTTCAAAATTAACTGTTAAACAAGTTGTCGATGGTGTACAAAGCGGTGGCGATTTAACATTTGATTATATTTTATTAGTGCTAACTGCTGAGTAAGCTGCAACTTTGAAAATTATATTTGTAGAAAATTCAATCACAAAATGATATAACTGTATTTAAAATCTTAAATAGTAAATTTACAACTTTAAATAACGTATATAATTAAAATTTAACTGCTCTTTTTTCTTAAGAATATTAAAAAATATATATTAAAATTGACGATTTATTTTAGTTGCCTTGCTGCTCTTGGATTAGTTGAAAACAGTGCAACAAATGTCGTTGCAGCGATGTTAGTTTCTCCTCTAATGGTATAATTGATCGTGACTTTTAAATCTAATATTAAACTGATTGTCAATTAAAATATAATATTAATTATTTTTATGTTTAGGGTCCAGTGATGTCGCTGACATTTGGTACTGTTATAGCTGATAGAAATTTGCAATTCATTGGATTCAAGAGTTTGATGCTCGGAATTTTTCTATCTATTCTATTTGGTTTTATCTTTGGTCTCGTTCTTGGTACAACCGAAATGCCTTGGGGTTATAATGATTGGCCAACAGATGAAATGAAGGGCAGGTAAAAAAAATGAAAATCACACAATTAATTTCACTTTTGTCTTTATTGTTTTGAATTTTATTCAATCTAGTTTATATTAATTTTCTTTTAGAGGAAATTATAGATCATTGTGGATGGGCGTTCTTTGGGCTTTACCATCTGGTACGGGTGTTGCTGTGGCTCTTCTTCAAGGCAGTAATGGTCCATTAATTGGAGTTGCAATTTCTGCATCTTTATTGCCACCTGTTGTCAATTGTGTAAGATTAAAATTGTTAATGACAAAGTGGATTGATTTTAATTAAATTTTCTCATTTTCTTTAAATTAGACCATTGTGCATTATTTTATTTAGGGATTATTTTGGGCCCTTGGATGCATTTGGCTTATTTATCGTCCAATTAAAATGCCTCACATTAAAGGTGAATCCTATACAGATTTCAACAGTTCTTATCAATATGTCTACACTGATTATCTACCTGTTGAATTTTTCTGCAATGGTATCATCAGTGCATGTTTAACGTTTGTAAATGTCGTTTGTATTTTTATCACTGCAATTATTGTTCTTAAGGTCAGTGATTGTTATCTCTAATATTTGAATTGATGAGGCTCAAATATCTTTTTCTATTTCTTTTTATAATTTGTTTAGATCAAAGAAGTTGCAGCTCCTTACACATCAACACCAGAACTTCGACGATTTTGGGAACATGATATTCGTTTAGTTCGCGATAAAAACATATCGCGAGATAACAGTTCGCTCGATTCTAGGTGAATACAATATAAATAAATAAAAAACATTTTGTAATGAATTGTCAAAAAAAATAATCGCTTTCTTGTTTCCAGCTTTTATGATGGATTAAGTAAAATGAAGAAACAAGCTTTGGAACGTACCCTCAACGAAGCAGTTCTTGAAGCAATTGATGATGACACCTTTCGCAAAGTTCAACGAGCCAGTTATGGGCAACATGGAGCTGAAGACGTAAGGAAACTTGGACTGTAAAATAAAATTATTTATACAAATAAACAAAGAAAACTATTTACACTATTTTTTTTAAATAGATATCTCCGAGAATTGGATTACGTAACGCTTTAGGGGAAGCCGATGTCAAAGGCAAAGTAGCAGAGAAAAATATCGATACTTCTCATCCAACTGAAGGTTTACCAAATCAATTGCAAGCCAATACCACTGAAGATCTTGCAGCTCTTGACAGACTCATAACATACTTACTTGGTCAACCATCCACCACAAATAATTCCAATAATTCGGGAAATTCAAATTTAGACAATTGGCAACGTTCTTTTCGCGCTAGTGCAAGGGGTTATCGGCCATTGAGATCAAATGAAAATCCCGGCGAATCTTCAAACGGAATTAACACTACACCATTGTAAAGATAAATTTTTTTTTTTTATTAAAATTACTAAGTTTCGATAACATTTTCTTTTTATAGAAATAAGTAAATGAAGAAATAATATTCTTCATTATTCGCACATATTCATTATCACGACTTTGAAAATATAATTTACGTATAGTCAATCGACAATAATCAGTCAAACATGTATGCCAAAGTCTTTTCCAAAAATGTTAATCATCCTCGAGAGATGGTTCAGTTCCAAAGTATCTGTCACCAAAATTACCAATTCCTGGAAGTACATAAAATTTCTCATTTATCTCGGGATCCACGGCTGATGTGACAATTTTCACTCGCGGGAAGGCATAGGCAATTGAATGAACACCGGATTCTGCCATCAAAAGTGATACAAGTAGAATATTATCTTCTGCAACGTCATGATCGAGAAGAACTCTTATTGCCATCATAGCTGCGGCACCAGTTGCTACTGTTGCATCCATCAATATAACTTTGTAATCTTTTATGTCCTTCGGTAAACGTAGATAATATAACTAAAAGAAAAAAAATGGACAATTTTTTATCGGAATAATATTACAAGGTGTTGATTACAATTTTCGAATTTAATTCAAGTTTTTTTTTTTTGCAAAAGACAAATAAATTAAAATTTAAGTATTAAAACATAATCATTTTTTTTTCTCAAATGATTGAAAATCATGCTCACCTCTGGTTCTCCAGTTTGAAGATTTGTCTGAATAAGTATTTTGCCGATACGTATATCTTTACAAACATCTCTCACAGCTTGTTCCATTGTTTCTCCTGCTCTTAAAATAGAAACACCACATATTTTGTTGGTTGCCGCTCGTTTTCCATGGTAAGGAACACCTTGTGGTGTATCCACTATTATTTCCTATATGACAGAAAAATCAGTTTTACATTAATTTTGAACATAATAAATTTTCTTCAAAAATACATTTTTCAACATTATACAGAAAATTAAAAATATTTTTTTATTGTGAAATAATTAAAATATGTTAAATTGTTTTGAAATAATAAGTGTACATCTAATATTAAAACTGCGTGATCTCTTTGATTTAAACTTGTATTCATATTGTTTTCAATTAAATAAAGTGCAAAAATATACCTGGAAAGGTAAAAGAGACAAGGCGTATTCAATAACCAGGCGTATAAGTCTCTTTGAGTAAAAAATGAATTCATCTCGATGTGTATATCTGTTCCTTATAAAAGTATGAAGACCTTTACTTTGTGGTGAATCGGGTAACATGAAAAGAGACGAAGGCATAGGTTGTCCGAGACAGGAGTGAGCAAGTTTCTCTCTTAATTTAAATCCTCTCTATAGAAATAAAAACAAAATAATAAATTAACTGGAAGTGATAGTAATTTTAGGCAAATTAATTCTATAAAAAGGAGAAAACTCTACATATTAAAGTTTAGACAAGTGCTAATAATTCTTCACAAATAAATTTTACACGAGAAAATTTAGTTAAAATTTATAATATAAAGTTTTCTAAAATTTATTAATAAAAGTACGTAAAAATTGCTTAAATTTAAACACAGAAAATATTGTAAGAAAGTACAAAATGGAATTAATTGATAAGCTATCAGATTAGATTTCTATATAAGTTTCTTTTTCATTGGATATAATAATATTTATTATATAAAACATAATAAAAGAATCTTATAAATAAAATTTATAAACAAAACACACAAAGTTTACGAATTAAAATTAGTTTTGAAAGTAAAGTAACAATAAAAATTTTATAAAAAAGAAAAACGAATGTAAAAATTTTTAAAAAGAAAAAAATAACTAAATATTTACTTAAACCATCCGTGCAGGGTGGTTTGTTTGAGATCCATATTTTCATTAACTAGTGTAAGATTTTCAATTTTATTCAATAAACTGAATACACTTTCATCTGCTCCTTTAAGCTGGCTAAAAAAACGACGTACTGTTTTTAAAGAGTCCATTACCTCTGACCTTGTTACAATAGAAACCTCGTCGTCACTCTCTTTATTCGTTCTTTCAAAATCATCACTTTTAATAATATTTTGACTACCGAATTCTTTATTCGAAGCATTTGACATGTAATCATCAATGATTCTATCATTAAAATGAATTTCGTATACAGGTGTGTAATCATCAATGTTAACAAACTCATCAAAGGATACTGATGAATTGAAGAAATTTTGGATATCATTCCAACGTTTTACAACCTCATTAAAGGAAGGTTCAGGACAGTCACTCGTTGCATCGATGACCATAATCTGCCGAGTTTCATCATAATCATTTTCTTCCGCATATTCCACAGGATCAGTATCCATCGTAAATCCAGCTTTTTTGAAGCATTTTTGAATAGATTCTGAATTTACAATTTCCCAACTTGCAGCAATAAAGTGCATAGCTTCAAGTATATTGACTTTCCAATTTAAAGATGTTTGTTGATTGTTAAGAGAAATCTCAGTCAAAATCCGCCGCGCAATCATTTTTCTGTAGTAATGTTTAATAACTTTAATAATACCCATGTCAAGTGGCTGAGTGTGAAAAGTACTGTTGGGTGGTAAAAATTCTACTCTTAAATTTGTCAAAAATTCTAAATTTTTAGGATGAGCAGGACAATTGTCAACTATCATAAGAATTTGACGCCTTTTTGTACGCATCTGGAAATCAATTTTTCTTAGCCAGAATTCGAACTGTTCACTCGTCATCCAAGCATTTTTTTGATCAGTATAGTCACAAGGAAAATTTCGAATATTCTTAAAGCATTTTGGCTGTTTAGATTTACCAATCACTAGGGGTTTTAACTTTTCAGATCCATCCATGTTGCATGCCAATAGTATAGTGATACGTTGTTTGCTACATTTTTCTCCATTACAATATTCTATACCATGAGTCATGCTATTGTCAGGTAATAAATTGAAAAATAATCCAAATTCGTTTGCACTGTAAATATCTTTTGGTTCGTATTCTTTTAAAATTCTAGGGAGAACATTATTCTTCCATCCTTCAACAATATTTTCTGATATTGATGTACATTCACCAGGTATTATCTTACAATTGATGACATATCTTTTTCGAAATCGATCAATCCATCCATTTGATGCAGTGAAATTTTCAATTTTTAGCTGATTAGCAACAACTAATGATACTTTTCTGATTACAGATCCATTGATGGGAATATTTTTGGATCGTAATTGATGTAAACTTTCGAATAGAATTTTTTCGAGCTCTTCAAATTTTGCACTTTTTACTCTCTTTCTTTTTACATCAACTGTTTTTGCAGCCTCTTCAAGTTCCTTTCTCTTTAAAATTATCGAATATAAAGTGGATGTTGAAATATTAAATTCCTTAGCAATTTGTACTTGTGTTAATTGAGTATTTTCATCCATTTTAGTAAAAATTTTCATTTTTTCTTGAATTGTTAAGGTTTTACGCTTCATTTTGTTCATTGTCAAATAAATAATAATATAAACCTTTTGATGATAATCAGTTGCTACTATAGACAAAAATCATTTGTTATTTTACTACGTTGAACATGATAAACTTATTATGCCGCAGTTTGACATTTAATATCTGAAGATATCATTTTACATCATAGAATAAACCATTGTAAAATTGCGTATTGTAGCAAACAGGCCAATTCATGTACTTTTTCTGAACTTCTGCACAGGTGACACATAACCTCCCTTAATCACAACACTATAACAAGTGTCAACACAAAGAAATAATGAAAGTTCATTCGACAATATTCGGAACTGTTCGGAACCTTTCGAATCATTGGTCAGCAGTATTTAAATATTTAAATTACTAAACAAACTAAATAATTAAATTTTTCTAATTTATGTAGAATTTCTCGTATAAAGTTTATTTATGTAGAAATAATATCTCTTATCTAAATTTTAATATATAAAGTTTTCTCGTATAAAATTAAGCTTGTAGATTTTTTGCGTAGAATCATTATCAAATTAATTAATTAAATTATAAAAAAAATTAATCAATATTTTTAAGTCTAAGGGCCAGTTTCACCGACTCCGGTTAAAAGTTAATCAGCGATTAAATCCTTAACCGACCAATCATGAGCGGTTAAATTGGCTTTAATCGCTGATTAACTTTTAACCTGAGTTGGTGAAACTGTCCCTAAGAATTATAGAACTTTGTGAAATTAACCATCAATGTTTCGAAGGTAAAAAGACTTTTATTTCAGGATCAGTGATTTTATTTAAATCCTATTAGTTTGTTCTTTTCTTTTAAAAAAATTGTTTCATTAAAAATTTTCATAATCAATATTGAATCCATCTTTATTAATATTGTCAAGTCTGAAGCTATTGTTGATTTCATAAAGATAAATAAATTAGATTTATTAATTAAATTAAAAACAAAAAAAAACATACCAGTTGAAGTTGGGTGTGAATATGTTGTACAATGAGTTCGATCGCCACTTCGTTTTCTCCACCGCGGGGCACGATAATGTCAGCATGAACCATAAGAGGAGCAATGTAATAATAGAAAGAGGGCTTCACCATAGTGGAATACTGTTTTAAAACACCCTCTAGATCTCTTCCTCTCTGCGTTATATCCCTTCGTAGACGTCGTGCGAGTCTTATATCAGCATCCGTATCAACGAAGACCTTCATGTCACACAGCTTCACATTTTGAAGAAATATAGTTGTAAAAGATTGTTTTACTTCTTCATGAGAAATAATTTCTATCTACTTTCCTTAATGCATCACACTGGAAACGCGAATAGTGCGCGAATGGACGTGAAGCAAATAAAAATGTAAAGGAAACAAAAGGGACGTTAGGAGACCAGCAGTTGAATCCTGATCCTGTACTCTGTAAATTTTCTTCAATTATACACCTTTTCCCCCAATTTCGATCGCAAATTAATTTCATTTTGTAGTAATGATCAGTATTACAACCACCGCTGTGTTAGTGGTAACAAGTGATTAAAGGAAGCGAAAAAAAAATATTAAGGAGTTTGTTGCTTTTTTTTTGTTTTAGTCAAATACAGTTACTACAAAAAATTAAACATGCAAACACACACCTAATTGTTTTTAAAAAAAAAAGTTACCTTCAATACGTCTGAGTTGTAAAAGGTCAAAATACCTTCGAATATTATGACATTGGCACCGTACATCGTTTTCTTTGCATTAAAGAAATGTATAATTAAAATTTATTACGTTAAGGACGTGTAAAGTAGGTTGATAAATTTAGAACTTACGGTCCGATTTTCTCTTGAGTGCGTAACAAAGTTGTAAATAGGAACTTCAACCTTTCGACCTTCTTTAAGGCGTTGCAGTGTTGCTTTCAATAATTCAAAGTCAAAAGCGTCTGGATGATCGAAATTATATTCATTATTTGCAGCCATTTCATGCTGCTTTTCGTTTAGAACCTATATTAAGAAAATTTGAAATTTATAAGAAACATATTTAATTGTGCCAATTTTCAATTTTTTTCCTTTCTCTCTGCTTTTGATTTTCAATCTTTTTTAAATTTCTAAACTCTTCACTCTCTCAATTTTGAATTAAAAAATTTTTCAATAAACCATTTATTGTCATCGTTAATTATACTAGAAATCTCACTTTATAGAACGAATCCATGCTGAGTAATGTCACCCACGGAACATCTAGAGATTCGATAATTTTTGTTGCTACCGTTGTTTTTCCGGAAGCACTGCCACCACAAATACCTAAAAAAAAAAAAAATTTGTTTCAAAATTTTATTCAAATTCGAAGAAAATATTTAAAAATTAAAACGAAAATTATAGAGAAGAGAAGACTGCAAATCAGGATAATAAATAAGCTTATAGAGATTACGTAAAGAGATATTACGTTTATATAATGTAAAACTTTAAAGTCGGAATCAGTTTCTTAAGTCAATTTTCTACTAGATAAAAAGTTTGTAAAAAAAATATTTTCTTCTTTCAAAAAGAAAATATATCAACTGACCAATAACAAATGGTTCCACTTGCTGCCCTAAAGAATTATACCAAGGTGGACGTCCAGCAGTATATATAGTTCTCGTTTTACTTCTTAGAATCGATTCCGAAGAAGTTTTTTTATTAGATTGCGACATGCTTGTCGTTCGTTGCCTTCGAGATCTTGGTGACTTTTGAGATCCTGCAAATGAAAGAAGCAAATTTATATTGAAAACAAAAATTGTATTGCAAATATTGAATTAAATCATCTTCTATAAGAAAAGAAAAACTAGAAATGTCACAAAAATCACAAAAATAAAATATAAGAATAAAAATTAGAAATAATTACAGAAAAAAAAATTACAATAATCAACCGAAAAATTAAAAAAAAAAAAAAAAAACAATATGTTTTTAGCTTGTGATAAAATTTATAACTTTCATTTTTAATCTAAAATGTATAATACTTGTTAATTTATTATTTAAATAATAAATCAGTCTTAATAAATTTATGGCGTTATCACTTGATAATAAAAACTACACATTTTTTAAAGTTTCAACAGCTCAGCTTTTCTTTTTAGAAACGTAATAAGTATTAAAGTGTTTTAATTTTTTTTACTAATTATCTCTTACAATTATATTAAAGTTCATTTTTAAATTATATGAACAGCCGGAATGTAAAACCACATATAAAATTTGTACAGTCTTTTGAATTGGTCTATGATAAACCTCAAAATCAATTTTTAAACCAAATTTTTAATTATTACTAATTTATTAGTAATAATAAGTTAAATAATAAATTTTTGAAAACATCGATTTCGAAGTTTGATGCCAACTCAAAAGGCCATACAAATGTTATATGTTCTTTTACATTTCGGCGGCTCATATATTAAATGCAAAAAAAAGTTAATCGGTGATAGAAATCATAAAAATAACTGATTTAATAGAAAATCAATATCAGATAAAGCATAGACCACGAAACATTCAACTGTTGCTCCTGTTAGGTAAGTATAATAAAATCGATGTTTTATTACGTAAATTTTAATTTACTTACAATGATCTCTTAATTTTTCCAACTACCTAATATTTTACTGCATAATATAAATAAAAAAATGTTCCACAAAATGCAAAAAAAAAAAAAAAAAAACTTTAAAAAATAAGTAGTTGTAATTAAATATTTTAATTACAATTAAAATATAAATTCTAATAATTTAATAAAAATCAGAAAATAAGTATTCTAATTACCTACATTTATAGATTTATTTTATTGTGGGGAAAAATTGTGGAATCTATGAGTTGATTGTTTGCACAATGTATTCGCACTGATGTGGAGTAAGGGAAAGGTCGTGAATTTAGTTAACATTGCTACAATTGTTATTACCGCTACAACTGTGAGGCATTATTCCCACAAAAAAGCATTATGTAGAACAAGCATTCTTTTGAAAGAATTGCAAAAAATAATAAAAACAATAGCTAAACAATTACCAGCTGAAGGAGGCCTTGGCGATTGTGGAGTAGGTGTACCCATGTCGATTCGTTGTTGACAATCACTATCGTCACATGTTTCCTCAATTAAAGAAATTTCTCGATCGACTAAACATGCATCTCCATCATCGCTGTAATCAATTTAATACTATTTACACAAAGATGTCAATTACCAACGGTCAATTTAGAAACTGCTGTTTTAGAGGTCAATTTTGAGGTTAGAATTTAAAAAAAATAATGTTGATCAAATATTTTGCATGGGATTACCTTTCGGAGCTCGCAGAACTTGGTGTTTCAAAGTGTTGAATTTTTGCAGCCATTTGATTTTCAATTTTAAAAGTGCTTTAAGAATGTTACGCACTTGAAAGAAACGTGTTGCAAATTTTTTTGATGTCTGTCTCGCGCAGGTGGCGGAGCAGACGTGAGATGTACGGATTTGTCGTGCCACGAATCAACTTTTCGTCTCTCTTTTTATTTGTCTACAGCAGAAGCAAGTGAAATATGATTGCAGTTATTAGCTAGATAGCTATAAAATGTGTTGTGCAAAATAAATAAAATCTCTATGTTCGTGAATTTCTCTCAAAAGTGTGTAGAAATGAAAAAATTGAGGTTATGCAAAAATGGAGGATAATTGACAGCTGGCTTTTGTGATTATTACAAATTTTCTTGAAATCTAAATTCAAAGTATGTATTTTTAATAATTTACCAATAGTTTTAATATTCTCAATGACATTTATAGGCAAAGCTAAAATTATTATAAACCATTCGCAAAATTATTATTTTATGATAAATAAACATAGTGTCAAAAATACATAGTGCGTATGACAACTTGGATAGTAAATAGTGATATTTATGTTTCATTTTATAACGTTTTTTAAAACTTTTTATCCGAATTAATTAACTATTAATGAATTAGTTTTACTGAATTAATAATTAGTTGAGAAAAATGTAAATTTATTGATTTAAAAAATAGTTTTAATTGTCAAAAACGTCTATATATATATATATGCATGCAATAGATTTTGGAGCAGATAGCATTATTCTACGAATTTATTATTCGTAAAGGGGAAATGTAATTATTTCATTTCCGCAAATATCTTTTGTTGTATATTTAACCGTAGAAAAGTTATACTCGTCCTTTTGTTACCATTCAGATATATTTTAATTAACTATTCACTGTACTCATAATAAACATATGCTTGATATAAATATATACTGAATAACTTTTTTTTTTATTTCAATAAATGCTTATATAATAAACTTGTTACCTACATTTCCTGTTAAATTATTATTTAATAATATAAATTTAAACCGTTTTTTTTAAAAAAATAAGTAATGGTTATCTAGTAAATGTTAAAATTGTGAAGAAAAGAGTGTTATCTATTTTTACGTACTGCAATCATTTCGAAATAACAAATTTTTAATCTAGTAAACGTTAGAACTGTTAAAAAGGAAGTGTTATTTATTTGTACATTCTACATTTTATTATTTTGGAGAAAAACATTAAATAATGTATATATAGATTATATTTTCAATATTGTATTATATAGATAAATTAGAAAATAATGCAAATAGAAATTGCTTGGTAATAATCGGTTTACTTTTTTTTCCAGCTCTCGTAATGTGACACATTTTCCACGAAAACAATATTACTTATGTTAGCTTAGGATGATTGGATTGTGGTCTTGGCGACCAAGTTGGCTCGGGAAACTTGGTTTAATGTTACTTACTGCATGGCTTATAGTGCTCATTGTATCAGTTTCCCAAGTGTACAAAACCAGTTCATCAACTTCACTTAGTGATTCTGTTAATAGGCAAAATGGTCAACGACTAAAACAAATGGCTAGCGATTTTGAAATACTTAAAAAACAAAATGAAGCTCTTCGAAATATCATTATGGGGTATAGGTTCATTTTACTTACTTTTTTTTACTGCAATAAAAATGAAATGTAACAATAGAATTATTTTAAACAAAATATTGATTTTTCAGAGACGAAGTAAAATCAATGAAAGGGGATCATTTAGGTTCGATTTTAGATCAATTAGAAAAAGCATCTATTTATCCTGATCCTGTAGAAGGTCATGGTAAACCTTCATTTGAATATGAGGAATTGAAGAGACGCATACGAAATAATATTCAAGAAATGTGGTAAGTTTTGTTTAAAGGTAAATTTTTGTTATCGTTTTTTTAATATTGCATCATTTTAATAAATCGAATTTCCAGTAACTAGTCTAGAGTTTTTATTAAATTTAAATAATTTATGTATTTAAATTGATCTTTAATTCTTATTCTTCTAGGTATTACATTAATGCAGAATTAAATAAAATTAAAAAGCACGGAAACGAATTGACTTTCGAGCAACGTGATAGTGAATTGCAAAATGCAATAAACAATGTATGGGAACATAAAAAATCTCTTTTAATAAATGTAGATAGATTAACTAAAGCCGATGGACATGACAATTGGCGTGAAAATGAATCGAAAGAATTATCTGATCTCGTTCAAAGACGATTCACGTATCTTCAAAATCCAAAAGATTGTAATAAAGCAAAAAAGTTAATATGTAACTTAAACAAAGGCTGTGGATTTGGTTGTCAGGTAATACTTTGTTATTTTTCTTCTCTTTATTCAGAGTGTCCACTCAACCTTGAAAACCGGCATAAATTCACCTTGATTTATTTCCTTAAACCTTTCAATTTTTTTTTCAAAAATCTTAATTTTATTCACCTTGAGAATTTCAATCGGACACAGAAATGAAAAATAAAATGTAATTTTTTTTTTATAGATTCATCACGTAGTCTACTGCTTTTTGGTAGCGTTCGGTACAGAAAGGACAATGATTTTGAAATCAAAAAATTGGCGATATCACAAGGAAGGATGGGATTCAATTTTTAAGCCCCTTAGTGAGACGTGTTTATCAACAAGTGGTGAATCATACGCTAATTGGCCAGGAGATGCCAATGTACAAGTAATTTCTTTACCAATTGTTGACAATGTTCATCCTAAACCGCAATATCAACCACCAGGAATTCCTGCCGATTTGGCACCACGTTTAGAGAAACTTCATGGTCATCCTCTTGTTTGGTGGGTTGGTCAAGTTTTAAAATTTCTCATGAGGCCGCAGGATGATATCAGTAAAATTTTGGAGGATGCTAAAGAAAAACTTGGATTCAGAAAACCAATCGTTGGTATTCACGTACGGCGAACCGACAAAGTAGGTAGTGAAGCTGATTTTCACGATATTGACGAATATATGACAAAAGTCCAACAATATTTCGATAGTTTGGAAGAGGAACCAGATGTGAGAAGAGTTTTTATAGCGAGCGATGATCCTAAAGTTATTCCAGCAACCAGAAAGCGTTATCCAGCTTATGAAATAATTGGTGATCCAGCAATTGCTGAAACCGCTTCTGTATCACGACGTTATTCTGAGGTTTCATTGCACGGAATACTGATAGATATTCATCTTCTTTCGTTGAGTGATTTTCTCGTGTGTACATTCAGTTCACAAGTGTGTCGTGTTGCTTATGAATTAATGCAAACATATTATGTTGATGCGTATAATCGATTCACATCCCTCGACGATGTTTATTATTATGGTGGACAAAATTCGCATCCCAGTATTGCAATTTTAGATCATAAGCCTAGGAAGGCTGATGAAATTGAATTGAAAATCGGTGATCTAGTCGAAGTGCTTGGAAACCATTGGAACGGTTTTTCAAAAGCTCGCAATTTACGAACCAATTCAAAGGGTTTGTATCCTAGCTTTAAAGTAGTTAATCGAGTAAAGAAAGTAGACTTTCCCAAGTATTCAAATGTGCCCTTACGTGAAATTTAACTGTAATGGTAAATTTCTTGTAGAGAAAAGATTGATACGTTAAATTTAATTTATTTAATTAGCTACCCGTATATGTTATAGATTAACAATCAATAGTTCTTTGTTGTGATGTTTTTTTTTTTTAATGATTAATGTGAGAAATTATTTTAATTTTTTTCGATATATGTTGAAAAATAATACATTGTTCTTAAATCTTCCGATACAGTATGTTGTGTAACATAATGTATTTTCTACTATCTCAAATATTTTTGTAAGAAACAATTATATATATATATACATGTATTTTTGCTTAGAAAAGAAAATTAATTTTTTTTCTGTAAGCTCGTGTGACGTGGGTATGTGCAAAAAAGAAAAACGAAATATATGTAATAATGGATTTAGATTTTTAATTATTTTTAAGATTTTGTTATCGGTATTTGATGTTTTGAAAATATTGATTTAATATGTGAATTTAGTTGTCCAAAGATTTCATGATTTATATATTTGTAGAAAGTTAAATGCCGTTAAAAAAAAAAAAAATTATACAGACTTGTAAAATCTAAACAGACTGAAGTATGTAAAATTCTGATAAAATCGTAAAAAATGCCAATATTCTCATTTTTCTTAATAATTGTATAGTTGCTAAAAGTAATAGTCCAAAAAAGGTCAAATATAATGTCTTTTAAATGTAGAAATATGAAGAAGGAATCGATAATTTTTTTTATTATATTCGAGTATATTAAGTATAATCCGAGTAAATAATATTTGCAATATTATACATTAATTATTTATAATAATAATAATAATATTATTAGTATTACTTATGCATTTCATTAATTAGTTTTTAATATGAAATTTTAACTTAAAAATATTTTAATGATCGAAATTTTCACCGATTCCTTCTTCTTAATGTATGTTTATAAAACTATGAGCTTTTTGAAAATTTCATTGTAGAAATCATATATCTTTGCCATTAATTAGTATAGAAAAAGTGGATTTTTAAATTTTATTAAGTCGTGTGTTTTGTTTATAATGTCCTTTACCAAATAATATGTAAATTGACATAAAAAACCTTCTTTCAATATTTGAATATAGAAAATTGTTTATGTCAGAGCTTATAGCGTGCAAGGGCAAATCATTCGTGTAAGATAACTTTGAATGCTGTACATGTTTATAAAACATGGATATCGAGCTGGGCTTGACGCCTGTTTTTACTATAAATTAGAATTGTTCATGTATACATATTGTAATATATTTTATACTATACGAGGCAAATTAATATTAAGAATTATTGTATGACTGATTTTGGTTTTCAATAATAAATATTTAAATAAAAAATTTTGTCTTAATTATCTAAATTTAAATTCATTAATTATTATTAAAAATTATTAATTTTAGTAAAATATCGATTTGAATTTCGCGCTTTTATTTAACCAACCAATAGAATATGAAGCAACGCACGTGGTAAGGAGGCATTTAAATATGGCCGTCGAATTTTGACAGCTGCAACAGTATAAATAAACAATTTAGAAAAGATGTAGGTTATTTTACATTAATTTTAGTTTTACTGGCAGAGAAATGAATCAAATTTTTCGTTTTTGTAAATTTGATCCCTTTTTACTTTCACGTCATTACGGAAGTCAAGGGTAAGTACTATTATTTCCGCAAATAAAAGAAAATTATATCAATTATTACCTCTTCGTGCGTTTGTGTATTATGCAATTAAATCCGAATGATTTATTTTTAAAAATTATTATATCATACATAGATTAGCACATAATTTTTAAATGCAAATATTTGATTTATAAAAAACATTTTACGATTAAAGAAAATTGTTATTGAAAAGTATTTTAAAAAGCATTTATTGCACCCCTACCGAAAGAGTGGTACTGGAATGGTACTGAATTGGACTTGGCTTGAGTTCCACTTCAGTACCACTACCTGATAACCCATAAGAAGACATTTTTAAAGTACTTTAACAATAGTTTTAAAGGTATATAAGATCAACAAACCGTCTCTCGCGAAATACGTGTAAAACAGCAAAAAAAAACATAATAGTTTGTAGAAAATTTCTGTTAAGTTTGGAAATTATATTGCAATCCCTCCTTGAACAATAGACTCCAAGGTCCTTTGTTGAAGGATTACAATTTTAACCCTTTCAGGGGCACATTATTCTAAGCATACAAATTTTTGTTTCATTACGTATTTATACGTTTTTTGGGTCGCTGAATACAAATCTGAGGTCAGATTTTGCAAATTTTAAAAATTCAAAATGGCGAATCCAATATGGCGGACATTTTTTTAAAAATTCAATATATTCGCCATATTGGATCCGCCATTTTGAATTTTAAAAAACTGACATCTAATTCGTAATCAGCAACCCCGAAAACCCCCGAGTAACGAGTTTCATACAAATTGCATTATGTTTTGAAAAAGTCGTCCGCCATATTGGATCCGCCATTTTGAATTTTGAAAAACTGACCTCAGATTCGTAATCAGGGACCCCAAAAACCCCCGAGTAAAGATTTTCAAAGTCGTAGCACTTCGCGTTTACAAATAGCTGAATTAATTATTAAAAAAATGCATATTTTTCAGATTGATGGAATAATATTAAGTTAACAATAATAAATTATTCATAAACAATATTATAGATTCGTTATATTATATCCTTAGAATCTAAAAATAAGAAATATATGATTATTATTAGATAAATATGCCGGAAATACCAAAAATACAACAACAAAAAAGGTGGGACGTATACGTCCCACTGCCCCTGAAAGGGTTAACCCGAGTTTTATTGCTTAAAAAATTTGTAATTTTAATAACTCAACTTTAAAAAATATATATTCAGATTCGTTAATATTTCCAGATTATGAATATCTAAAATTTATCATAAAATAATTACATTTAAAAAAGTTATAATTTATCTCGTATACCTTAAGTTTGATAAAAAAATGGACATCATTTTTGAATTTAGCTGACAAAGGAAATATCATATGCATAATAATGTATGAAAATAATATAAATCCATGAAAAACAAATATAATATTGAAATAAATATAAAGTTTTAGTTTAAACATATTGAAAAAGCTAGTCGCTTTTCACTTTTATGAGGGTATTAACGGTAACTCGACCCTTTTCGCAGGTAAATTTCCCAGTTCCATTTCAGTACCAAAATGCACCAAATTAGTACTGAGTTGGTACTGAGCCCTCAGTTCCAATTTCCCAGTACCAATCCAGTACCACTCTTTCGGTAGGGACTTAAATAATTTTAAGAAATTCTTTTCAAATGCATTCAATTCAATTTGTTTAATTTTAATAATTTTAAAGTAATTAAAAAAATAATAATGATAAATGATCAAAAATAATTTTTGGCAGCAATCCTACACATTATGATATTCTACGAGTCCCACAAACTGCTTCACAAAAGGATATTAAAGAAGCATTTATAAAACTTTCAAAAGAGGTAATTTTGTAAAATATAATATTTATAAAGTTTGAAAATAGATTCAGAAAAAATATGTAAATAATTGTAGTGCTTTTCTTGAAAAGTTACCATATTTTTTAGTAAATAAATATTTACAGTAGGGAGGGTATATTTTTAAACAATGCGTCAAATGCTGTAAATAAATTATGAAAAATTGAATATTTAATTAATTAACATTTTTATTATATGTATGTAATTCAGATGCATCCTGATATAAAAGGAAACCAGAGTCATAGTGAATTTGTGAAAATTAATGAAGCTTATAAAGTTTTAAGTAAAGAAATCCTTAGACGTGATTATGATATGAATTTAAAATATGGAACTTCTTCAAACGTTTCCTCAAATTCTCCTCATTCTTCTAATAATTTTTATTATTACAGACGACCACCAAATTTGTACGTAAAATCGAAACTGACATAATGCAGAATTTTAATTTAGATTTTTATCACGTATATTATATAATGTTGTAATTAATTATTATATATTAATTAACAGTCATAACAAAGAAGAATATGAGCAATATACATATTCTCAAACGGATGATAATTACAATGTAAATAGAAAGAAGCGCATAAACACTTTTGGAATTGCTTGCATCTGTGTAATAATTGCAACGATTAGTGCATTTCTTCAAGTATTTCTTATAAATAAAAGAGTATTAGAAAGTCAGCATTACTATGCAGAAAGAACTTTACGTTTTTCCAAAGAGTTAAATGAAATAAGGGATAGTGCAAAATCTAAAACTAAAGAACAACAAATTCAAGATTTCTTAAAAAAAGTGGAAGCAGCAAAATCAAACAATTTAAAAACCAATCCACAGGATAAATGAAATAACTCACAATCATGTAAAGATTAATCAAAAATATTAATACAAAAAATAATGTCATTATTAAATTAATAAAATTTAAAAAAGTTATATGAACATTTCTCCAGTAGATAGAAAAATACAATTAATATTTATATTCAAATTTTAATAAACAAAAAAAACTTTAAAATTTTTATAATTTAGGAATGTGTTAAATAAAAATTAGAAAAATAATAGGTAAAATTTAATTGTTTAGTACAATTTTTAAAATGTATACCAAATTTTAAGTTTTTAAATTTTTTATCCAATAAAAATTTTCTATAAAATGTTATTTTTATATTAAACAATTTATTGAAATTTATTTATAATATATATATATATATATATAAATTTTAGAGTTACGCTGTAGAATATTAATGATATACAATTATGTCAATAACATTTAAATGTAATTATGATAAATTATATATATAATTGTAAATAATTAAATAAAACTCTTTTGTTTTGATTAATGAATATTTTAAAATAAATATTTTTCTTTTACTTCAATAAATGTCAGTACAATTTTTCCATTCATTCAGTTTACACAAAAAAAATACGAACAGGAACTGAATTACTATTGTGCATTAGTATAAAAATAATCCTATGTTGTATCATTAATATGATACAATATGATACATATGATTTTTTTTTGGTTAATAGAAGAAACTATGTCTATCGAATCACATTTTGAATATTGAGCAAATTTAATAACGTCCTAATGTATATTGCAAATCAGAATTGACATTTTAATTGATATCTTGATATAATTAAGTAATCACATATATTTAATTAATCAATTACTATAGTTAATTTAATCGAGTAACTAATTTTATAACGTTAAATGTATATATCAAGTATATAAATAGTTAAGTATTTCGAAGAATTTTTAGTACTTTGATAAAATTTTTCTCTTGCTATACGTATGAGGCATTTTTTTTTTTTTTTTTGGTTTTTAAATTTAAAATATCGTCCTGCTCAATGATATGTCTTTTGTCTCTTTTTCTAAAAATAATTTTAGAGAATGTCTGAAATGTAAGAGTTTATCACTATTTTTCAATTTTTTTAACGTAGGTCACTTCGGATACATGAGGATGTAAAGGTGTAAAGATAGGATTACCAACTTCGTCCACATAATCAGCGTATTTGAGTTCATAAACCGGTTCGAAACCTAATCGCTGACACAATTTTCCTGTTATCGCAGAAGAGCAATCGACTCGTAGTAAATCATAGTCTCGAATTTTGCTGATTTCCCTGTAAAAGATAAAAATTATTAGTTTCAGTTATTATTTACTTTCAAACCAAGTAGAAATAAAAATAAATAATTAATTATAATAGATATAATTAAACTCACATTGATTTTTCTAAAAGAGCTTTCGCAATTCCTTTACCCCTCCAATTGCTATCAACTGAAACTATCCTAATTTCAAAAACTTTCTGATTGGGGAATTTTCCGTGAATATTTGATTTTACGTCTACGTAATGAAGGAATTTTAAAATCTTTTTAAATTTTGGATTTTTACAATTTGTTATGTAATCTGGTTCTTCATTGCTAGGAGGACCCATGCTACCTGTAATACAAAAAAAAATTTATAAATCTGAATTGTGTGATTATAAAATTTTGCTCTTGAAACAATCTTAATTAATTTATATCATGCTAATAATTCATGACACACTTATCATCTAATCAGTGTAAATGTGTTATAATTTGTTGCTATACAAATCACAAGTAGTAGTGCGTACTATATGATTCAATGGTTAATAATTATTCACAAATCATTGATCAGCAAATGTACCGTTCAATGAATACAATTAATCACATTTATAAGATATAATTTAATTTTCTTCCAAATTATTTTATAGAATTTTTTTAAATTTATTTTAAAAAATGTTTAATTTAAAAAATTAAATTTAATTATAATGTAATTTAAAAAAAAATGTAATTGCCTACCATTTAATATAACACCAATGATTGATCCATTACTAGAAACTGCCATTAGACTCAAATCTTCATTCATGGCAGATAAACTATAATCCTCCAGTTCATAGCAAGTGCTATTTTCACCTTCAGGAATTAATTTAATTGTATAGTTTAAGGGTTCATCTCTGAAGAAGAATTTTCTCAAAAAATTCAAAACTCGTTCTCGATCTTCCTTTCTGACAGCTTGGATATGATAATCCATTCTGTGATCCAGGTCGTCAGCGACGTCTGCCAACTATAAATAATAAAATTAAAATTTATTAATTTTATTTTTTCTATTATCTGTATTCTATTTATATTTCAATTTCTGTTTCAGAAATATATATATATATGTAAACATTCGGAATAAAATATACTGATTATTTTGAAAAACTAATACACATTTATGAATATATAATTTTTCCATTGCGTTTCTTAAATGGACAGCTGCGTGTTGTGAAAAATGTAATTTTGAAGTGTTTTTATTTTGTTCCTGACACCTAAGTGACAATTTTTATTATACATTAAATAACATTATCATAATAGTTATTACCTTTAAATTCGAAACACTATATTCTGCTTTTCGTTGATTAATTTTTTTTTCTTTTATTGAAATCATTTGCAAAACTATTTAATTTTAAATACTCATTCTATTTATAATTCAATATAAATCTTAATCGACTGTCTCTCGAGGGCTCATAATTTAATTACTATTCTGATTAACATTGACATAAACAAAGGTGAAACTTTTCCAAAGCGTACATTATACTGACGATAGAATTGAGTTTAAACACAATTTCAGTTTTAGATCATATGGTCGCGGAACTATAATTAGAATTTTCTATATAACTAACAAAACTCTCACGAAAGCTCTTCGATAAGCTTCTAGGGCAAACGCTAAATTTAAATTCTTATCAGATTCATTCATAACTATTAATGAAGAGCGTAATGCATAATTATTAAGAATAAAAGCTAACTATTTTAGCAAGCTAAAATCCATACCTAGACATTGAATTTTTAATTACATTTATTTACCTCATTCATATTATTTTATGATACAATAATTTTTTTTAAGAATCTCAATAAATTCAAAAAAAGCTTTTATTTATAAATTCATTAATAATTAATATAAAGAATGTAGTTTCTTCTTCTTTTTTTTAAATTTTCACTTTAAATTTGTTGATTTAATCTTAATCTTTAATCTTGTACCAAGAGTCTGCTTAACTAACTTTTGTCTTCAAATTAAAAATTATTCAAAACTTTTAAAAATGGTATCTTTACTGGTGGCTTTAATTAATAAAAAAAAAAAAAACTCAACAAATTAATTTAATATTTATTTAATGAATGAAGAAAGCATCTGCGCATTTACAAGTTTTTATCTCTCAGTATGATAAATAAAATAAAATACCAAACTTTGACAAATACAAGAAACTAATATTGTAAGTATAAATTATATATAAAATAAAACTTTTCAATAATTTAAATATTTAACTATTTTCAAAAATTTTTTTTGTGTTTTTTCAACATTGTAAAAAAAATGCATTTATAAATTTTTACAATTTCTAAGGTAAACGTCTTAAAAAAAAAAAATCGGCACGTGTTAAGAATATTTAAAAATAGTTTGATTTTAATTAATTCAAATAAATGCATAAAAAATTTGCATACAAAGAATTCATAAGGAATAATAATTTCTATAGTTGAATAAAGATTTATTATTTATTAAAAAAAAAAACTATATAACAATTAATTTTTAGATTAACTTCTTTTTATAGTTTTTAAAAATTGAAAATAAAACCAATAATTAAAAAAAAAATAGATTTTGAATTGTGTGTTATAAAATTTTATATGTACATTTCTGATTTTTATTCTAAAAATAGAAGACTCATTAATTTGAGTAGAAATTTTTCTCAATGAATTTGCTGGTGCAAGTGCAAGAAATTGTGAAATATAAATTTACACTTGTCATGATAATATATTTTCTCTTTAGTGAGACTATTATTGTGTCAGATTTATTGACATAGTTGCTGATTACTCCGCGCAGTAAAATCATCTCTTTGCAGAATACAATTTATTTATTCTGTACGACATTTTACGAGTTATAACATTATAATTTACTATTTAATTTTATTTATTTATTTTAAAAGAAAGCTAATTTTTGTTTCAATTTTTCTAAAATGAAAAATTTCTTTCTTTCACTTTACTATAAAAAAAGAACTCATTCATTTACTATACAGAAATTAGAAATTTATCAATGAAACAAATTTTTAATGAATGAATAAACAAAGAAATTAGAAACAAAAGTAGAACAGTAAAATGGCCTTGATATGAAATTATATATGAAGAAGTGTTTACAACTTTCAGACACGTAAAATGCAAAGAAATAATACGCCAATTAAAGACATCTTAAATCGATGACTGCGATTATTTAATCATATTTTGTTACATTTATTATATTTACATGTAAAGAATCATGATGATGAATTTATTTTTTGTGCATATCATTTTTTAACGAATAACAATATCTTGTAATAGCAGATGTCTCTTAATAGTCTGAATATAATTGAAGTCTCTTTGTTTTTATCTTCACAGTTAATTATATAAATAATCTCAACACAATTATTAATAGCATTAATATTATTATTAAATAATTGTACGATTGTTTTTTTTTTGTTCATTATGAAGTATTGGTTTTTATTTTTATGCAAATGACACATACATAAATGAAGTGACACATTGATTTTAAATCTCTTCCGGTATTTTAAATTAATATTTTATAATTAAAATTACGCAACTAAAACGGGAAATGTAAACGATTGCAATGAAAAAAATAATTTTTATTGTATTTGCATATATCTAAAAATGTATTTTCAAAAATTTTTATTTTTTTACTTTGATTTTTCAATTTTTTTTTTTTAGTTACCATATCAATTTTTATAGTTCTTATAATATTACAATTTATTTTTTTTAATTAGATTTAAATTAATGTAAAATTGAATTTATATTTTCGTTTAAAATTAAAATTTTTCAATTTAAATATAAATGCAATGCTATATCGATATCGTTATATTTTAAAAATGTTAGAAAATTAAATAAATTTTTTGAATGAGAATTCAATAAATTAAATGCAGGAAAAAATGATATCGCAAAGATTTAAAACCATTTTTTTCAAATTTTAATCATTTTTTCGATGCATTTTACAATTTAGATAATTATTAAAATTAATTAATAATTAAAAATTATTATCAAAAAATTTACATTCTCGTTCTTTATATCCTTTCAATGAATTCTCAAATCATTATTAATAAATTTAAAAAATAATCTTACCGTATATCTGGTCATTTTTGGTCCATCTTTCAAAAATTTGGTTTTCGACATTTCGTTATCGACTAAGCTGATATTTTTTAATTTGGTTGCTATTTTAGTTTCCATGATTTATATAAAAAAAAAATTTTACAACAGAAAACACTGAAGTTCAATTATTTAAAAAAAATGTCTATTTCATGTGCGAAAAAGTTCCTTTACACTGACATTAACTTGGGAACACGTTCTCTATTTATTCATGGGTTTAAAGCAAAAATCTTAAGTGAATGCACTTGTATCGTAATTCTCACAATGCAACAAGTATACTTGTCGATTTTTTTTTTTTTTTCACTGGACGGCTTTTCTATATAGCGTCGTCGACGTGATAGTTTTACACTGAGCGTTCTGATAGGTCTTCGTCAGGCTTATAAAGGTTCCTACCAAGCAAAAGCCATTCTTTCAGGTTCAAGGATATCTCATTAACTTTTTGACTTATATACTTTTTCTTATGGCATTTATATAATAAGCCACTTGTATCTAAATTTGAAATGAACGATTTTTACAAAAATCTGAAATTTAATTTTTCTTTTCAATATTTTGAATCTCAAACTACAAACAAAAAAAAATTTTAAATCTTAAAAGAAAATTTAAAGTTAATTTTAAGTTAGAAAGTTAGAAAGTTAGAATTTATTAAATTTAACATATATTGAAATTGAATAAAATTTAAATAAATTTAATTATGACGATTGTTTTTAATTTAATTAATTTTTCAAAAAAATAAAAAATTTTTTAAAATGAAAATTCTAATTTAAAAAAATTTGTTAAAAAAAAAAATTATACAAATTCATAGAACTTTTATTAAAATTTATTGCACTGGTATCAAATATAGTTTGAATAAACGGATAAAATTATACGCAAATACTTTTCAGAAAAAATTTCTTAAGCAAATAACACTTATAGTTTTTTTTTTTTTACAATTGTTCAGTTTAAAAATTCTTTTTAAATTTTGGAAAAATCAGTAAATCCACATTAATTTGTTCAAATAAAAATTCGGATCGAGTTACGAATTTCACAAAAAGATTTCATATAAAAATCAAATTTTAGAAAAAAGAAATATATTAATAATTACATTAATCTTAAACAAAACAAATGAAAAGTAAAATAATTAAATATACTTATAAATATTAAATGAAAAAAAAATAAGAAATTATTTTTATTAACATTAAAATTAATAAAAATATAGAAAAATTAATTATAATTAAAATATAAATATTAATTTGATATTATATTAATAATATTTAAAGTTTGACATTAGATTCTTTACTTGTTGAGACTCTGATGTAGATGATAAGAAAAATAACTGATTCACAAAAGGGGATGTTTAAACGCGAATTCAAACAACGCAAGAAGACGAGCGAATTGAGACTGTTAATTGTTGGAAAAATAAAGTAGGTTAAATTAAGTTTGTTTATGTATTTATCTGCCTTGACACTTTTCTCGCGTTTCGACTTATGAGTTATATGAGATATGTGATACGAGTAATCATCAGGAACAGAATTACAAATTTTTTCGTTATTTTGCGATTTAATAAAATGCGCTTATATATTAATATACTTCAAGAAAGTCAATCTGCACAATTTCAAGTACAAAGTCTTATCAAAATTCTCTCTCTAGTTGTGTGTGAATATAAATTTCACTAATTAAAAAAATTGCTTGATAAAATTTAAATGAATAAAAAAACATTTTTTTAAATTCAAAATTATTATTTTAAAAAGTCATTTCATATTTCATTGAGACCTTTTTCATACGTATATATAAGTTGAAAAGCGATTAATATGAGAAACTTGAAATGTCTTTGAAAAAAAAAAAATGAAAAATAAAAAAAATACATTTTTAATGCAAATAGTAATTAAATAACGTGTATAGATTGTGATCTTTGCTCTGATACTTTTCTGTCACTGCTGATGTGAATAAAAATAATATTTGTCTCCCATTCACATATAATTTATAAATGACTATATATGAACAATTTGCAAGTGTAAAGTACTTTATCCCGCAAATTATATTTCATTGAAATAGGGATCTATGGCCTAGATTAAAATTGATATTATGTAATATATATAAACCAGTTATTTGCAATAAAAATCATATTAGAATAGGATATCATTGACATTCGAGACTTTTTGACTAATAAGCTTAATAAATTTACAGTTATTTTCAAAAAAAAAAAAAAAAAAAATGAGTATAATAGAAAAGTTGAGAATATTCATAACAATTAACCGCATTTATTGCATCCAGATGCAATTGAGTTATTACATGCTTGAAAAAATCATAATTAGTTTTAAATTTAAAATTTTCTCATTCAATTTTTTTAAATTTGATTTATTTTTTAAAGATGTAAATCAATTTTTTTATTTAATTATTTAATTAATTAATAATAATTTATTTATTAAATTAAAGTAAAGTTTTTTTTCTTTTATTTACTTATTTAAATTTAACCTAATGGTCTTAAAAAAAAGCCTTTTAATTAAAATTTTATTAGCTATATATTAAGGAATAAAGCAAATCGATTTTCATTATAATGATATTTGCATTCTCCTGTATATTTAGATAAAATGAACTTGGCAATTTGTTATATCGATCTGATTTAATCATTACATGGAATAACATTAACTGCGCTAATAATATAAATGTATACATATAAGTATATAATTATATATATATTGTCAGCAGGTCATTTACTCTCCATGTTCCGCGTGATGTCGAATCGACACAATCACAGGAGAATGTTTTAAATACTATCAGGGGAATGTCCTCCATTATTCTTTGTGAAGGTTAATCGTGATCGATGCGATCATTTATATATTCAATCGAAAGAATAAAACATCTTTAACAGTCACCCTTGAACCCATAAAAATCTTCTACTGTTAAAACGGTTTTAATTTCAATTAAAACAGAGCAATTTATATTTACTTCTAATAAATTCATTGTCATCTAATAATAAATTAATTATCCAACTGTTAATGCATAATAATAATAATAATAATTGATATGTAAATTTCTAAAATGACTAGAAATTTGTCATAAGAAAATATAAAATTGTTTTCCATAAAATTTACTAAAATTCAAAAATGATTAATTTTCGAAATTTTTTTCAATTAAATTGCTTTCAACTGATTTTTGAACTTCATCAAAACAAATTGTTTTCACAATGGTCTATATCTATATGCTTATCAAAGAGAATCATGTTTTATCATTGAAAAAATTTTCTAATCATAAGTCAATAAATAACTACTTCGATATTTCATGATCACATAATATATAATCGCATTGTTCTTTATAATCCTTGAAAGTAGTAAACGTCAATTGTCGATACATGTAACATATTTCTTCAGCATTTATGCTAAAGACATACTTATGCGCGTGTAAAAATAATCTTTTGTCATGCAAATCGATTTTTCTCAAAAAACTTTAGTCTCATGTAAAGCATAAGGGTTCACTTTTTATTCCCCCATAATAATGATCAATCACAAAATGGTAAGCTTTCATGCATATCAATAATATATATTTATATAAATCAGTTCAATATCAAATCTAAAAAAAAAAAAATCTAAAAGTCATCATCAATTCATCAGAATTACTATACATTGCCCTTGACAATACTCACGCCATCTAAAAAAAAATTAATAAATAATTTATGAAATTTTAAAAAATTGTTAATCACCTAATAATAAATTTTATCAATTTTGTCATTTGAATGCAATAATATGTGAAAACGTGCCATAACGAGGTATGATAAACAAATTTTCTCTAGAATCATTACAATTATAGAAAAATATTGAAAATTATATTTTCTTCTTGAATTTTAAGACGTAGCTCCACAAATTTTTTTCACTTCTTGGTGGAATTATCTATACGAAAAAATATTCGTTACATCATAGCAATTTCAATTATTGTCCAAAAAGAACTGTAATAATAATCTATTCAAGTTTTTTTTTTTCCTCAATACTTATAAGAAACCTTGATGTGATTCATAGTACTTTTAGAATGGATTTCAATATCAAATGACAAGGTTATTTATGTAAAGAAAAAATTACTACCGATACATAATAAATTATTTTGATTTTGAATTGCGATAATTTTCCTGAAAGTATTGAATATTCTTAGGGAGAGATTTTGTTTTGTTTTTTTTTGCACATATTTAGCTTCAAAAATCTTTATGTTTTTTTTTGCAATAATAATATGTCAATTATTTATAATTAAGAAATTTTGATTTCTAATATTATAAAATTATAATGAAAATAATGAAAAATTTGAATAATAAAGTATGTAAGAAAAAGATAATTTTTCTTTGGAGTGAGAGGTTAGACCGGAGTTAATAATTTGTGAAGGTAGGTAAAACGTTCTTGAATGGACGATAGATATAGAAGGCGGAGCCAATGTAAAAAATTGATATCCAATAGGATATAGTTTCTAGATTAGATGATTATTTAAATATTCAAAGAAATTATTATGTAGGTGGTGCACGTCACACTAAATTAATTAATTATATCTGACTTTCTTGTAGATAGTTTAAAAAAATGACCATCACTTTATATATGAAAATCATTTTGATATCATCAAGATCTAAACCATTTTTCAAACTAAATTCTTAGATAAAAATAATAATAATAATTTTAATTTGAATTTCCAATATTCAGTTTAAAAACCGGTTTTGAATTTCGACTTCCGGTACTTTATGGTTTCAGCTTTAGTCCCCCAATTCTATCGATATATAATTTTTTTCTTTTGCTACAAGTGTATGCATATATCTAGTTTTTAATTAACATTATTTTATGTTTTATTGTTTTTTTTTCTTCTCATTTATTATCTACTTTTTTGTTCAATATTAGAAATTTAATTTAATTTAAATTCTTATTTTTCTTTTAGTCCTAATTATTAAAAATGTAAAAATGATTAGAATATATATATATATAAATATACTCACGATGAAAAGATGAAACGTTATGTTATGAGTCGAAAAATAAATTCTTTCAAAACACATTTTATCAAAACTTGTTTCCTAACAAAAAGATAAAAAAAAGGTTGATTTTACTAGTCACGTGATTACTTCTTTATCAATCATGTAATTATAGGAAAAATTGTAAGATAAATTTTTACATTAATAAAAAATTGTTTTCGATAAAAAATATAATAATAATAATATCAATTATTAATGTTAATAGCAATAAATTCACATCTTAACGACAACAATTGGATATTTTGATTAGACTAAATATTGAACTACATTTAAAATTAATTCATTCGAATTAATTGTAATAAATATTATATCATAATTATCTTCTTTCATTATAATTTTCTAATAACAACAACAATATTAATTAAAAAATTTTAATTATACAAAAAAAATAAAATTCTAATTATACACTAATTGAATTAAAAAATTTTAATTAGCGATTATTTACTGAATAATTAATTTTTACATGAATCTGCAAAAAAAAGGGAAAAGCAGTGAAGAACCTAATATTGTATAAATCGCTGATTACAATTTACCTAACATTTGGTGAAAAATGCAATTCTCCTATTTATTTTTTCTTTTTAAAGAAAAGGGTCACTTTCGGTTGTCCCTCTTTTGGCACTGTTGATATTGCACTGACAGTATATGAAGCTGTGATAAAGCATAATGGGGGTCAACACTGGATACATAATACATCCCTTTTATAAGCACCTATGGAATTGATGTCCACCTCTATTTTTTCATTAAATCTGATTAGGAAGCGCGCTCTATACGCGGTTTATTGATCAAAACGATACATCATACTGTATCCGATAAGGAATTAAGAACAATGCCTCCCCTATAATGTGAGACATTTTAATTTTAGGAATTTAATTCGCAAATTTTTATAATTATATATGAATTTTTTTTTAAACTCAATCGAACTAATTTCAAATTTTTAATATTATTTATTTTTTTAAATTAATTACTTAAGGAGTAATTTTTAGATTAATCATTAATTGCACTGAAAGCAATTTTAAAATTGTTAATAAATTTTTATGGATAATTATAGTTAGTGATCAATTACTATATTTATATACGTATATGTTCATTAAACACCTGCTGTGAGCTTCACCAACGTCATTAATTGATTCAGTTATAATCGCGTCAATTTTCCTTTAAATGATAACAATAGTATAGACACGTATAACTGTTATTTATATTATTTTTTTTTATAATTTGGAAAATTTTTTTCTTTAATTTTTACGAAGTTTTTTTGTTTTTAATTTTTCCTATTCTTTTTATTAATTTCAACTCAAAATACTATATTAAAAATAGATGAACTAAAAATAGTTTTTTTCCCTTAAATATGTATTCAGTTCATTTTAATCTTTCTATGATTTCTAACGTGTGCGACTGTATTTTTATTCGATATCTTATTTTCGTTTATATTTTGATTTATGTTAGCTTTTTTTTAATTTTTTAAACAAATGAAATATATTATTAAATTATTAATTTATGTCCTACAGTTTTTATTACTACTTATGAAATTGCTGAATATTTATTAGCTTTGATCTAGCGTGAACAGTATTATTAAATGACTGTATATCTGTATAATTATAAATCTTAATATGGAGCTCTTTTCTATCAAATATATATGTATATAATGATAAATTGTTAAACATTAAAGAAATACAATGTCGCTAATAAGATATAAATATTCCCATGAATACATTTGCAACATTGTATATATATATATAGCATATAATTTGCATTCTTTTGTAAAACAGTTATTTCTCTCTTATATGTATATTTATATAGAATTAAAATGTGATTCTTAAACTCTTATAACTCATTTTTTTAAACTAAATTAAATGAGAGTAATAAAATTTTTCATTTATATAACAAAGTCACCATTTAGATAAACGAAATCTATTTTACTTTACAATTTTAAAAAATTGATCTTTAAAGACAATATTTAAATATTTATTATTTATATTTCGACATTTTTCAGAATTCAGAATAATATTCATTCACGATATTAATAATAATATTAATTTTAATAATTAAGTTTTATTACTATTGTGACACATAAGATAAGTTATTAAAAACTCGAGTTAATTACAGAATGCATAAAGTAATGATAATGTAAATGCATAATTGTTATTCGTTGCTAATCGTTTACGTTTTTTATTTAATATAGTACAACAGGTACTATTTATTTTTTTTTCAAAAAAAATTAATCTAAGTATTTTTTTATAATTATTAAAAAAATGTTTTTTAATATTTAATTATAGATATTCAATTTTTCTTAAAACAAAATAAATATCAAAAATTGAAATTTGATGGGTACACATTATTTTGTTCAAAAAATGTATCTGAGAACAAGTTTATATTTTCAGAAAATAGATTTCGTCTATATACTTGGTTGCTTTTCCTTTTTCATTAATATTGTAAAAAAATTCTTATCATCTCATATTCATTTTTACAAAAAGGGGCGGGACAAGGTTAACTACAATTCCATTATAATTACGTACCTCTATTAGTAAGAATACTCCTCAGCATCCTACGCTTCTTGTTTAATCATTCGTATTGTTAACATTGGATAAAACTTGCAGGTCAATTTTTCAATATGCAATTAATTAATACATCTTTTTCTCTTCATATATCTTCTGATCATCCTTTTAAGTTGTCCGGTTGATGTCCAAGAGTCACAGGTGTTTCGTTTTTTCCAAACCTTGAAAAATAAAAAATAATTAACATTTATTAAAATTGTAATTATCATTAAAATGTAATTTTCAATAAATTTCTAAGTTTTCTAAATTAAAATTTAAAATAAAACCAATTTATTGAAACTAATTTGGTTTAGCAAAATAAGAAAAATATCAGAAATATAAACTTAAGCTGTAACTTAATATTATTTTTCTTTAATAGTATTAAAGACCATAAAATAAGTATGAAAAACGATAATCAATATTAAATTTTTTTTTAACAAGAAATATAAGATTTCTAAAGTAAATCTCATTTATTAATATTATATCCATCGGTCATGGATGACTACTTGTTTCCTAATTCTACCAAGAAGAAATATCTAATTTCAATATAAAAAAATATTTGTAAATAAAAGTGATAATAATATATTTACATAAATATAATTAGAGATCAAATGATATAATTTAAAAATTAATTTTAAATAAAACATTAAATCGTACTTTTTTTTGTCAACAAAGAGTTAAATTAATTTTTGAATTCTATAATTTATTTTAAACAAAAATATGCAATTGAAGTAATTTTATAACAATTAGATATTAAACAATATTTCAAAATACTTTTAAATATTCAAATTTATCCTAACTATTAAAATTAATTAAAAATTTAACAATTAAATTAACTAATTAAGTGTAAATAGAAAATTACTAAATTAATTAATTTTAATTAATAAATTTTTTTGGAAAAATAATTACATTTCATTGAAGAAAAATTATATTTCAAAAAAAGAAAAGAAAGTACTTTTACGAGACAAGTTAGATTTCTCGGTAAAAATAAAATTAAAGAACCCGCTGCATGAGAATTTAGTCCTCCGGGTTGACGATAGATAGACCTAGTGAACGGTGTCCAAGGAAACACATGGAATTCAATTCATCCGCCTACATTGAATATCAGAACCAGAACCAATGCCCAGACACACGAGTAGGAAGTTGTTAATTGCTTTATATTCTTATAATCGCCCACTGTTTATGAATTCTGTAAATTTCTATAAGATGTGAAATAAATTTTGAAAAATTATTTAATTCATTTAATCAATGTGTGCTCCAATTGTGCTTTTACTAAATGTTGCCATAAATTATAATATATTATTTATAACAACAATTGTTGTCAAATTTTAGATTTTTTAAAAAATTATAATACAAAATAATAATGGCAACTGTCAAAGTGACAGAGCAAAAAGTTATTCTTTGCGGTGAATACGGCGTGGGAAAAACGTCAATTTTCAGGCGATTTGCAAATAATTCATTTGTTAATAACAGTGACAGAAAATCTACTCTTGGAATCGATAATATTGATAAAGAATATGTTGTTGACGGTAGACGAATACGTGTAAGTTAATATTCTTTTTTTTAAAAGAATAAAATTTAAGAAAAAACATTAAATAATAAAATATTATTAAAAAAGTTCATTTTTAAATTAATCAATTTAAAATTAATAGAAAATGTAATTTTAATTTCATACCTATTTTGAATTTTTTTTTAGCTGCAATTATGGGACACAGGGGGCATGGAACGAGTAGCATCGGTTACATCAAGTTATTATAAATTTGCAGAAGCTGCTATTTTAGTATTTGCACTAGATAATTCCACTTCATTTCATCTTCTCTCTCAACATCTTCTCGATATAGTCACCTACGCTGAAAATGCAAAAATATTTCTTTGCGGAAATAAAAGCGATCTTGAGGGAGGAAATCCACAAGTTACAGATGCTGAAATGGAACAATTTTGGTAAAAAAAAAAAATTTTATCTGAGAAAAAATACTTCTCTTATATATTCACTCTCGTGTATTTTCTCATTTGATGAAGATTATAAAATATACAACTCAATTTAATTCTAAATTCTAATTACCTGATGTATCTACAAGTATATACAATTTAACAAGAATATTTAATTTTAAAAAATCAGTAAATTATTACACACTTTATAAGCAAATGTAAATATTAAGATGATTTCACTGTTTAGAAATATTTTAAGAAATTTAAAAAAAAAATTTGAATCATAGGAATACTTTCTTTAAAAAAAAAATACTTTTCTTTTCTTTTTTTTTACAAGAATAATATAATTAATGAAAATGTAAAAATATAAAGAATAAAATATGTTTACATTTCATTGAAATAAAAAATAAAAATTTTACCTTAACAGATTAAATACTTTTTTTTCAGCGAGCAATGTCACAATTTAATCTCAGCAACATATAAAACGTCGTGCAAATCCGGAATGGGTATAAACGAAATGTTCGAAGAAATTGCACAGCATCTAGTTGAAGCTAATCGATCTCGAATGGACCTTCACGATATGGATAAGGACCATTTTAAAATTTCTCACGCTGACGAGGCTACCGAATCATCTTGTTTATGTTAAAAGCTGATTTTTTTTGTCTTTTGCCGTTACAACTTCTTTGCTCAAATGCTTGTATGAAGACCGAAAACACAAAAATGGTGCAGTAATAAAAAAAAAAGAAACTCAAACTCAAAATGGAACTCTTTAAACAAAGTACTACGCAGATCTTGGATAAATTTTCCTGAAAATATATAATAGAATGAGAATATAAGACGTGAGTGTCCGGTTCACCGGTGCAAATAAAAAGAAATTGTTCCTTTCAATTGGTTGTGCTGAATCTTATTTTGATATATAAATGACTGCTTTTTTTTTTGAATTATATGTTTGTGAATCTCATTTTTCTCAGGTGCATTTAGTGTTGGGTCCATTTAATTGTCTTCAGATCAATACCGTCCTCGATCATCTCCCATAAAGGGCTGAAAAAAATATGAAAGTTAAAGATGAGCTTTTCGAGTAATTTAACAAATACTGCTTTTTTTCATTGTACATATCACGAATAGTATCACAATTTTCAAGATAAAACACTAAAATTGACATTATTATATTACATTAAATTGGAATTGACCATTTTGCTGAACTGTGTGTTTTATATTAAGATTGTAGTAATATTGTACTAATGAGCTTAATATTGATTTGTAACAAAAATTTTACGATTGGAAATTTTTTTTAAGAATAAATGTTTTATAATGTAAAATTTTAAAACCTCATTGCTCTTAAGCGTTTCACTTGGTATATCGTTCTTTCTGCTGTGTAATCAACTTCTTCCAAGGTTGTGAATCTTCCAATTCCAAATCTATAATGCGAAAGATATGAAATTTAGTTTTTTATTTAATAAAAGAACAATTAACGAATTAAAAAAGTTGACAAATTAAAATATTTACGAAATTTAAATTTTGCTGTGAATTTGCAAGAAAATTGAGAATATTGAACTAATTTACAAGGAAAAAGATTTTGCTGAAAAAATGTAATTAATTGACCAGAAATTACAGAAAATTAAAAAAATTTCCCGAGTTTTCCATAACTTTCCTGATTGTTAGACATCGTGATTAGCGAGTCAATTATTTAAAATGAGATATATCGTATGATTTTTAGAAGTGAATGAGAGAACCTTATACTGGAATGTGCAAGATCTTCGGAAGCTCCAATTGCTCGAAGAACATAACTAGGCTCCAAACTTGCACTTGTACACGCCGATCCACTACTTAAAGCCACATCTTTTAATGCCATCAATAATGATTCTCCTTCGACACAAGCAAATGAAAGATTAACACATCCTGGATACCATGCAATAGGATCTCCATTTCGTATCACATGAGTCAAATTTGAAGTTATTGTATCGAGAAGTCGATTTGCAAGACATGTTACGTATTCATGATCATACTAAACAAAAAATGGTATATTTCCAAAATTTTGTCAAGTAACAATTTGTATTTAAATTTTCCTTTACATACCTCCATTTCATTTTGTGCAAGCTCGCAAGCTGCTCCTAAACCAACTGCCAAAGGAGCTGGAACTGTACCACTTCTCATTCCTCTTTCTTGTCCACCGCCACTTTGAAGAGGTTCAACACGTACTCTAGGTCTTCTTCTCACGTATAAAGCTCCTACTCCTAGTTTAACAGTAATAATAGTCGAATAAATTTTTAAAAAAATATTTTTCAACTCTATAGGATTTTAAGATAAATACCTTTGGGGCCATAAATTTTGTGACCACTTATGGACAACAGATCAATATTCATTTCATTAACATCAATTGGTATTTTTCCAATTGCCTGAGCAGCGTCTGTATGAAAGAAGACTTTGTTCTTTCTGTAAAATTATATTTAGAGTTGTCAACTCCTTGGATTTTATTAATTTTTTAATTCATTTAGAAAATTAAATTAGACAATTCCAGTTTTTTCGATACAAGAATTTTCGAATTAGAATTATAATAATTTTACTTGCCTACAAATAGCGCCTATTTCGGCAACAGGTTGTTGAACGCCGATTTCATTATTGACAGTCATAACTGAAACTAAAGATGTATTTGAAGTAATAGTTTTTTCAAGTTCCTCCAAATCAATAAGACCATTTGATTTAACAGGTAAATAAGTCACTTCAAACCCTTCGCCTTGTAAAGCTCTACATGAATCTAAAACGCATTTATGTTCCTAAAAATATAAATAAAAAAAAAATGATAAAAATACAACATTTTTGTAAGTTTTCTCCATGATTGAAGATGTTATTTATCCACATAAAATTAAAATTTCTTACTGTCTGAGTCGTTATAATGTGCTTCTTTTTAGATTTATAAAATCTAGCAACCCCTTTGATTGAAATATTATTACATTCAGTAGCTCCAGATGTAAAAACTATTTCCTTTTTATCAGCGCCAATCAAATCAGCAATTTGCTAAAAAAAAATTAAAATTAACAAACATGTCATACAATAAAGACTTGTTACGACAAATTTTGTAACACTAACTTTGCGTGCATTTTCAACAGCTGATTCCGTTTCCCAACCATACATATGTGTTCTTGAATGAGGATTGCCGTGAAAATTAACTAAATACGGCATCATTTTATCCAATACACGTGGATCCTATTAATAAACAATTTTAATGTTCAATCGTACATATTAAAAAAAATCAATTATATAAATACCATTGGAGTTGTGGCTTGAGCGTCCAAATAAAGTGCACGACCTTCTGTTGGACCTTTTTTATATTCCTCTGTAATTGGAGCTGAAAATAATAGAAAATAAGAATAAATTAACTTCAAATGTAAAAAAAAACAATGCAAGCAAATAACGTTGACGTTTTAAATAAAATTAAATAGTAATTCATAATCTATAAAATTGTAAAACTCAGTGGCTTGAAAAATAACTTTAATTCATAAAACAAAATTGATCGTCATTAATTAAAAATAGTAACTAGTACAATGATCACATACTATATTTAATATATAATTCGCAATAAAATATGACAATTTCTTACATTTGAATTCCGAAGTATCTTGTCGTTGTCGTTCATTCGTATGTAAAAGCCGATACTCTTTGATACGACGAAATGTCAAAACTAAAGCCCTTGTGGGGCGAAACATGTTGTTTTTCTTTAGATTTTTACAGTAGAAAATTTAAAAATTTTCAAAATAAATAAGAAACGAAATTCACAAAATCAAGACACAAGTGCTTGCGCCGAGAGCATGTTGTTCATAACCTCTAACATTATATTATCTTCTTCGATCCAGTGCTACCAAACCAAATATATAAAATTATGAAAAAAAATTGTTACTTTTTTAAAAGCAAAAGAATAGACTTAAAATTGTTAATCTTTTCTTATAATATAATTGTTTACTTATTTTTATTACTTACTAAAATAATGAAGAATAGAATTAAAAATATTAAAATTAATCTTTACATTTGATTTAAGTTTAAACACGTAACAATGCTGCCAATTTCAACAAATCATGTTAAAATATGCTTAAATACTCTTTTTTGTTTAATATTTTAATGTATTTTTTTCTTTTTATAATAAAAGAAATATATTTTTTTGTTATTGAATAAAAGTTACATTTTAATTAACTTTTAATTTACTGGTATACAAATTGATTTTAAATTTTATGCGCGCAAAACATTTCTGTGCATGACTTCATGTAGGTGTGTGGTATTTAAATGTGTTTTATGTGTGTGAGACTGTCATCATTCTCGCATACAACTGTCAAAAACGATTGTTGATTTATTAATTTTTAATAAACTACGGTACTTTATTCTACAAAATTATTCTAAAATTATTTGTTGATCTGACTTATTGTAATAGTGAGTAAATTATAAATTTATTTTAAATATTCTTAAGTTATTAAAATCATACTGAAATGTCAAACAAATAAAACCTAACCTCTCTTTCTGTAATATGCCATTACTTTTGTTCAAGTTTAATCATTAATGTAATAATAATTCTTATATCAAATTGAGGAATTATTATTTAAATATTATTTATTTTATAGTTATTGAACAACAATAATTAAAAAGTTAAATAAATTTTCCAAATCGGCTTTACCGTAATTGATTCTTGATGTTAAATTATTTTCAACTTTGTTTTTGAAATAGAATATTTGATTATTTTTATGTTTACCAATTATTATTTTATTCAAGTGGTAATTTAATAAATAATTATTGGTTATTTTCAGTAACTTTTTTTCCAAAATGACACCACCAATGGAAAGAATTCAAATTCTTGAATCAATTGAAAAGGATATAATTGCTTGTTTACAAAATGCTGGTCAAGCTTTTATGGAACTCAGTAAAGAAAAGTCTAGTTTAAAACACGCTGAAAGCCACACTCATAATTTTTTGAAATCTTTGAGTGCTGTGGAGTCTAAATTGAGTGAACAGATCAATTATCTCACTCAAGTATCAACAGGTAAAATGACAAATATATTGCAATTTTTTTTTTTTTTTTCAAGACTGAAATTCACTTGGAATCTAAAAAAAAGTTAAAATATTAAAATAAATTGTAAATTTATTTTTTAAAGGTCAACCTCATGAGGGATCAGGTTATGCAAGTCAAAAGGTGTTACAAATGGCTTGGCACAGACTTGAACATGTTCGGAGCCGTGTAAATGAACTTGAACGAATGCGAAATAAACATAATCAAGGAAGATCTTCAATGAGAACTAATCAGTCACAAATGGTGCCCGTAAATTCGATGCAACAACCTCCAATAAATGCGACTTCTTAGTGTCAAACTTCATCATCTCAATTTACAGACTCATTATTCGAGAATCATGCAAACATTTCTCAAGTGCAATGGCCATCAAATTATTCTCAATCAATGAATTTAAATCAAGAATTTCAACAAGTATGTATGGAGACTTCTAATATTGATATGGAATTTTAAATTTTAGGCTATTATATAAACTTCATATAAAAAATGATAAGTTACTATTTAAAATAAATAATAATTTACTAAAACTTACACAAGGGAATGTAATGAATTAAAAATAATATACCGATTATTAATCAAACTAAGAATATTTATTTATTTCTATTTTTACAAAAACATTCCCATAAAAAGGCAACTTTTTTTTTTATTTAACAACATTGTATACATGTGCGTGTCTAAAAATTGAAAATTTTTCTTTTTGGTAAAGACAATTGAAAAAATTACAATTTGTCATTTATGGAAAGACGTTAGTGAATTATGTATTAAATCCTATACCTTAAGGTACAGGACCATCAATAACAGCAATGCTGCGTTGAACGGTTGCAGCCAACGAGAGTCGTGATCTTCTTTCTTCTTCTAACTGTAAAGTGAGTTGTGAAATTTGCCATTGCAAATCCACCATTTGATGTTTTAAGGTCGCAATAGTTTCCGATAAGCTTCTGTGTGAAGAAACAAAAAATTGCTTATTAATATTCAAACAAGTCGCAATCGACTTCAGAATTAGCTTTTTATAAAAAAAAGAATTGTCTTTGCTTTTTTATATGGTCCACTTGAATATAGTCTCTAAATTTGAAAACGAGAAGTATCTCCAAGGGAGAAAAAGATAATGATTTACATACCTGTCTTCTCGCGCATCTCCATCGCCAATTTTATTATTCATAAAGGATACTCTATCGCGGGCTTTATGAAGTGGGTCATAATCCAACATAGCTGAAATTCATATGACCGTTATTTAAATATAAAAATTTAATTCTACCGAGCCATTAAACAATTTTACTTGCAATAGTTGCTCGAGTAAGCAAAATCGCGCTGATCGTGTGAGCCTTGTGCTTGTTTTTTTTTTTTTTAAAGAGCGATGATAAATGTTTCTTTACTATAGTCTATAATAAACTTGTGACAACAAATGAATATTTATATCTCCTTTCTATAAGAAGAGAAGTTGCCTGAGCTAATTCTGAAGTCGCACAGGAAATAATCCTGATGAAAGAAAAGAATCAAAATTGAAGCTAGCGTTAATCTTTCAAGCTGAAATGACACAAAGTTATATATATTTTATTATTGAATGTTAATAAAACTTATTAAAAGAAAACTAAAAAAAGAAACACACTTGGATTATTTCATGCTGCAACCACTGTACAAAATGAAAAATACACTAATAAACATCTACAGTAACAATTAAATATATTAGTTACACATATATATTAGACTTGTTATTCACAACTAAAAAACTGTTTTTTTTATTCTCATCAATTGAGAACAATCAATATTATTTTTTAGAAAATAAAATAGTGAAAATGACAAATATTGTATTTTTAAATTTTATGTTAAAATAAACACTTTCAACTCACTCGAGAGGATTTTGTTATTTTTTTGTTTCACATTACTACTCACACAACAAGCAGTTTTTTTTTTTTTTATTTAAAACTAATACTTACTAGAATGAACAGTAAATCTGGTGTTTACTGTAAAACAATAGCCTTCAATTACTTTTAAAATAATAGCATCGTCCTCAAACTGTCGTTCGTCTAGAATAAATTAATTCACATAATTAATAAAATTAATAAATTTTATATTACAAAAATCAACAAGTAGGTACATAATTCACCTTGATTTTTTTATTAAGAATTTTTTTTAGTTTTTCAAGAAAAAAAAATTGTAAGCTATAAACATAAGAATAGAGCATTCGACAAGTTTTATTTTGAACAAATAATAAAAATATTATTTCAAACATAAATTAAAAAGTTATAATTTCAATATGGGCTTTAAATTTATATTATTTATTCTATCAAATTAATAAAAAATAATATTATTCTTTTTTTTTGACGAAAACTAAATTTTTGAAAAAAGACAATAAAACAAATTTTCTTTGGATTTTTATTCTAAAATCCTTGTGATCAATTTAAGATAAAAATTTCTACAAATTGTCAAAAATATCATAAAATTATTCAAAAATTACCAACTACTAAAACAATTGAATTTTTTTTAATGAGATAAGAAAAAAAATGCAATTATACATACTGCACAACTTCGTTGACCAACTATTCTCAGAAGAGTCAGATTTTCCAAAAGGCTTAATTGTATAAATAGGTGGAGCTGGTCGTAAAGAAGCGAGGCTCCAAGGTGTTTTAGTACCTAGAGATTGACCAATTTCCACAATTTGCTGTTGCTGTTGTTTCTCGTTGATTATTTTCGTTGCCTATCGTAAAAATATAAATACAAATATTACTTTATTTGGAAAACTTTTTAAAAAGACTTGAAACATTATAACAATAAGAAAAAAACGTCCTAGCTACGAAAAAAATGACAGAAATTTTATATAAAAAAAAACTTCTAAGTCAAGACCCCTACACTTCTAAGAAGCATAATATATATGTATATATATAATGGAAAAAAATTATCCACATTCAAAACTTCGATAAAAAGGGTTTTCGATGAATTAAAATCAAATAAATATTCAATATAATATGGTTAGTAATAAATGGACAAAGCAAAAGCGTACTTCCCACAACATGGCTGTGAAATAGAAAAGCATATCTGATGACAATGAAAAATAACAATAGTAATAATATATAATATATAACTATTATAATTTATAATTATATAGTAAATAAATAGTTATATTATATATAACTATATGAAATATTATAAAAATAAATAAGATAATGACGAGAATATAATATAATTAGTAGCGAAATCAATCGGCCATGTTATTGATTCAATGAAAAAAAGAAAACAACAGCCATGCTATGGAAGCTTGCCTTCATCCGTCGTCTCGGGTAATGGAATAGCTTTCTTGAGCCACCAATGTGCGTAAAGTCCTGAAGTGTAAACTTGATTTCCCTGAGGATGATTATCACTATCTTGTTTTTTCTCACGAGCATCGTTTCTGTGAACTTTCTTGATAATATTCTGATGTGCGCATGGAATTGGTTGTGAATAATGTTTTCGACACACATCATCATCATCATCATCATCATCATCATCATCATCATCATCATCATCATCATCATCATTGTCATTAATGAGACCAATGTGAGAAAATGCTGCAGCAGTCTCTTCTAATTTTACCGAGTCATTTGATTTTCTACTCGAATTATCAAAGTCCATTTCCTCAGTTCCGATATTTACACTCGATTCACCTGCACCCCATCTCGATACAAATATGTTAAGGTCAGAGAATTGTTCACTCTCCCGGGGAGTTGAACCAAATGGCGAACTACAAATACACTGATATTCAAATTTATTCTCATCGTTTTCACTCTCACTGTGCGATGTTCGTATAATGTCTGTGTGTTTTCTTCCCCGACTAGTTGTAAACGATTTATAACACGAATTCATTTCAGATGAATTAAAATGACAACTATCAGCCATACCGGAATCCGAGGACCATAAACTTGTTGTTGGAATGAATTGAGAATCTGCAGCTATTTCATTAAATGATCTTGGCCAATCTTCGGGTGTTATAATTTCTTCTTCTTCTTCAAAATTTCTCTGACTTTGATTCAAGGATTTCCAATTTTTGACATTATCCTCGCCAAATCGAAATCCAATTGTTTCATTTAAATTTTCATTACACACGTCACGAAAGTGTGTTACATCGAGATTCGATGCGAAACATTGTGATGATGTGACAGTGGCTGGTAAACTTTTGCTTGCCTCGAGAGAATAATGATCTTCGGAATTTTTTTTCATCACAGCAAGTAAACTAGAACTAGATGGAGGGAGCTGTAATTTTTGAGCACAATCTTGAGGTGGTGAATCATCGAAAACATATCGAACATCAAGTAATAATGTGGATTTGTGCAAGGGTCGTTTCTTTTTTTCAATTGATTTTTCACAATCGGAAGCAAGGGAACTTGTCTCTGATGTATAGTCCTGACTATTTGTGGGAAAAATATTGTACGTAATGGTGCATTTTCTCATTTTTACATGACCCAAATCGGGTTTATAAATATATTGAAGATAAAGAAGTTTCTTCATTAATTCGGGGTGAATTATCTTTTTTCTTACGAGTCTGGCATAATAACGAGAAAGCCGTGTAAATGGAGGATGATGACAACTCACATGGGGCATCACTGTTGGAGATCTCAAAAGACCCAGGCCCTGCTCTTGTGATAGAAGATCGATCCATTGTTGTCTGTCCTCTTTATGAGTGCATAATACGGTTATATTCTCAATCATTGGGCCTAAGGAAAGAGTAAATTGTTATAATTCAGAAATATGAAACTTATAATATACAAAATCAATTACCGGATATTTCAAACGCATTTTTTAAATCGTCTGTGTTCTCTATTAAAACAGCATTTATACCGGTCAATGGAAGCTTTCCCTGTCAAATAATTATTATTCAAAAATCAATAACAAATAATTGTAACACACGTGTTAAATTTAGAAAAATTTAACAATATAAACTGATAAAATAAATTTAATTTATGAGAAAATTGTAAAAAAAATACCTCGTAAACAAAAGAACTCATTCTGGAGCTTGTACTAAGAACAAGTAAATTGGTAGGAAAAAGAACAAAATATCTGTCACGTCGTTCAGCACCCATTATTATAGTGACAGGGCCAACATGTAAAATATCACCTAATGAATTCAATTCCTCTCCTTCCCAACCTTTAATACCACTTGTTAAAATTTGCAAGGCCAATTCTCTCTGCTTACGCATTAATCCACATTGCTCCTAAATGTAATTAATTAAAATTAGACAAAAAAAAAAAAAAATTAACTTAATAAAAACAAAATTTCATTTAAAAGTATTTCCAGAATATAATTATCTAATTTAAACTCTAATATAAATCTTACAGCAATTTCACGATAGACACAAACGCTTCGTTGTGTGTCGCCTCTGTCAGGATGATTTTTTTCCGTATGCCTTTCTAGTTCTTGTAGCATAGCAGAGTATTTATCCAGTCTTCGAAAAGGTTTACTTAATCCTGTTGTTAAAACTAATATTCCAGGCGTTATAGCACCATTGCGTTCCATAAATTCATTTAATTCATCTCTAAAATGATAAAAAGGAAAAAAAGACACATATAAAAGAGAAGTAGAAAAATAAAAATCATTAAAAAAAAAATTCAAACCTGTAACGATCTAATATGCAAACAGCTTGAGGATGACAACTGCAATAAATAGAATGTATTGATTTCATACGAGGAGCAAGATTCAGAAATAAATTTCCAACTCTTGCATCAGAATCTTGTAACAATGCACTATCTAAATTTGACAGAAGACGTTGATGGATTTCTAGAACGTCTTGTATATTTCCGATCAATTGTTTATATTCTTCTTTTTTTAATCTAAAAGAAATTATTATTAAGATACTTCATAAATTATGAATAGCAAAAAAAAAAAGAAAAGTAAATGTCAGTGATCTAAATAACTTTCTTGTCACTTACATATTTGATGTTTCAAGAGGTTGTAAAAAGTTAGTAACTAATCCCTGAAGTTCAGCAACATTTGCCCTCTCTGAATCAATTATATCTTTTAATACTATATCACGATTAAGTTTTTGATGAACTGGTAATTCGGGAGGAGATTTTTCTGGAGATAAATTAACTGTTGCATGCCCTGATTCTAAAAAAAAAAATTATTTTCATTTTTTTTTTTTTTAATTTTAATTAAAACAAACAGAACAATACTATTTATCGTAAATTATAAATAAAATACTCCAATTCTAAATAATTTGTTAACTCTATTAATAAATTCACCTGGTATTCTATACTCTTTAACATAATTAGAAGGAAACCATCCCGTTTTTTCATATAAAGTTCCTTCCCACCAGCCTCCATCATCAGTCTGTGTTATTGTTATAATATCTCCCTTTTTAAAGCACAACTAAAAAATCAATAATTACAAATTTAAAGACACGAAAAAAATTGTAATGCAAATTTAATATAAAATAAAAATTATTTACCTCATCGTTATTTCGTCCTTTGAACGAAAATAAGGCTGTAACCAATTTTAGTGGATCTGACTTAGACATTGTGAATTCGTGCAAAAAAAAAATAACTGAAAAATTATAAAAGAATGTAAGTAGGCGGTTTCACATATAAAATGCGAGTACAGATGAAAAATGAATCAGTCAAGGTTTAATTTCGAAATACATGTCAGTTTGGTATGTATAATTGTACCTAGATTTTGCCTGAGCCAAATATTGAAAACTCCTCAAGGCATTTGCTGAAGTGTCACTCTAATTTGTAGAATCCTCATCATATATAATATATCATTAGTTATAACACTATATAATAATATAAACTTTGATTGTAAACACTGTGTAAATATTATTATTAATAGCAACAATGCTTTATGTATGAGAACTTTTATTGTACTGGATAATACTGGTATTTAATGATCGGCTTGTTAATGATTAAACTACAGGATAATTATATACACTTGGAACTTGTGTCTATAAATAAAACTACAGAAACTATCTGAAATTATTAAAATCCCATTCCAATCTGCCCATCCCAACCATTTTCAACTAAAATCCATATGCCTTGAAGTTGGCACTGGAACCAAATAAGACTCTGATTGGTTAATTGTCAGCTGTCAGAATACACATAACCTCAAAATAATACATCTATATCGTTATGACTTGTCAAGTTGTATATTACTTTTTAATTCATCAAAATTTGACTATATAGATTTAATTTGCACAGTTTTCAATATAATTCTAATCGTTTATATCTTGTGAGAATAAGAGAAAAATGATTTTTAAAATATGGACTATTTTATATTTTATACTGTTATTGATTGGATGATTTCCATCATCATTTGTTTGTGATTGGTTGAATTATCATATAGGGTAAGTGTATCAATTACTGTTAAGGTCCCAATTACTGCGATTTTTATAAAATTAGTAAAACTTAGTAATTGAGAACATAAAACAGTTTTAAAATGACTTTAAAACTTATTCCTAATGATAATTGATATTATATCCACTAAAAATGCATATTTCGACTATTATCAAATTAGTTATTTATTTTTCAATTGAACCTATCACAGTAATTAGAGCATGTGTATATTTTTCTCATGCTGCTATTACTGTGATCTATCCAGTCAACCTAACCTCTAAATCAACGCTTTTTGCGTTACAGTAATTGGTGCACATGATTCACAGTAATTCATGCAAATTTGCAGTAATACCAGCATATGCCATTTTTTAAAAAGTTAATATTTTTAATAATATATATTAGTTTTTTTCAAGTTTAAAGTATCGTTTCTATTTTAATAGACACTAATAGTGATTTAACAAAAAGAAATAAATCATTATTTTATTTACACTTATATTATTTTATCATTAAAGTCGGTCTTGGGTTGTACATCACAGTAGTTGGGACATTTACCCTAAGAGACAGGTTCTTATTTTTTATAAAAAAAAAATTTACTAATTAGATTCTTTTTAAGTGAGGCCGCGTCTACACTAGGTAAAATTTTAGTGGAAATTGTGTAGTAGAGTGTAGTGGAGTATCGTGTAGCTAGTGTTGCCAACTGCCGCGAGAGAAACTTCAACACACACTCAGCGGCGTAGAAATAGCCTCAAATCAGCAGATATAAATAATAATTATTAATTTAAATAATTTAAAATAAAAATAGGGTAAGTATACCAATTACGGCGCGTTCATAAAAAATAACTATTATTACTATTATGTTTAATATAACTGTTGCAAAATAATTAAAAAGAATTATTTTAATCTTTTTTGATAAAATTTCTAATAAAGATGTACATTTAAACAATTATTAATTTAATTACGTGAGATCAAATTTTTTCCCTCGCCGTAATTAAAACAGTCTTAAGATTTTCATTGGCCTTAATTACCCGAGATTTTTATTTATTTATTAACATTGAAACTTGTGTATATTTTAGTTGACGACATTCGCAAAAATTCAAATTATCCAGAAATTAAATTATTAAATTTTTATGTTCTTCAAATAAGCGTGTAATATTACAGTAATATTACGTGCTACTTTGGAATCTATTTATTTTGTATACTATAATCAATAGATCTACTTTTATTGAAGGGCTGTTTCACTTAAAATTTAAATGAACAAAATAAATTATTTCCTTTTTTGACAAACTTAATAATCAATAGGAGCTTTTTTACATTTCTCCAGTCGGGTTTAATTTTTTTGAATCCTATTTAAAAGTAATCATAATTTTACATATTAAATTTTTTAATTTCATTTCATTACAATAAATAGCAATATATATCTAAATAGCAACTAAACTTGCGGCAATACGAATTAAAATATTTTCGAAAATAAATCAATTATACAACTTAATGGTTTCAAAGTTAATAATATTAACTTTTTTATTATTTTTTTATTTAATTTTTATTAGGTATGCGACGAACGATAAAATGATGACCCACAATTTGAGGCTATTTCTACGCAGCTGAGTGTGTGTTGAAGTTTCTCTCGCGGCAGTTGGCAACACTAGCTACACGATACTCCACTACACTCTACTACACAATTTCCACTAAAATTTTACCTAGTGTAGACGCGGCCTGATAAATAATTACAAAGCTATACAATATTATTCAGGGGCGTAAACTGTGCTAAAATTCTATTTTACCATGAGAGTACATACGTGTAACATATTTTTTTTGACATAGATAGATAATAATAACATGACCGATTAATAGAAAATATAGATAACATATAACAATAATACATGAATGACAGTTCTTTCAATCAGCTGTTTCAGTATGATTCTCCAGTAATTAATTGTTTCTAATCAAATTCCAAAAAAAGGTATGTTTTGCTATTTGTGTGATTGTTTTCTCACGCATTATTGCACATTGTCACATGTTTTAATTGACATATACATATATATGAAAATGTGTTCTTATAGTTTTAGTTCTAAAGTATTTTTTTCATTGTTTATTCTTTAAGTTTAATTACTCGAATATATGTCATATACATATATTGTTTTTACTTTACATAGTGTGCTTCAAAAATAATTTCTCTTTCCAGGATGGTCGAAGACATTAGAGTTAAGGAGCAGTGGCAACTACTCCAAAATCTCAGATCCACTGTAGAAGGATTATTAAATAATGGATTGTCAAATGTATGGAATGTTTATGGAGGTCTTAATCGATTACATAATATAATGGAACAAATATTTAAACATGGATGTAGAATTTTTGATCCTACTGTGAGTATATATGCAAATTCTTCATTATATGAAACTATATACTCACATTATCTTATCTCCTGGTGCATTGTCTGTTTTCTATTATCTAATATTTAACTTATACATCTGCTCTAGACATGTGTTTAAATGTAATTATTATTATTATTATTAAGAATTGAGCAATGCAAATGATTTGTTATAAGCGTCTTTTGTTATTTTGCCTCGTATAATGAGATTGCAATTTTAATTAGTATTTATATATATACAAAGACTGATGATTGGAAAACCCTGACATTTAACTTCTTTTATTAATCCATAAGAGTTGCTAGTTAAATATACAGTTCTTATTTTTCAGGGTGAACCCGATTGTTGGATTTTTATTCAGGGATTAAACTGGCTTCAACCGTCATTAGCGACATCACCAATTATTCGAGAATGTGATGATTATTTTATTAATTTACCAATTAGAATTGCTTCTCGGAAAGATATGTTGTGGCTCTATACAAGGTATTTAAATTAAATAATTAGTTCGATAATTATTATATTTGAAAATTTTATATATCGAATGTTTTAATAGTTTAGAAAATCACTCGCTCTCACAAAAATTATCATGGCTTTTATCCGATAAGGAGCATTTACTCTCTTGTTTGGAACCCTGGGCATTTTTATGTCAAGAAACATTAGCCGAAGCAACTCTCATATGTTTAAAAGCAGTTGAAAAAAATCAACCTGTTCTCTTGACTGACATTGATCCTTGTTTGGTATAATCATTGAATATTTTGTAATTTTTTATTTAATTTCGTAATTAAATTAAAATTAAATATAATAAAATTTTATTTTAGTTTCTACCAAATTGGAAATGCGGTAAAGACAGTCCCAAGAAATTTCATCGTCGTTCTTCTTCATATCCAGTGAATTTACGCAGTTCATTAAAGGAAATATCATTTAAAACATCGGATGAAGTTTGTAAAAAATGTAATACTCCTCACATACCAATAGCGTCTCAAAATTTCATCACTGATTTAAAAAAGAATCTCTCCATTGAAAAAATAAAACCCACAGAGGAAGAAAAAGAAGAAGAAATGAAATTAAGACGACGATCATTTCTAAGGACATGGAATAGTTATCCTGAATTAAGAGAAAAATTTGACACATTCGAGGGAAGAAGTACATCAACAGAAAATTTAACTTTTATAAATAAAACAGAAAAAAAATTAAATCAATCAATTCAAAAAATTGAATTGGCATCTGTCATTAAAATTGAATATTTTGAAGCTAAAGATGCAATTATACCATCAGAGAGAAAAGCAACAAAACAAAAAAAAATTTCGCGAAAAAGTCGAAGTAAAACAAAAATTCATTTAAATTCACCCATAACAAAAAAATACAATAGTGGAAGTTCGGATACATTGAATTATGAAGAGAATACAAAACCCGTTACAAGTGAAAGTTTTTCTTTCAATCGACAGTCAAGTGTTGAATCATCATCTGTTACAGATTCGATAAAAATAGAAATTTCCAATTCTTCAAAAAGAAAATCCTCCTTTTTAGCTGGTTCAGGACCAGAATTTATGACACCATGGAGTTTAAAGATTGAGGGTCAAAAGGATATTAGAACACCGAAAAAGAGTTTTATGGAAGATGGTGGCAGTAGTGTTCAACCAATGGCAACGGGATATTTTCCACAACCTTTAGAGGGACAAAGTATTATGAGTTTTCTTTCATCTGCACAATTTTCAAGAGCAAACGCCGAATTGGATAGAGAAAATGCTCACTTCAGTATTTCTGAAGCAATGATTTCTGCCATCGAACAAGTTAAATGTAATCGACAATTAAATTTATTTGAGGAAACTATCGATGAAAGTGACGAAGAAATAAATCATTTGAAACAAAGAATTCGTTTTAGACGCCGACAAAGGCAGGAGGAGAAAAGAAAAGTTGGAGTGTGGATTCGAGATCTTTTAAGTGACGGAAAAACTGACAGTAAGAGTTTTATTATATAGAATTTTTTTAATTAATTTTAAGATATAAAATAACTAATAATTCGATTGTTTTTTTTTTTTAATTTTTAGCAACTACTACAGATCAAAGTGTTAGTCCTTTGTCTTCTTCTTCTGAATCTCAGTCAGACAGTATTTTTTCGGATGATGCGGTATTTCCGTCTTCTGGTATACCATTAATCTTTTCTTATTATAAAAATTAAAATTATATATTTACATTTTCTATCGTTTATTTCATAATTTTTTAAATTTTTGCTGGAGACTAAATTTACTAATAGTATAATTTTAATTGGAAAAATATAATTTCAGGAATGTATGAGTCAACAGCTTCTTTGTCCTCGGAAATTGACTATTTTAGATCGTCTTCGAGACACGGTACGGAATCGAATTTAACTGATAGTATAATATCAGCTGAAGGTGTGGCCTTATCTCTAATTAGTAGGTTTAGTGAAAAACAATTACCCAGGGCAAGTGAACTCAAATGGCTTGTTTCTGAACAAGATGCTCCTCAACAGGTAACTATTATCTAGAAATAATTTACCAATTGAAATAATAAAAAATTGAGATAATTTAACGGCCGGAATAAAATTAAATATATATATATAAAAATTTTTATTAACATTTAAATTTTAAAAAGGTGAAATAATATTGAATGTTTCGAAAAATTAATAAAATATTTCATCCATCAATTTTTACAGTTGTTACCGTTACCGAAAAATTGGTCCATGAGTTTAGATGAACTAAAAGTGAGTGATTCGTGTCAAACGATTCCACTTCGAGGTACTATAGAATGGGCTCCTCCGAGGCCTCAGATTATTTTCACGCCACATCCACCACCAAAGTAAGTATTTTTGTAATATTACCTCCATAAGGGAAATTTTTTCACTCTTTTCATAAATATTGATATTTTTTTTTTACCAATAACTAAAAATTACAAACTTTTATTATTTGTACTTTTATTAAACGAATTTGAAAAAAAGGAAATCATTACAGTATTGCAATACTCATCACGAAAATCTAAAATCAGTTTAAAATTGCTTTTTAATTAAAAAATTGTTAAAACATTTAACAAATATATATTTTTTTCCTCTTTATGAAACCGGAAAGACAGTGAAAGAAATTGTTGTCATTATTTGAAGAAATAAATTATTTATAAAATTTCAAACGTAAAAGTTTTCCAAAAAATAATATAAATGTTGTAACATTTTTGCAGAAAGAAAACATCGATATTAAAGCAAAATTATAGATGTGCTGGATGTGGAATGAAAGTTGCAGTTGAGTATGCGAATAAATTTCGTTATTGTGAATATTTAGGAAGATATTTTTGTACCGGTTGCCATACAAATCAAGTGTCAATGATACCCGGAAAAATTCTTTATAAATGGGATTTCTGCAGGTATGCATTTTTATTACAATTACTGTCTTCTTTTATTAAATGAAATTTAATAAGGATTAAATATGTTTAGAAATTAAATATTATTTTTTTTTTTTAAATATCTTCTTTTTTTCTTTTAATCTAGATATCCAGTTTCGAATTTTTCATACAGACTTTTGGATCAAATGACAATGGATCCTCTATTTCAAGTCAACGATTTAAATCCCCTATTGTACAGACGTGTCAAGCATTTGGAACGCACGAGGATACTTCGAACTCAATTATTTTTCTTTAAAGATTTCCTTTTTAATTGTCGTTTTGCTACAAGGTAAATTTCAAAATTAAAACAAATAAATCGAAAATTTGAAATAAAAATTATTAAAATATTATTAAAACTTGAAATTAATAGAAATAAAAATTAATTCAAAGCAAAAATAAAATATTAAAAATCGATATGATTTTACAGTTTACAGGAAGCGCTGAGGAAAGAACCAAAGCATTTGTTGAATGATCCTCACATTTATTCAATACAAGATTTGATACAAGTGAAACTTGGCGTTCTTCCTGGTGAATTGCACAAGTTAATAGAAGACTGTTATGCACACGTAGCAGAATGCATGGTATGAAATAACAAAAAAATTTTTAGAATAAATTATATTAATTTAGATAAGTCTTTTACTGTCTATAATTATGATCTCTAATTTCTTAATTAATTTACAGTTATGTCAAGCTCGTGGTTTCATGTGCGAAATATGCAAGGAAAACTCGAAGGATGTGATTTATCCTTGGGAATTAAATAAAGTGATAAGATGTGAAGCTTGTGGTGCGTGTTTTCATATTCATTGTAGAAACAATTCAAGCACCAAAGAATGTCCAAGATGCGTGCGAATGCAGGCAAGACAATTATCTAAAGATCCACTTTGACCCAGGCTATATTTATACAGCAATTTACGTATTATTTAAATTGCTTTATTTATTATGTAACATTGCAAAGACAATTTGCAAATTATCTATTATTATTTAATGCATTTTGACTCTTTAATTTATCAAACTACATATAGAGATGAATGTTCATCGAATGTAATCAAAATTAATTAGTTTGAAATATTTCAAATTTATTGAATCTTTTTTTTTATACTTATAATTTATATAGTATTGATGCATATTTATATAGTGTTAATTATATGAATCTCAATAATTAATGATCAAATGACAAATATCTACATTTAGAGACTGTATATTTATCTAGTTAGATAATATTTATTTAAAGAATTATATTTCATTAAATTCTAATTTAGCTTTAATGGTAAATGTTCACCACAATTGATATAAGCAAAAAAAATTACTAAATGTATTAGGAAAAAAGCAGGACGCACTTTTTAAATGGTTGTATTCAGCCATAGGTTTATGCTTTAATTACAATTTATCTTGTAAAAAAAAACAAAAAATTAGGCACATTGTGTACAAATTTTTATATTTCAGAGAGACTGAAAAAAGGAGGTCTTATTGAAAAGCCTTGAATCTGTTAACTTTTCTAATTTTCTAAAAAGAAAAAACAATGAAGATATTTATTAAACATTTTTGTAGAATTAGTGCCATGTTATTAGACAGTGTCTCAAAGATATTTATATATGAGAAAAAAAACTATTCATTGTTAGAGACAATTCATTGTTTTTTTAAAAATAAAATTGAAAAAGTATTATATTCTAAAAATATGAGATACAAAAAATGTTTACGTTATAAAAATATATTTCTGCGTTATAATGTAATATGAATTTTCTTTAGCTTCAATTTAATAAAAATATGCTTTTCTATTTATAAGGAAATAAATAACAATATTTTTTCAATTAATACTTGTTATTTATTTTTTTAAGACCTAAAAAAGTGAGGTGAGTTTTTAATTTGTTTTAAAACTTCAGAAAGTTAATTAATTAATAAAAAAGTGAAATTTTTAAAAGTATTGGGGGAAATTAACACACAAGTTGTTTTAATTTTTATGATTTATTAATTAAATCATGTCGATAAGGACCACATACACACGCACACTTTAAAATAATAGATATTACAATTACTGTCGATATAAAAGTACGCAATAACATTGTAAATATGTACACCAAATAATTTTATCAAAAGAAAAAAGAAAAAATAGCAATGAACTTATTTATATTCATGTCTTTTTTTTCATCAAATCTCGTAATGTGTAAGGAATAATGTATATACATGTAGTCACAGATTCGATCTGTATTTACAACTCTGAAATAATCCCGGCGCTTTTCCTTTTTTTTAATCTTTAGAATAAAATTTAACTTGCTCCTCAAACAAGTTACATATTTAAAAAAGAAAGAATTAATTTCTATAAAATTTAATACCTAAACTCGTATTGATCTAGCATATTATAAATTTTCAAATTTATTTTATTGTATTAAATGAATTTTTCATAAACTAATTTAAGAAATTAAATTTTGAAAATATCTCGGAAAGGGAAGTAAAATCCTATCACAAGAATCTGCAGTCAAATATCAGTCTATTTCATTAAATAATTAGAATACATTTTAATGTGAACTGGTACTAGACTACCTTAATTTTTGTTTTTCCTAATCAAGAATAGTTAATCAAATGATTAATATTACACTCAAGATATTACATGTAAAAAAAAAGAACGTCTTGCTCGTGATTTTTTCATATTCACCGTTATCAGTCTGTATATAAAGTGCAACAAAAATGCATAACAATGCGCCACACTTGTAATCTAAAACGGCAATTTTCATGTCTCATTTTTTTTTTACTGTTCTTTATTTTATAATAATAGACTATCATTTGAAAAGATTTCAATAATAATAAATTTAGTACCTCGATTTCACTTCATGCATATATTTCAATAAATTCGCGAATGGATAGATAACGGTGACAAATTATAATTATAATTAAAAAAAAGTGTGTAAAATAACAAAAAAAAAAAAAAAAAAAAAAAAAGATAAATTTCCTACAAATAATTCAGAATAAAAGCGTGGCGCTAAAATAAATTTTTAACAAAAATCAAAATAGCTTAAAATTACTGAGACTGCAGAAGATTACGTTAATGGTATTTATAAATAGTAATAAAAAAAATGAAAAAAAAAATGTATAGAAATCGCTTTTTCTTTGTCAACCGTATTACCAAAACTATGCACAAAGCTTCAGTCATACTCTCTAGATTTCTATTTTATTAATCGTTAAAATTATGTTTCTCAATAGCGTTAGTCGTTTATCACATCAAGGAGTATGCACTCGTCGGTAGATAATTCGTCCAAATCGCTTGTCTCTTTTATTTGTTCGTAATTTCAACTTAATGAGCAAGCTTTACCAATCAATGTGATCAGTTTCGCATTCCGCCTAAGTTTTTTTTTTTTAATACTTACAATGCGATGTTTATATATCTAACACCTCCTTTAATGGCACCTTTGCAACTTCGAAGAAAATCCTGAAACAATTATTCAAAATTAGCTCCTTATTTTAAAAATAATGTAAAATTTTAATTAAAGAAAATTACTTACTTATGACTATATTTATTCCTAACAGTGGCGAGAGCTTCTTTGTGTTTTCTAAGTAGCCCTTCATTTAGCGCAAGAACAACTTCTTTTAATTCAGAAAGAGCATAACCCGTGTAATATTCAAGTGTCGGTGTCCAACCACTCAAATCCTTCATTTGAAGAGCGAGGAATAGCGCGGCAGCTGCCATTTTGCTGTCGCTAAACATTATTGTTGCGTAGTCCATCAAAGAATATTCCAAGATGTAACGAGCCAATGTTAAAGTTGGCATTGAAACTTTTGCACACTAATAAAAAAAAATTAATAAATATTACTATTTTTTTCTATCTTATGCATTGATAAGCTGTAAGTAATAATTTATTTATAAATTTTTTACCCGAGCATATCTACGAAGAAATCGATATGAGAGAGGAATTCCAAGATCGTAATCGACAATTTTAAGAATATTCATTTCCATTCTCAAAAGTTCTTTTTGCGTGTAAGCGCCGTCACAAATATACAAAAAATCTTCCACCATTGGAGGTATTCTTTCCTGAAAATTAATTATAAATAAATTTGTTAAATTACTTAAAATAGAAGTAAATATCTATAATAAATTTTGTATATACAATCCTTACATCAAATTTGCTCGCGATGAAAAGACTTGCAGCACCAAGAAGCTGTAGCGTCTCTTTACCAACTGTCACTTTTGTCAGGTAAAGATCAACTAATTTAACAGCCAAATACAAAGTCTCGTGATTTAATTCAAATGATTCCTGTACCTCAACCATCCAATCAACTAATAATGATCTCATCCATCGTGAAAGACAAATTTGCTTCTCCATGTAATCTCCAATTGGGAAAATTTTTTCTCGTTCCTTTAAATAATTGAATATATCCATTGCATAGTGAGAAACTTGGAATGGATCCAACCAATTTTCACCATCGAAATCCCATTCAACACCTTCCGGAAGCTTTCTCTCTGGTGGTGCATTTAATCGTGATTCTACTGGAGCTTTTTGTGTCACCGATTTTATAGGTTCCACTTCCACAATTTTTTCCTTAATCTCCACTTTTCCTTGTGCCTGCAATTTAATGAAAAAAATTTGTTATTACACAAAAATTAATAATTACAATCAATAAATTATTTTTAAGATTTTTGACATTTTTAATAATTTGAGTTTTATAAGCAAATTAATAATTTAAAACAATATTAACAATTAAAAACTTAAAGTTCCAAGTTTAAAAAATCCCATTTGTTTTTTAAATTTCAATAATTTTTTTATTGAAAAAAATGTGTAAAAATTTATTAATAAAAAAAAAAGATAAAATGTTTATTAAATAATTTTTTTTTAAATAGTATAAATAACTAAAATAATGCATAAAAATAACTTACTTTAAAACTAGACCTCGTCACCATTTTCAAATTTTCCTCAGCAACTTCTTCTAATGCGCTGACATATAAAGAATTATCCTCGGATTTTTCTAAGTCAACGCTGCGTCTTAAAGCAGCAACTTCGGGAATTTCCAATTTTTCTTCATCCTTTTTGACAAATTTTGTTGATCGTGCTGGTAATTTTGTCTTGGCAAGTAATTTATTGTCATTTTTCACTAAAATTTTATCCAATGAACGAAGACCAATTGTCTGAGAGGATATCTGCACTTTTGATGTGACTGCTGCTTTGGATTGTGTAACAATTGTTTTTTTCACAAGTTTCTTTGGGTCATTGACTTGCGTAAATGTTTTACCAATGGCCTAAAGAAAGAAAAAGAAAATTAATAAATTTAATTTCAAATTAAAAAATAAAAATTGTAAAAATTGTTAATCTTACTTTGGTGACATTGGTAATATTTCCTAAAGCTGATCGCTTAACAGTTTTGTCTTTGGGTGGAGAAGCATCGGCTTTTCGTTTAAGTCTGGTTTCCCTAATTACTACTGATTGTTTTGTTAATTGATTGCTCGTTGTGGAATTGCGAGTCGCCATACCTTTTCGCATTGGTACTGCAGTTCCACTTGGCTTGCTTTGTGTGCTAAGTATTCTGGTTGGTGGCATTTTTATGGTTGAATTATTAATTTTTTTTTTTTTTTTTTTGAAAAGCTGAAAAAAGTTTTTTTTCTCATAAAATGTACATAAAAAAAATTATTTTATTATTTACTCATTTATTTCAATAATTTTTTTAAAACCATCAAATTCTGACTCTCGGAGTTAAATATAAATTTCTATTAAATAAAAAATAATTCTTATTTGTATAATTAAAAACATAAATAATATAATAAATAATTCCATATGTTACGTGGCAAATGTTTTAGAAATTTTAAAAGTTCACATTAAATATTTGACTTTAATTGAATTAAATATTTCTTTTAAATTGAAAATAAAAGGTAAAACTAAATTTTTATGACTCAAAAAATTAATGTTATTTCATGTATAAAAACAAATTAAATGTAAAAAAAAAAATTTTATTTATTCAAAGGTTTAGAAAATTACAATATATATTTTAGAAAACTAACATATTGAAGGAAATTAGGTTAGGATTAAATACTATAGTATATAAGAGATAAAGTGTAATATTTGTCAATTTACATAATAAAAATGTAAATAAAGAATATTTTCAAATAGAGAATAATTATCAAATAAATTACATTAAATTTAAATATATGAAAATTTTGTTATAAAAAATAAAAATATAAAGACAAATTTTGTCCTTGTCAAGAAGGAGCATCCTTCAGAGTTGGAATCAGGAATACATTGACAAGAATAAATTACTTTAGGGTGAAAATTTCTAACTGAAATTCTGGTGTGCTGTGTATATTTACCAGAGCAAAAGGTTATGAAAACGAAGAGAAATTTCAAAAATATTTACAAGTCAGAATAAATCACTGTATCCCTCAACCGCTGATTTTATAATCAACAGAAGTTTCTGTCATAAATTAGAAAATATTTGAGACATTTTGAGGTGAAAATTCTAACCACCATCAAGACTGTCGAAAAAAAGTACACAAAAACGCGGGAACACAAGAAAATGAGATTTTTTCAGAAAAAAAATGCATCATGAGATGTGTATTATGAGTCTTATTACGATAAGATAACAATTAGTGAGAAAAAATTACTGATATTAAATACAAAGTAATTATATACAAATTATTGAAGTCGCTTGGGAAGCCACCCACGTCATTTCTCACGCTCAAAACAATCAATTATCTTGAATGAAAAAACGCAAAATATCAATTTAAGAGTAAAGTACTGAATAAAAATAGTAAATGTTCTTTACCTGCAAGTTTTATTCAGAGATTTTAGGTTCCAGAAGGTGTAAATTTCTCATTTATGAAAATCTTGTCACTTGTACGTTACTTCATATTCGTCCATGCAGCAAGGAACAACTGCAGTTAGATTGATGCTCGTTTGAAAGGTCAGTTTTCGGTTATAGTAATCTATGATTGGCGGTGCCTCCAGGTTTTGGCCAATCAGAATAGTGAATTAACAAGAAGAAAACTTAAGAGGTGACATCTTGCAACAAACGTTCAAATCAACAAGTAAGTATTCCTATCAACGTTGTAGGAATCCATGCTTACCAACAATTTATTTGTGTTTACAAGTATTTTCAATTTTCATTAATTTTTATTTTACTATAATTTTTAAATGTTAGTTTGTTTTATAGTATATTGTTTATTGTGTATCATATGATAAAAGCTTGTACCAAAATTACCTATTGCACCTACCTCTATTATCAATTTTGTTTGAAAAATTCATACTTTAAAAATAAGATATAGGTTATGTTTAATTGATACATATGCATTGTTTTCTTTGATGAAAAAAAATTAATTTGTTAAACAATAACACAACAGGTAGGAGTTTTGTCAGTATATTGTAATTATTTTCTTTGCTTTGTTTTAACATTTAATTAGTAATATCGTTGTAATTATGTTAGTGATAAAAACAGCATGATATTTGCACAACACATGTTATGAAATTTGCACTTTTTGCTATTTGTTATAATAGTAGGAGTTAATGGTATATATTTGTTTAAATCGTCAATTTTGTTTGTCAACATACTTAAAATTCTTGAAATAGTAAATATTTCTTTTTATTAATACTAAAAATATCAGTTGGTAATGTAGGAATTTTCTAAATTTTTCAAAAAATTAAGTTTTAAACATTTCTTTTTTAAAAATTAATGCAAATTTATTTTCTATTTATGCTATCTACAATTTACAAATTTTCAAGTTAATTTAATGTTATTAAATTTATAAACTAATATTTAAATAAATTTTTGTTTATTTTTATGTTGGTAAAAAACCGTTATTTTAAGTAACATTACTATACATATTTTTATAGATGCAATTTTTGGCGGGTCAAAGCTCAAACAATAAAAAAAAATGCAAGAAGAACGTTTTATAATTAAATATATAAGTGTAAATAATTGTTTTCTTTATCTACCAGATACGTGGCTGAGAAAATTATCATCAAAGGTTAGTATGATTTATATTGTTTAATAGATATTTATTGCTACTAAACAATTAAGTATTTTTTATAACCTCAAATATTAAATAATGAATTGACAAAATATGATTTTTTTTAAGAATAAATATTTGATATCGAGTGTTGATAATTTATATTTTTTACCATGAAAAGTCTGATAAAATAGAAATCGATAGTAAAAATTTAATTCTTTTATGGAGGCAAAATCTTAAAATTGTCACTTAATGGGACAAACAATTTTTTATTCATTTATAAAATAATTAGTTATAAAAATATAACTTTTATTGATAAATAATATTTTACTTTTTAATTAGGTGGCGGAACTAGGAATAATTTTTTTTTTAAATTACTTAAACTTTGTTACAAATTATTAAAAATGATTATTTTTTACAGCCAAATGTTGTAAGACTGACTCATAAATGTATAGATTATTACTTATCCTGGTTTTTATTACCAAGTCCAAATGTCTTTCCTTCATTAAGTGCAACTTTTGCAAGAAGCTTAGGCATTGAGGAAGGAGATGAAATTTTTATTACTTGTGAATCTGAACCACCTTCTCTTACAAGTATAACAGTGATTCCAAAAAGTATACAAGATCAGGAAATTTTAGTAAGTATTAAATAAATATTTTTTCTGTATTTCTATTTTTTTATTTAAATTATTATAAAAATTAATTTATTAGTTAAACGATGCGGTGAACTGAAATGATCCACGCTATTAAAAATTCTAAATTTTAACAAAAATGATTAGATTTTAAATATTCAGGAAAGTTATTTTTATTTTACAAGAAGTAATAATATTTATTAAAACAATTTTAGGAGCATCAATGTGATAAAATTCAATCTATTCTTTTGGATCAAATAACTGTTGTTGCAAGAAATCAATCAATTGTCGTGTGGGTTTCTAAACGACTGCATGTAACAATTCTAGTTGGTAATTATTTAAATTCACTTATTTTTGTTTACTTTACATTAAATAGAAATTTATTAAACAAAATTTTACATTAGATTCGCTCAATCCAAATTTTCGTTATGGGAAATTGTTCGAACATTCCGAAGTTCATGTAAAAAATGCAACTGATAAAATTAGTACAAAGTTTAATAAAAAATCGAAAATCTCTCGTGATATAAATTCCAAAAGTGCAATGTGGAGCATATTCAAGTATCTGCCACCGATATTTTCCGAGACGAATGAAATCTCAAATGAGGAGCACACATCCATTGACTTTCAGGCAGAATTGAATAAATATATCAATATTGGTCCTCCTCAAGCTTTCCGAGTACATGAAATGTTCAAAATAGAAGATATTTCTGAGGCAAATGCATTCGATGTTTCCTTACAGTGTCCGTATAATGTCTTTATTCACAAATGTCACTTACCAAATGATTTTCATTCATCACATGAGAATTTTTATAAAATCAGAAAGATTAAGGAGAATCGACAATACGATGAAACAAGTAGCGATTTTTTAAGAGATAATACTCAAACTGTGCCTAAAGAATCAAATGAGTTAATTGTTAAATTATTCTGTTTAGAAGATTATTTAGAGCAATGCTCCAGTCTTATTGACAAAGAATATTTTCTAGTATCTCCCTTACATAAATGCATTTATCTCACATCAAATTTAAAAATGAATTTAAAAGTCAAAATTGGAGGCAAAGTACTTTTAAAATCATATGAATCAGAAGAAAACAAAGTTACATCTATTGAAATTTTTCCTTTTAATAACAACGTGACTTGTGATGATTTTCAAAATTTTGTGAAACAACATTCCAAATATGAAAAAATAGTTATAAATTCTTGTGCTAAAATTGCATTTGATAATAAGAAAAGCTGTCTTTTGAAAATTAACCCTGAGTGTAAATATGCTTATCTCAATGCTGATTGTTTAATGAATTTGAGAATACATATAAGTAGTATTGTAAAAAATGATAAAGGAGACATTAATGAAAATTTAAACAATGATGGATCGTGGATTAAAAATATTACAGTCAGGTGAGACATTTTTTCGTTTATTTTGTTATTTTGCATTTTTATTATTACATTGCTTCGATAAATTTCTTATATTAAATTAATAAACAATTATTAAATAAATAACAACTCAGAACATTATTGTTTTAGAATTTTCGATGATTTACTTTCAAAATGTGAACTTACGTTACGTTTGAGTTTGGGTTTACATAATATAAAAGACTTGGATTATAATCGTGAAAATATTTTAATTTGTGGTGATACAGGCTCAGGAAAAACAACTGTTTGTAAATTATTAGCTAATCAAATACAAAAGCCTCCATATTTTATTCACACACACGTAATTGAGTGTATGCCACTTAAAGGTAAGTTTATTAATATATGCATAATTAATGTAATGTCTCATTAGATATAGGTATTTAATTATTTTGAAAGAAATTAAATTTTCTTTTACATTTATTATTTAATTATTAAATTATCTACTTTGTAAAATAATAATAAATTCAAAATCAAATTTTAGAATTAAAAAAAATAATACTGGGAAATAAGAAATTTAACTGATTAATTAAAATTTTACTATTTTTTGCAGGCAAAAAAATGGAAGTAATACAAAAAGTAATTCAATCTGCAATGTCAGATTGTGTATTTCATGAATATTCAGTGTTGATTCTTGATGATTTAGATAGCATAACAAATGCTGCAACAAATGATGAAGAAATGACTCCTGATTCAATGAATGCTGCCAGGTAATTTTCAAAATGTTTCCATTTTTCAAAAAAGAATATATTCAATTTTCTTTTCAATTTTTAAAATTACTCTTCATTACTACGTAACAATTTTTTTTCTTATGATGGTCTACAAATTAATAAAATTTGTTTCCATAATTGTTTTATTTAACTATTTTTAATTGATATGAATACTCATATTTTTATATTGAATTTTTCAAATTTAAATAAAATTTTGACTGTATTTCAGTCAAAAAATTATTAATTTTATTCAATTTAAAGAAATAGTTATTTAATGTATTCGATTTTTAATTTATAATTTTTGATTTAATGTTAGTTTCAATATTTTTAATTTTCAAACGTTTTTAAATCAGAATTTATGTAATCTTTTCTTAATTAAATTTAAATTTATTTTCGTGGTAAATTTTTTTTTTGAGATTGTTAACGATAATTGATTAAATAATAATTATTAACAAATTATGATAATAAAAAGGATGCACAGAAAATTTAGAAAGATTTTAAAGCGAGTGGTAAGAAATAAAACTGCTTTTGATAATAATATAATTCAAATTTTTCGCGCTTTTTTTATTACAAACTTTTACTTCCGCAGTAATGGCGGTGCGGAGATAAAACAACGCCTCAACTCTTTTCAAAAGTTGATTGCAGTAGTTTTAGTCGGTTTTAGTTTAGTTCGAAGATTATAGTTATAATTGTGTTTTAAAAGATGAATAATCGTAATCGTAATAATCGTTTTTTTAATAGTAATGATTCGTTAGTCAATTTTACTCAAAAAATAGTAAGTCGATCATGTATATATAAAATTTTTTTCAATTTACTTTTTTATAGGTTAGGTTTAATCAATTAATTTTTGAGTTCCATTATTTGACTGTCCTATCTCAATATTTATGATTATTTTTAAAACTTTTGTTGAAAATATTCTGTATTTTATCGTATTTTGATTAAACTTAACCTACAAAATAAGTCAAATTTTTTCCAGAATAACAGATATGATATTCAATACATTGTCACAATATCAAACGATCCATTACATTACATTGATAGCTACTTGTTCAAATATAAATAAACTTGGATCAAAATTTAAAATTGCGAAGGGAGTTCATTTCTTTCGGACTATTGAGTCGATACCGATTTTAGAAAAGGTATTTTTTTTTGTAATTTTTGATAAAAATTTCATTTTATTTTTTTGTTTTTATAATTAAATGTTACCTTTTAACACGCAGAAAGATAGAATAGAAATTTTAAAAGTTAGAGTTGGAGATAAAATGGAAGTATCTGGTGAAATTAACTGGAATCATTATGGAAATAAAACAGAAGGATGGTTGATCCAAGATTTAGTGGATATGTCAGACAAAGCGGCATTCACAGCCTGGAAAAGACATGGTAGTTTTTTAAATGTCACATTTTTTCGAATTTTTTTTATTAAATATATTGTGACATGTACTAAAAAAAATTACAGAAGCAAAAAATTATAGATTATGTTTATGAAGTTCAAAATGAAAATTCACAAAGAGAATCAACTTTCAATACAAATTATTTTTTTTCAGTCTTTATTACATCCAAAATATTCAATAAAAACTGATTTTGCTTATATATATATATATATATATATATATATATATATATATATAATTAAAAAGGAACTTTAAATATTTAAAATAAACATAACCTATAATTTTTTGCTTTTTAGATCCCTTTGTGGGTACCCTTCTTCAGAGTTTACTATATTTTCATTTATATGACTTGAAACAATTTTATCTTTTGTAATTGAAGTTAAAAAAAAAAACCTTAAATTATATAAATGGTTTTTTTATGATTATTAAAAATAACTTTAAAAATTGTTTCCTCCAGTGAATGATAAATTAAAATCGACAATCACGTTATTCGAGGAAGATTTATTGGATGCTTTAAATAACAGTACACCAATGTCTTTGGAGGGTATTAATTTGTACAAAGGTTCTGGACATACATGGTCTGATATTGGAGGGTTAACAGAAATAAAACAGACATTGGTTGAGATTCTTCAGTGGCCTTTGAAGTATCCTCAAATTTTCAAAAAAGCTCCAATAAAATTACAAAGTGGTGTTTTATTGTATGGAATGCCAGGGACTGGAAAAACTTTATTAGCCAGCGCAATAGCAAAAGAATGTGGATTAAACGTGATTAGCGTGAAGGTTAATTTTATTATAAATTTAATTATTATTCGACCACATTAATTAAAGTTTGCTTTCAGTACATATTTATAATAGGTAATATTTATTTGTTTTTCTTAAGGGTCCTGAATTATTATCAAAATACATTGGTGCTAGTGAGGAGTCAGTACGACACGTTTTTGAAAAGTGAGTTCAGAAATTAAAATTTTTAAATTAAGTAATAAAAATTTGATTAATCAAACAATAAAAAAGAATTAATAATTGTATGTAGGAAATAGTATTTGAAATAATAAGAAATTAAAATTATATGATTTTCAGGGCACAAAAAGCCAAGCCCTGCATTATATTTTTCGATGAATTCGACAGTCTTGCTCCTAGGTGAATATTAATTTTAATAAATAAAGCATAAAATTTAGTAGAATTTAAATTATATAATTGGAATTGTTAAAGTTTCTGTGAATTTATATTTTTAAAAAGTCAATTATTTTCAGACGTGGTCATGATAGTACTGGAGTAACTGACAGAGTAGTTAATCAATTATTGACACAATTAGATGGCGTAGAGGGAAGAGAAGGTGTTGCGATTGTTGCAGCAACTTCAAGGCCAGATTTATTGGATCCAGCAATTCTGAGACCAGGACGTCTGGATAAACTGTTGCTTTGCCCTCTACCAAACGAGGTAATTAATATTAAATTATTAATATAATTTAAAAACTAATAAAGTTCATATTTATTTAAAAATTGTCAATCAGTAGTAACAAAATTGTTTTTCTTCATATTTAAATTTTTTTCTTTGTTCTCGCATGATAATTTGAATATCGTTTAAAGAAAACTGCTAACAATAATAATTCAGATGTTATGAAAACTTTATAAATTTTGCGTGAAATAATTCATTACAAAAAGTAATCATTTAAAAGAACACAAGAGGAGAAAAATATTGAATATTAACGTCAATATTGTTTAAATAAAAAGGCAAAAAATAACTTTATTCAAATATTGTGAAACTTTTAAAAATATGTGAAATAATACTTTTTAGAGAGGATGAGGAAAAAATTTATAAAAGAATTGACGTGAAATATTAACGTCAATGTTGTTCAAAGAAAAAAATATAATTTGAACGTTGTGAAAACATTACGAATTAGGGAAAATCATTATTAGCAGAGGGAAATACAGATATAGATGATATCAAAAACAAATGAAAGCTACATTCATAATATTGTTGTCCCGGTTATATCTCTTTTGAAGGAATGTCACGTTTTTTGTTTTATTGAGAAAAAAAATTCTCTTTTTATTTTCATGTTTTATTCAATGCATTTTTTATTTTATTTGTAATTTTTTTAAATCAGTTTAGTACCAATTAAAGATTATTGAAAAATATATAAATAAAAGAAAGGAGTTAAATTTGTAAAATTTTAATAAATAATGAATTTCAGATTGAAAGGGAGGAAATTTTAAAGGCCATATGCAAATCAAATCGTATAAATATAGAGAATTTGGATTTAAAAGAGTTGGCAAATTTGTCAACGGGATTCACTGGCGCTGATTTGAATGCAGTTTTAACTCAGGCAAGATTAGCAGTTTTAGAGGAAGCTGTAGAGGCTGCGTCTTTGGTAAGTTTGTATTTTTAAAATAAAAGATTAAAAAGAAATTTCGACTTTTCATTTGTTACATATAAATAAGAATAAATTAGAAAAGTAAATTTTTTTTTTAAAAGAGTTTATATAAAAAATAATCTTGTTATAATTAATAATAAATTACACATTTAATTGGGAGTATGTGTGATACTGCCATTATACGAAGTGAGTTTCCAAAAGCCAGATAATATGTAACGATGATAACATCATTAGATTAGACTGGTAGGTAGATAGGCGGGTTGATGTGTAATATAACTACGGAAACATAGTCAGGTTTATTAGTACACGCCACGCTACCCCATTTCGCTCCACTTCATCCTCCACATACTTCGATGAACACTGAAGGGATTTATCATTTTATAAATTATAAACATCCGTTTTAAATATGAAATTAGTGTTTAGAAATATTTTTCATTAAACATCTTTTTTTCTCATCTTTTCAATTGTGAAATGCTGAGAGAATTATTTTGCAACGAGGGTTTCTTTTTTCTTTTTCTTATTTTAGAAGAAAAATATTATAGCTAGAAAAATATTCAACTTTGTGACGATTTCAATTTTCCATACCATTTAACAAATAATTTTTCTTTCGAAAATATAGGAGGAAAGGAAAACCATCGATGATAGAAAACTGACTCAAAAACATTTACTCAATTCGTTGAAATCGATCGATCCATCCTTGACATCAGCGGAGAAAAATAAATTCAACTTTATGTAAGTATTTCTATTCTGTCGCGAAATAAATTTTTTCTTTTAATTTCCATTTTTGTCTTATTTCCTAATATTATTAGAAACATTGTTTTGTGCAGATATTCACAATTTTCAAAAGGAGGAGCATTTTCAGGAGGTACTCCATGGAAGCAGAAAGCAACTTTGGCTTAATTTAAAAGTCGCGATGAGTTTCCGGGCGGTGAGTGTTTTTTTTTACAGGCATGATTGTTTTATTATGGATATATTATTTTTAAATAAAAACATTGATAATGTTTTTGATTAAAAAATTACAATTCATTTAATTTGATTGGCAAAAAAAGGAGTTAAATTAAAATACATTGCGAGTGCAATGTTTTTAAACAATAAGGAACATGTTTGGAGACTGTTTTTCTTCTAATTAGCTCGTCTTAATTGGCAAGCTTCTAATGAATGATAACCAAGCGTTATTATAACTAAGCATAATCCCCTCCGTCTCCAGTTTAGAGACTCCGTGTACCTCTACTAAACTTGGAAACGTTAACAGCCAACGTACTCTGTGCATGACGGTATAAAGTTTTCGTATTAATAATCGGTATAATAATTAGTATTTTCACGCGCGACTTAGCAGGAAGGATGCCTGCGCGAGGAACTTCGAGGATCTTGATTTTAAGTTCTACGAAGGAGGGCATATTTCACCGCGCTAATGTCCCGCCAGATAAACTACAATATTAGCTGCCTACGCTGTGATTTAATTTAACTTTGCCCCGACGACATCCGCTTTGCTTTTCGTGCAACTAAACAGGATGCCTACCAAGTCGCTCTCTACAAGAGAGATATTTATTTATTTTAACCGCGCCCGTCATTTATTCTGATACTTTTATATTGTATATATATATATAGTGCCCGATAGTTTCCTTCTGATGCTTTTGAACATTCGGTTAAACTTACTGGAAAATTTACATTTTTTCTTTACATTTTGAAGACGAATGAATATTCCCTAAAAAAAATTATTAGTTCAAATTTCTAGTGTTTCAAAATTCATAATATCAATTTTTTATTTATATCCGAACTTAATAAAATAGAAATTACATTGAATTGAATTTACCGATTCTTCATTTGTCGAAATTCTTCATTCATAATTTGATAGATAATAATTTATGATTAATTAATTTTTAAATTCGTTTTACATTCGGTAAAATATAAATTTTGTTCTGTTTTTCAATTCACATGTAAACAATTTAATTTTTAACACTTTAAATATTAGAAAATTGCTTGTTAATAAAAATTACCATTTCTTGTTAATAGGAAAACTGAGGAAACGTAACCTAAAATTTAACAATCGTTCCTTCCTCGCATAGTAAGAAATTTTTAATTTTTATCCAAATGCAACTTTTAATGATTTAAAGTGTTAAAAATATAATTACTTATACTTCTACTGAAAAATTGTTTAATGAAAAATTATTTTTATTATTTTGAAATACAAAAATGTTAACTTGAACAAAACTTTGTTTTGACTGTTTTTCCAATATTTTTAATTTGCAATTCGTCTGATGTGAGTATAATATCTGTTAAATAAATAAATAAATACCAGATAAATAGAAAATTTGGTTATATATATATAAAACTTTTTTTAAAAATTTAGTTGCATTAATATTCTGGTTTTTACAAATTTGATTGAACAAAAATTCCGTTAAATAGACATTCTGTTGTAAGAATTCTGTTAAAATATAAATCCTGTTTAATTAAAATTTTTTCGAATGAAAATTCAGTGAACTGATTGATAATTTGACATAAAAAATTCTTTTAAATAAAACTTTTATTAAATATAATAATATTTTTGTAATAAATGATAACATTCTACGTAAAAATTCGGTACATTATTAAATCTACTTTATAAAATTCGTCCTTATATAAAAAAGTGAGCTACTGGAAAATTGAACTAATAAATAATGATTTTAAGGGAATTCCTTCTTACATAACTATAATTAAAATGATATTTCAAAATTTAATATTTAATTTAATTTGTTTATGTCAAATATTATTTATCTTTATAGATAAACATTGAAATTAAAACATTTTCCAATGATGAGAAAAAGTTTTTTCTTCTCTAAATGAATTAAATTTTTTGATATAAACAAAATTGATTAATTGAAAAGTCAATTAAATGAAAAGAAAAATATAAAAGTGTATAAAATTTGTATTGAAGGCGAGGAAGCGAAGGAAACGTTTATGTGTGATATTCTATTTAGGGATTTTGTTGGTGTGTTGGTTTTTGCATTGAAGCGAAAGGATTCTTCGCCTTTTCAATTGGCGGGTTCTGACGGCGATGGCGATATTTACGAGGCGTCGAGGCGTAGGTAACTCTGTTTGTGGCAATTTCTTGTTTCCATTAAGTTGGCCGGCCTGCGGGGTAGATTCAACCCCCAGAGCGTTGCGCAACTTTGGCAACGAAGGTCTGCAACTCAGGGGAACTGGGAAATGGCGTACACAACCTTAGCTTTACACTATACCCCCCGATCAAATGATGCGCGTCACCGCTCACAATAACCGCTTCCCTTCTCTTCATCTCTTCACTTCCAATCCCATTCCATTTACTCGATTTTACATACTTGGACTTGTAATTGGGACCTTGTCTTATTTATATATATATAGACTCCTGTAGATTTTTAAATCCAATTTCAATTATACTTTTAATCTTTATAATTGTTTTAAATTTGTTATAGTATTTTTGGAAAATTATTTTAAAAACTCTGCTCTCTAAATACAAATGAAGTTTACGTATATTAACTCATTTATATTAAAATTTTTGAAGCATTTTTGTAATTCAAATTATCCACTCTTCTCTATAATATAGATACTTATTTAAGTTTTTATTTATTTTAAATTATAAATCATTAGAGATATCTATTTCATAAGAATTTTAAATCCACTGATATAATTTAAAAGTAATTTTTTTTTTTTTAATAACATACACTGAGAAAAAAAATTTAGTGTTTTCAACAAAATTGTTTGGTTAGGCAATTTTGGTTCTTGTAACCAAATTTTGGTTGGCTGAAACAAAGTCGTAGAGTTTTCTCAACCAAACATTTGGTTAAGCCAACCAAAATTATTTGGTTGAACATTTTTAAATTCCAACCAAAATTTGGTTACGACAACAAAATAGTTTCATAAGGATGGGTAGTCCAGTGGTCAGAGCTCCCAACCTTCAGTTTTAAAACAGTAGAGGTTCAATCCCAAGCGGAGATGAGATTTTTCAAAGTCCACAAATATTTCAATTAGATAAATATAAATTAAACGTTAAATTGGATAATAAATAAATAATGAAATAAATAAAAAAAGATAAAAAAAAATAAGGTAGAATAAAATTTTTAATTTTACAAAAAAAAAACTGTTTGTTTGATCAACCAAACATTTTTGTTGATCTAACAAAAAAATTTTGGTTGAGCTAACCAAACATTTTTGTTATGCCAACAAAAAACACTCAACCAAATTTTTTGATTGTCTCAAACAAATAGTTTGGTTGCTTAAATACCAACAAAAATTTTTTTGTTGGCCTAACCAAATTTTGGTTGCTCTGACTAAACATTTTTTTCAATGTAAAACTATAATTCTCTTAGTACATTTCTTATTGTATTTTCTCAGTACTTTGTACGAATGAACATTACCCGTATGATTATAAATAAATAATATTGATTTCATCAAAATTTGGACGATTTAGTTGTACAATTTGAGAAAAACAATTTTGTGTCAAAATTTATTGTTAAATAATAGTTATTTCATTTTTTGTGTTTTAATACCACAGACCTAAACAATTATAATTTTTATCCAATTTTTGCAAAAAAAAAATTGCTAATTCTGCTCTTTAAAAGATTCTCTATAATTTTTTTTTTGTAGAATTTTGTTAAAAATGTTTTGTTCAAACGTTATAGAATAAATAAAAAATTTTTTTTTTTTATATTTTTTGTAACAAAAACCAACAAAACAGATTTGTAGAGAATCTTTCAAAGAGCAATTGTTCACTAATTTGAAACGAAAAAAAAAATAAACAAAATGTTAAATAATTTTTATTTGACAATAAATTTTAGATTAAAACAATTTTTTTTTAAATTGTACAAGTACATCTTTCAAAATTTAGTAAAATTAATTTTAATTATATGTTAATAGTTAAGAGGCTGAACCTTCCTTAAGTAGTAATCATTTAACTTTAAATTTATTATTTGAAAATTCGATGTATTAGAAAAGTTGCTTTATCAAAGTTCAGTTAAATAGAAATTCTATATATAATCAGAACTTTGTTAAATAGAAATTAAAATTGGGCTTATTATAATATCCACTTTTTAAAAATTCTTCCAAATGTAAATTCAATAATTTTTAATTTGACACCACAAAAATTCTTGCAAATCTAATTTGGTGGAATTTTTATGTGTTCCAAAGAAAATAGACGTTCTAAAATGAATAAATTTTAATAAATTGAAAATTAAATTTAAAAAATGTATTTTTCTTTTTAAAACTGAATAATATAAATTAAATTCTAAATTTAAAAAAATGATAGGTAAATTAAATATTTATAAGAAATTCATAATTATTCTTGTATATAATAATTATAAACATTTTCAACATTTGTATAATTAAAGACAAACTTTATTTTGGGGATGCGGCGCATAATGTGTATATTTCTATGTGTATAGGCATCGTTTAATAATCGTCTTACCCCGTTAGCGCCTTATCATGTATATATAGTAAAAGGTTACAATCGCTTCAGCGACGTTTCGCCAACCAGACAGAGAAAAGCTCGCCAAAGTTGCGAGGGTGGCATCCTTAGCATAAAAATGGCCAATTATCCAGCTAACAAACTACCTTGGCGGATTCGTCGGGAAAAACCCGCGCTCCTAACTTGGTTAGCTGGTTGAAGGACATTAGTTAGCGCAAATGCCGCTACTTGTCGCATTTTTATCCCTGATTACCGTTTCTCGAGAAAGTTAATCCTATTACCTTAGTGAAGTCAACTGACTCGCACGACTAACTTGGCTCTTCTTTGCTCTTTTTCACCTCAGGCGTTGGCAAATGTATAGATGTGAATACATCCACTGAAATTATTATACTTTAGGTGTGTTATTTTTTTTTTATTTTTACTTTTTCTTCTTCTTCTTTTTCAAAAGAGATTGCTCTTTAAAGTCTGTTTCGTGATTTCAAGCTTTTGAGATTGAAAGCAGTCAGCTTATTTGTCATTCAAATTATTTTTCATTTTATATATATATATATATATAATTTGCATGAACTTAAATTAAAGGTCTGTGAACTTGCGACCGACACTTTGAAATTTTTAAAATTTTTTTATAGCATTCAATTGTCCATGAAAAGTCCACCTTTGTCCAACAAAATATTTTAATTGTCCACCTTTTGTTTAAATAAAAAATGGAAAAAATAATTTTTTCAAGTCGAAAGTTCAAAAATTAGTAATTAACATTCACTAGAGCACTCATCGGTTATTTAGCGTTAATAGACGTTTGTCCAACAGAAAATTTCTTTTCTAAATAAAAAAAAAAAAAAAAAAAAAAAAGTTTATTTTGGGTAAAAATACTGAAATATGGCGAAATACCAATTTTACCGTTTCCACTACATTTATTGTTTGTCCACGGTAAGCTCAAATAGACAATCAAAGTTATGCCCTAAATTATCAATTCATTCATTCCTTTAGACTGCAGAGATGAATAAAACTTAAATATGATAGTATTTTACTTGTAACAAGTTTCCTAAAAAATCAAAGGTTGGACAATTAAATCCACTAGTTGGACAATTAAATTCACTAGTTGGACAATTAAAATTATGTCCTAAATCATCAATTCATTCATTCCTTTAGACTGCAGAGATGAATAAAATTTAAATTTGATAGTATTTTACTTATAAAGCGTATCCTAAAAAATCAAAGGTTGGAGAATTAAATCCACTAGTTGGACAATTAAATCTACTAATTGGACAATTAAAATTATGCACTAAATCATCAATTCATTCATTCCTTTAGACTGCAGAGATGAAGAAAAATTAAATTTGATAGTATTTCACTTATAAAGCGTATCCTCAAAATTCAAAGGTTGGACAATTAATTAATTAATTAATTCCAAAACATTAATTCATTCATTCCTTTAGACCGTAAAAAAAAATTGAAATTGATAGTTTTCCACTTGAAACGCGATTTCTTTAAATTCTAGAATTGGACAATTAAATATACTAGTTGGACAATTCTTAGTACTAGTTGGACAATTGAAATTGATGCCAAATTCATTAATGAATCCATATTTTTTGACCGTACAGAAGAAGAAAAGTTAAAATTGATAGTTTTCCACTGGAAACGCGATTTCTTTAAATTCTACGGTTGGACAATTAAATATACTAGTTGGACAATTCTTTGTACTAGTTGGACAATTGATATTGATACCAAATTCATTAATGAATCCATATTTTTTGACCGTACAGAAGAAGAAAAGTTAAAATTGATAGTTTTCCACTGGAAACGCGATTTCTTTAAATTCTAGGGTTGGACCATTAAATATACTAGTTGGACAATTCTTAGTACTAGTTGGACAATTGATATTGATACCAAATTCATTAATGAATCCATATTTTTTGACCGTACAGAAGAAGAAAAGTTAAAATTGATAGTTTTCCAGTGGAAACGCGATTTCTTTAAATTCTAGAATTGGACAATTAAATATACTAGTTGGACAATTCTTAGTACTAGTTGGACAATTGATATTGATACCAAATTCATTAATGAATCCATATTTTTTGACCGTACAGAAGAAGAAAAGTTAAAATTGATAGTTTTCCAGTGGAAACGCGATTTCTTTAAATTCTAGAATTGGACAATTAAATATACTAGTTGGACAATTCTTAGTACTAGTTGGACAATTGAAATGATACCAAATTCATTAATGAATCCATATTTTTTGACCGTACAGAAGAAGAAAAGTTAAAATTGATAGTTTTCCACTTGAAACGCGATTTCTTTAAATTCTAGGGTTGGACAATTCAAAATACTAGTTCGACAATTGAATCTACTAATTGGACAATTCAGTGCACGAGTTGGACAATCAAATTTGATAATTAATTTATGAATAAATCCATTTTTTAGACTGAATAGAAGAAGAAAAATTAAAAATTGATAGTTTTTCACTTGTATCCCGATAATCTTATTGTTCTAAAATGAGGACATAATTTTAATTGTCCAACTAGTGAATTTAATTGTCCAACTAGTGGATTTCATTGTCCAACCTTTGATTTTTTAGGAAACTTGTTACAAGTAAAATACTATCAAATTTAAATTTTATTCATCTCTGCAGTCTAAAGGAATGAATGAATTGATGATTTAGGACATAATTTTAATTGTCCAACTAGTGAATTTAATTGTCCAACTAGTGGATTTAATTGTCCAACCTTTGAATTTTAAGGAAACGTGTTACAAGTAAAATGCTATCAAATTTAAGTTTTATTCATATCTGCAGTCTAAAGGAATGAATGAATTGATGATTTAGGGCATAATTTTAATTGTCTAACTAGTGAATTTAATTGTCCAACTAGTGGATTTAATTGTCCAACCTTTGATTTTTTAGGAAACTTGTTACAAGTAAAATACTATCAAATTTAAATTTTATTCATCTCTGCAGTCTAAAGGAATGAATGAATAGATGATTTAGTGCATAATTTTAATTGTCCAACTAGTAGATTGCATTGTCCAACTAGTGGAATTAAATGTCCAGCCTTTGAATTTTGAGGATACGCTTTATAAGTGAAATACTATCAAATTTAATTTTTCTTTATCTCTGCAATGCAAAGGAATAATTAAATTAATGATTTAGTGCATATTTTTAATTGTCCAATTAGTAGATTTAATTGTCCAATTAGTAGATTTAATTGTCCAACTAGTGAATTTAATTGTCCAACTAGTGAATTTAATTGTCCAACTGGTGGATTTAATTGTCCAACCTTTGAATTTTAAGGAAACGTGTTAGAAGTAAAATACCATCAAATTTAAGTTTTATTTATATCTGCAGTCTAAAGGAATGAATGAATAGATGATTTAGTGCATAATTTTAATTGTCCAACTAGTAGATTGCATTGTCCAACTAGTGGAATTAATTGTCCAACCTTTGAATTTTGAGGATACGCTTTATAAGTGAAATACTATCAAATTTAATTTTTCTTCATCTCTGCAATCTAAAGGAATGAATGAATTGATGATTTAGTGCATAATTTTAATTGTCCAACTAGTGATTTTAATTGTCCAACTGGTGGATTTAATTGTCCAACCTTTGAATTTTAAGGAAACGCTTAGAAGTGAAATACTATCAAATTTAAATTTTATTCATCTCTGCAGTCTAAAGGAATGAATGAATAGATGATTTAGTGCATAATTTTAATTGTCCAACTAGTAGATTGCATTGTCCAACTAGTGGAATTAAATGTCCAGCCTTTGAATTTTGAGGATACGCTTTATAAGTGAAATACTATCAAATTTAATTTTTCTTTATCTCTGCAATGCAAAGGAATAATTAAATTAATGATTTAGTGCATAATTTTAATTGTCCAACTAGTGATTTTAATTGTCCAACTGGTGGATTTAATTGTCCAACCTTTGAATTTTAAGGAAACGCTTAGAAGTGAAATACTATCAAATTTAAATTTTATTCATCTCTGCAGTCTAAAGGAATGAATGAATAGATGATTTAGTGCATAATTTTAATTGTCCAACTAGTAGATTGCATTGTCCAACTAGTGGAATTAAATGTCCAGCCTTTGAATTTTGAGGATACGCTTTATAAGTGAAATACTATCAAATTTAATTTTTCTTTATCTCTGCAATGCAAAGGAATAATTAAATTAATGATATAGTGCATATTTTTAATTGTCCAATTAGTAGATTTAATTGTCCAATTAGTAGATTTAATTGTCCAACTAGTGAATTTAATTGTCCAACTAGTGAATTTAATTGTCCAACTAGTGGATTTAATTGTCCAACCTTTGATTTTTTAGGAAACTTGTTACAAGTAAAATACTATCAAATTTAAATTTTATTCATCTCTGCAGTCTAAAGGAATGAATGAATTGATGATTCAGGACATAATTTTAATTGTCCAACTAGTGAATTTAATTGTCCAACTAGTGGATTTAATTGTCCAACCTTTGATTTTTTAGGAAACTTGTTACAAGTAAAATACTATCATATTTAAGTTTTATTCATCTCTGCAGTCTAAAGGAATGAATGAATTGATAATTTAGGGCATAACTTTGATTGTCTATTTGAGCTTACCGTGGACAAACAATAGATGTAGTGGAAACGGTAAAGTTGGTATTTCGCCATGTTTTAGTATTTTTACCCAAAATAAACTTTTTTTTTTTTTTTTTTTTATTTAGAAAAGAAATTTTCTGTTGGACAAACGTCTATTAACGCTAAATAACCGATGAGTGCTCTAGTGAATGTTAATTACTAATTTTTGAACTTTCGACTTGAAAAAATTATTTTTTCCATTTTTTATTTAAACAAAAGGTGGACAATTAAAATCTTTTGTTGGACAAAGGTGGACTTTTTGTGGACAATTGAATGCTATAAAAAAATTTTTAAAATTTCAAAGTGGCGGTCGCAAGTTCACACACCTTTAAATTAAATAGGCTTTCATAGAGATTGAAGATTTATTTTTATTATTGTTACTTTAGATGAGCGAGTATTACATAATAGTTATCATGCTTGAAATAGTGTTCTTACATTTGTTAATTATTTAATTTTTTCTTTATTTTTCAATGTCAATTTTTTGTTGACTCTTGTTTAATAATTTACTTGTCTTTTCGTGACTTGCGTTTCTTGAGATATATCTATGTAGCTTGCTGCGACTGAATAATGCAGTCATTAGAGATTATCAGTCCACGTGCCGCACTATTTATAAAATAGCGTCATTTTCTTTTCTTTAGTAATCTCATTATGAAAACAATAAAAATAATCTTAAGCTATTATAGAATTTAATTTGCAAGTGTACAATAACACAAACATTTTTTAATACCAACTTTTTCTATTAAAATTGACATGTTTCTCAATTCCAATTCTGTGAACACTAACAAATTATGTAAACGAAATTTAAAATTTTTTTTTTAAATTCTGCTATATACCTTAAAGAAATATATATATATGGACATCAGAATAAATTGGATAAATTGACAATAGTAATTAATATATATATTTATTTGATATAATAAATTGGAATTTTTGGGGAGAGAATGGAAGGGTCTTTTAAAAGTTTCTATGAAGAAATGATATTGTATATATATATATATATAGATAAAGGTAGTATGGGAAGGAAGAGTTCCCTTAAATATATCGAGCGCACTCCAATCCATGAATCGAATGAAAAGAAAGCAGTAGTAAGTGAACGATAAGTCGATTATCGCTTACCTAGATAAATACACATTGCGCTTTCATTTCGATCATACAAAAATAACTTTCCAAATGCAATTTACTTCTTTTCGAGTTCAAGATTAGTTACTACTTTTTGTATATACTTTTCTTCCCTTGTTTTTTCATCTTTATATACTCGGGTTTTTCTATTTTTTATTATTTTATGTATATATGGAAAAAATTATATTCCAAAATTGAAAACAAACCAACAAGAAATAAGAAATTAATATTTATGATAAAATAACAAAAGTTTTGATTTTGAAATGATGTTTTTATTGCATATTGTGAAGATAAGCAAGCAAAAAAAAAAAAAAAGAAAAAAAAATGAAAATTGAAAAGAGAATCACTGTTTGAGGGGTATGAAGAAAGGAAAATGTTGAATGTCGAGTTTTCAATCTACCATTCTATCATTGACAATTTCGAGTAAATAGGATCGCGGTGCGGTGCACCGAGGCGTGCGCCCGGTTCACATTGGCGTTAAATAAGAGTAACCCACCCATCCCTCTGCCTCGACATAATTGCCTGTGAAATCACTAGATGGGTTTTGCTTCGTTGTTTTACTATCAGTTTTACATGCACTATGTCCATTGGAGAAAATTTATCCTTATAATCGCCAAAATACTAATCCAATAGTAAAATTATTCCAAAAATGTTGAAAACATTTTTTAAAAGAATTTTACCTCATTTTTTTTTTTGACAGTAAAAAATAGTAGAGACAAAAGTTTAAAAAAAAGTTTCAAATCCGTTTGTTCAAAAAAATTCTAAAATTTATTTCCAAACCAATCAGTTATTGTTATCCGAATTAAAATTTTTTTTGTAAGTTAAAAAAAAATTCTGAGTCATTGAAAATTAATTCGTTTCCTAACGGGACGCATGAATATATTCTAAAAATCATTAGTCAGAATTTACATTTTATCGAATTTCATTTGCCATAATTAGTTTTGAGCCAAATTTTTATTTGTTCGAATTAGTATTTTGCGGAATTTTCAACAAACCGATATTCTATATTACATAATTTTTATATAACCGAAAATTCACTTCACAGAATTTTTATTTCTTCGAATTTTTATTTGTCAAAATTTTTGTTTGCTCAAATTTTCATTTAACATAATAGGCATTTTAAAGAATGTTTATTGGGTAGAATTTCATTGTATAGAATTTTCTTTTAGATGAATTTTCATTTGTTCGAATTATTATTTGATATAATTTCTATATAACCGATTTTTCATACTAATAGAGAATTTTTACTTAACCGACAAATCATTTAATAGAATTTCTAATTGATAGAATTTTCATTTGTCCGAAATTGCAAATGGCCGAACAAACAATCGACAGAAAGATTTCGGTGCGATTTTTAAAATCAACCAATCAAAAATTATCCATAATATTGTGATTGGTTGAATTTAAAAATCGCGCCGAAATCTTTCTGTCGATTGTTTGTTCGGCCATTTGCAAATTCGGAGAAATAAAAATTCTATCAATTAGAAATTCTGTTAAATGATTTTTCGGTTAAGTAAAAATTCTGTAGTATGAAAAATTGGTTATATGGAAATTATATCAAATAATAATTCGAATAAATGAAAATTCATCTGAATGAAAATTCTATGCAACGAAATTCTGCCCAATAAAAATTCTTTAAAACGTCTATTATGTTAAATGAAAATTCGAAGAAATAAAAATTCTGTGAAGTGAATTTTCGGTTATATAAAAATTCTGTAATATAGAATATCGGTTTGATGAAAATTATGCAAAATACTAATTCGAATAAATAAAAATTCGGCTCAAAATTAATTATGACAAATGAAATTCGATAAAATGTAAATTCTGACTAATGATTTTTAGAACATAATCATGCGCCCCTGCCTAACGAAGCTAAATTTTAATTCTTTTGAATCATGTTATTTTATTGTGATTCTATTCGAAAAGTTTCCAATCCAAACGAATTATTGATTTTCAATGATATAAAAGGATTCGAAAATAAATGAATGAAATCAATAAAATTTCATTTCAATCAAATAAATTTTTGGCTTATTTTATTTGACTCAGAATTGTATAATTTAAAATTTTATTTAACTAAAATATTTTCTATAAATAAAATAATTATTTTCCACAGAAAGAAAGTCCAATTATTTATTATTTATTTATTTCTTATAAAATAAAATTTTATTTGGCGTAAATAAAATTTTTATATTTGAATAAAGAATGTGTGAAATTTTTATTCCTTGAATAAAAAAGTGGACAATTTTTTATATATATAGTTTTGTGACAAGAATGTTGATTCTCGTTTTATTATAAAGCATAAGGTGCAGTGTAAATAAGAAAAGTAGACATTTATTTTCCTTCTAGTAGCAGCCGGAAGATTTGCTTAATTTTGAACTGAAACGAGCGACGACTAACAATAAAGATCATAGTCTCGTAATATAATTCGCGGCCAATTAATCTCGCTGCAAACGAAAGCATTTTCATTTTCGCTGATGATTCTTGCCCGAGAATAATCTATCTTAAATAACCCGGAGGCTAAATCGCGACTCTCGGCAAGCCAAGAAGGTCGGTATAACTACGAGGCTAAAGCAATCTACGCGAAAATTCAATTACCAGACGTAGTGCAGCGAATTTAAAAACATAAATTATACTCTCGTCAGTCGTATTACTCTCAGTTAAGCCGCACTCCCTTTTTTCAATCGGGGAAATATCCATTTTGCCACTTCTTCTAACTTCTTTATTTGCAATATATATAGGACTTGTTTTCAATTTCCAAGCTGTGCTCTCTTTGTCATTTTCTTTTTCTTACATATTTCTTGCATTTATATATATATATATATATATATATATATATATATATATATATATATATACTAGAAGGGCTACACCCCCCTGTTTTAATCATTTTTTTTTAATTTTCCATTGATCTTATTTTTCCAAATGAACCACCTATTTCAAAGAATTATTATTACAAATTCATTGAAATCTGAATAAATATTATTAAAATTAAAATTATTAAATTTTAATTAATAAATTAATTAAATTAATAATAAATTAATAATTAAATAAATTAAAATCGACATTAAGAAATTATTTTTAAAAATAATTTCAATGAAATTGACTAAAAACCAATAAATTATTAAAAAGACTTGAAACGAACATAACCTTTAAATTCAAGTCATTTTTGGCGGGAAATACAGAGAGAGATGAGGAAAGGAGGAAGGACTTACTGCTTTATTAGGGTCTTAAAACAAACATAACCTCAAAATTTAGGTCATTTTTGGCGGAGGAGGGGAAATGAGAGGAGGGAGGGGGAACTTGCGGCTATATTCAGAGTCTTGAAACGAACATAACCTTAAAATTTAGGCCATTTTGGCGGAGGAGGAGAAATGAGAGGAGGGAGGGGGGACTTGCGGCTATATTCAGAGCCTTGAAACGAACATAACCTCAAAATTTAGGAGGGGGGGTTTCCCCCTCCTAGGTCAAGAATTCTTGAAACAGCGGCGGCGGCGATATCTTTTTGTAATATAGGAAGATATATGAAGGGTAGAATGACAAAAGGGGTCAAGCGCCAATTCACTGTTTTTGCAGGAAGTAAAAAAAACATTTTTAAAAATTTTTCAGGTCATTTAAAAAAAACTGAGAAAACCGTTTCGATATATTAGTATGTTTTAATAAATAAACAACAATTTGTTGAAATAAACCTACATATTAACGATAAAATTAAAAAAAAACTGTGGTACCTTGAGGTTATATCAACTGCGCACATTTTCTTTAAGCATTAATTATAAAAAAATATACAGTTTAAAGAAAAACTGGAAAATTAGTTTCATTCTATGGAATCGACGAAATGAATAGAAAAAAAATTCCTTTAAAAAATTGTTTGTTTTCAAGAAAATTACGAATTAATTGCTTGCTTTGGAATTGAGCAATACTTTCATCTTTAAATTCAATTGTTCACTTAGTATAATCATAAAAATATTTAAAAATTAATAACAAAATGATTTTAAAATTGTTTAAAATTGAAAATATATTATGATTATTAATTTTATTAATTAAAATATTATTAAAATAAAATTAAAATAAAATATTAAAATAAAACCTAAAAAAATAATATTTTTGATCAAAATTGAACAGATGGATAAAAATATGAAGAATAAAATTCATAAAAACATTTCACCTTCATATCGTTTCTTTTTAACAATATCTTTTTTATTAATAGATTTTTTTCCGCACCTGCGAAGCATTTTCGATTTGTAAAAAGCAATGTTTTTAAATTTGTTAAGTTATGCATAATATTATTGACTCACCACTTTCTTTTGTTTTTCAATCAGGTTGCAATAAAGTAAATTTGAGGCTATTTTATTAATTTAATTTTTATTAAAAACTGATTTAAATACGCAATAAAAAAGGAAATCCTTCTACAGAAATGTGTAAATGAATTTTCTTGATTTTTTTATGCAAAAACCTCATTTTCGATAAATTGGCGCTTAACCCCTTTTGTCATTCTACCCTTCATATATACATACTAAAATTTTTTATAAAAAATTTTATAGCGTGTGTTTGCAACATTATATGAGTGTTGACAATTTGTTCCATAACACTAAGTAAAAAAAATAAATAACTAATTTTTAGTATAAAAATATCAGAAATAATATTAGTTATTTTGACAAAATCTAAAAGTGAATTTAACTTATAATTATTTATTTTTAACTAATTAAAATTTAGAGACCAGGTGTTTTTACATTTTGATAAGTAAATCTTTTTATTATTTTGTGTAGGGGATTTTTTTTTACTTGAATAGAGTATATAGGCAAAAGCTTGTCACCCTATATATACAGAATTCTGAATGTATAGTGCTCGCGATAGGGTTTGGGAAGCTCGAGTACGTGACAAATCCCTTCTTTATCGTACGAAGTATTCTATTATATTTTCTTCGACTGCATCCATTGGTGCATGATGCTTTGCAGCCTATGTGTTCACATAAAATGCACTCTTTCGTAAAACACAATTTGCATACTCGTTTTCTTTTTCGAAATTCCCATTAAAATAAACACACAATTCCGTCATTCATATACAACTTCCAGGAAATTGAACAATTTTTTGAAATTACAAGAATACAAAAAAAAAAAATTATAATATTGAAGTTATTTATTCAAAAATTTTTGCTCGATATTAAGTATACATATAACATATGGAAAGCATAAAAATATTCCCCACATTAGACTTGTCAGAATTTTTGTGGTGTTCAATTAAAAATTGTCTAAATTCTGATTTAATAGAATTTTTATTATGATACAATTTTCATTTAACAGAATTCATATGTCCAGCAAAATTTACATAAAAAAGGATTTTCATTTAATAGAATTGTTCTTATATTGTATTTCTATTTATATTGGAATATTCACTTAATAGATATTTTTATTATCTGAGAATTTTCATTTAACATAATTTCTATATTAAAAAATTCTTATTTAAAAAAATTTTTATTAAAGAAAACTTCTATTCGACATAATTTTTATTTAACAGAAACCATTTAACTGATACTTAATTTGACCGAAGCATTTCAGCGGGAGTTTTAAAATCAGCCAATCACAATTTTCTTGATAATTTTTTATTGGCGAATTTTAAAACCGCTGCAGAAATGTTTCGGCCCGGTGTATGATCGGATACATGTAAAATTTCTATTAAATAGAAATTCGACGTCTTTTAAAGTTCGAATAAAAATTTTTTTAAATAAAAGTTTTGTTAAATAAGAATTTTTTAAAAATAGAAATTATATTAAATGTGAATTCAGTTAATAAAAATATATTAAATTTGAATAAATAAAAATTCGATAAAAGAACAATTCTGTTAAATAAATATTATTTTTAATTAAAATTTTGTTAAGAATGAATTTTGATAAGTGGAAATTTTATTATTCAAAAATGCGATGCAGTTAAATAGAAAATTTTATTAAATCAGAATTGAGTTTAATATAAATTCTTCGATGTAAGAATTAGATTATGAAAATTTGTTAATTTTTTCATAGAAAAATAATACTAACAATAAGTATTAGTTATGAAAATTTTACTAAAATAGTTATTTTTTGTGGTTGAAATTTAAGACAAAAATTATCTAAAATTAAAAAGATCTCGTTTTTAGATGACTTTGCCTTTCGTCTGCGAACAAAGGATTTTGAAAGAAATTAAATTCTGAATTCTTTTTAAAGAACTTTAAAGCAAAAAATCACGACTTTTTTCTTGTTTTTTTTTTACTTTCACGTTCTATAAATATTCAAAATTTAATTTTTTTCAAAATCCTTCATTTACACGGAAAATTACTAACAAAATCTTATTTGCCTCCTCATTCAAAATTTTTTATATATAATTAGTATTATTTTTCTATAAAAAAATTATCAAATATTTTTCAAACATTACATACTTATTTAAGGGCAGGTCAAAGTCGATGCAATTTTTACATAGATTTTCAGTGGAAAAATCGCATTGACTTTGACCTGCCCTTAATATCATGTAAATTTTTTTAAATAAATAACTTCACTTTTTTTAAATAAAAAAATTCTAGAAAAACTTTTATTTTTTTGTCAGTTTGACTATCATAGTTAAGACTACCTAGTATTAAAAAAATAATGATTTTTGGTTATATATATTTATTATTTTATTTGGAGAATTAGAGTCGTTGCAGTGATTTTAGAAATTCAGATATAACATAAACATTGTACTAAGAGATGATTTTTTCTTATATATTTTTTGAATAAGAAAGAAGACGGAGAGATTTTTGTTGAAACTTTTTTTTTCACATTTTTATCAAAGCATATATCTCTCACGATTCACATCCCTGTGTGTCCGTTTTGGTCATCCCTTCAAAACTGCACGGTGTAAGATACAAGCTAGCAACATTTCACGCGCGAATCGCTGGTATAGTATATATACATATATTCTGATAGGATCGTCGCATTTCCCGTGGACGCTCATATATAAGGTAAACTTATGCCAAACGTAAATTCCCTCCGCTTTGCTGAACTTTCTTATCAAGAAGTCATTTTGTACGTTGCCCGCTCGACGAAACTGGACATTATATGAAATTGAAAAACCTTGAATCCGTTCCCCTCGATCAGTCGCATATTCACGACTTCCGGTCAAAACAGTAACCTATATATATGTATAAGAGAACCTTAGGGTTCCTTTCAGCAATAATAACGCGCATATCTTCAAAAAATCTCTGATATGGGACAATTTATACAGACGCAAAATTTACACGCCCAGGCTTTATGTATGCGAGGAAAAAAGTTATACGTACACATCAAGTTTAATCTGAAATATTTGCCTTTGGTTATCAAAGAATTTTTTTTATTTAAACATTGTTTTTTCATTTAAAAATTGTTTCTTTGGTTTCTCAGGGTGTCTACAACACTTGGAAAAAACCGGGAAATGTTAGGGAATTTTTGTCCTTACTTTTGAATATTATTAAAAAATATTTTTAATATCCACAATGTAGTTTCACAATTATTTAGTTATAAATTAATAGCGCGAACAGGAATTTGCGTTTTCAAATTTGCATTCTTGTAAGAGAAGTCGATTCGTTGTAATATGTTTATTTTGCATGGGCTCTAGGATCCAATGAAACAATTAATTTGCAATTATTGCAGACGTTTCGGTCACAATGTGGACCTTAATCAGTACCGCTAAAAAAAATCGGTTTAATATTTTTAAACTAAAAATCACTTGTCCGTAAATTCAAAATAATAAATATTTAAATCTCATTTTTCATTTGTTATAATTATTTTTGAACCGAATTTTTATTAGTTCGAATTAGTAGGTATTTTGCGGAATTTTCATCAAACCGATATTCTATATTACATAATTTTTATATAACCGAAAATTCACTTCACAGAATTTTTATTTCTTTGAATTTTTATTTGTCAAAATTTTTGTTTGCTCGAATTTTCATTTAACATAATAGCCATTTTAAAGAATGTTTATTATTGGGTAGAATTTCATTGCATAGAATTTTCTTTTAGATGAATTTTCATTTCTTCAAATTATTATTTGATATAATTTCTACATAACCGATTTTTCATGCTACAGAAATTTTATTTAACCGAAAAATCATTTAACAGAATTTCTAATTAATAGAATTTTCATTTGTCCGAAATTGCAAATGGCCAAACAAACAATCGACAGAAAGATTTCGGCACGATTTATAAAATCAACAAATCATAAATTATCCATGAAATTGTGATTCGTTGATTTTATAAAAATGGTGCCGAACTCTTTCTGTCGATTGTTTGTTTGTCCATTTGCAATTTCGGACAAATGAAAATTCTATCAATTAGAAATTCTGTTAAATGATTTTTTGATTAAGTAAAATTTCTGTAGCATGAAAAATCGGTTATATACACTGAGAAAAAATTTGTTATTGAATCAACAGCATTTCTGCCAAAGGTATAAAAATTATTGATTCAAAAGCATATGCTATAAAATTTGTAAAATATTTTACAGATTCTAATGGTTTTGAATCAATAATTTTTATACCTTTGGCACATATGCTATTGATTCAATAGCATATTTTTCACGTCTAGAAATTATATCAAATAATATTTCGAACAAATGAAAATACATCTAAAAGAAAATTCTATGCAATGACAATAAAAATTCTTTAAATTGCCTATTATGTTAAATAAAAATTCGAGCAAACAAAAATTTTTAATAAATAAAAATTCTGTAATATAAAAAATCGGTTTGATGAAAATGTCAGGAACTTTTTTTCAGGCTACTTGTAGACACCCTGTTTTTAAAGGGATTTTTTTAATCATGAGCCGAAAGTTTTGAACGTTCATATGAACGAAATATTTTTTTCAATCTATAAATTATTAAAAATTATGATGACCATGTAAAATAAAACAGTAAATTAAACAATTATTAAATTAATAACATCTTTTTAGATATTTTAAACAATATTTTGTAATAAAATTCGTACTTAAAGAAGTTGCAAAAAAAATTTCGTTCATATGAACGTTCAAAACTTTTGGCTCATTTTTAATCCCTGTTTTTCTTTTTTAATTTTCTTCTTTATAACTTAATTTCTAAATTATGATGTAATTATAGTTAGTAAGGTACAATATCTTCGACAACTAATTTTTTGTGATTCAATGAATGGGGTCATAAAAATATTAGTAATCTCAAGAATTGAAATTCTTTGAGAAAGAAAGAAGAAAATTGTTTTGATATTTTGTGTGCAGTTCATCAGGACTTAGGGTCATAAAAGTCGAATTGGGACCGATGATCGTGAACGGTAAAGTAGAGATTGGAAACAAAATGGCGTAAAATATCGAATTCTCCTCTCACGTTTAAGGGGCAGTCCCTCTGAAAATAGGTATATACAGCTTTATACAACACTGGGCGATATATATATATATATATATAGAGAGAGAGAGAGAAGGCAAGGAAACAGTTTGGAAAAGGCGCCTCTGGAACGATAGTCTCATCCGCGGTAAATATAAATAAAAATGGAAAGCCGACCATTATAGCTCGCGAAAAGTATGACGCATATATACTGTGGCTGTTTCAAATTGATATTTCCAAAGTCGTTTCTCTATACACCGTTCAATGCCTCCATACGACAATTTTCTATAAAGCCGCACACTGAAAGAGATTTTTTTTTATATAGGTATTTTCTCAAATTTCATATTCACATTATGGAGTTTTGAATTTTATTTTTCATTTTATTTCGCATATAGATATAGTTAATCGATTTTAATATAAGTAATACACACAGAAAAAACATATTTTTATTTGCAGTTTTTTTATAACTACTATACAGCTCTAGCATAAATTTTAGTTGGTGCTGTAACAAATTATTTCAGCAAACATTCGTTTGCATCTTGTAGCTACAACATTTTTTTCCGCACGCTTGGAAGAAGTTTTCTAAAATAGGGACATCGAACAAATTTGCTGTGAGAAAAAAAAAGTTTGTTGCGCAAGAGTTAATTTTTACATATTTCACAGTAAACATTAGTTATCATCTGCAGGCAATTCATTTTTTTCTATTACTAGTAGAATTCATTTTCAGTCAGACTTTCTACATTTTTGTAATTTCATTATCAGTAGTAAAAGTAAATTTTAGCCAGACAGTGAGACTGAAATTCTTTTGTTGATTTGGCATCAGGAAAAAAGATGAATTAGATGCAATTAATTATGATTTTTGTTGTAAAAATTTGCTACAGTAACAGGTGAATGGTTAATCGTCATTAAATTTGTTGTAATAAATGATGGATCGTTTAAAAAAAATAATTAAAATTATACACTATAATTTTTTTGATACAAACAATTACACAATTTAATTAAAAATGAAGGTGAAATTGAAATTCAAAGTTGAAGTGGAAGTTCAAATAAAATTCTACAATCCCATACCCTAGGATTTTATTATGAGAAGACTTTCTTTGATCGTATATTAATAGTAGAGTTTGTTTTAACTTAATTTAAATTTTAAAATAATTTAATTTATTAGATTGTGGCCACTATTTTAAACACGTACCCACACTTACACAAATATTTTCTAATACTCGTATAGCAAATAACTAATTGTTAAATAAAAAATAACAAATATATTAGATAGCACACAAACATTTATACAATACACACACATTTAATAATGTTTACTCTTTAGGCTTATTATGTTCAATAAACAAATTAAATCGATTTTTAATGGTTGTGTTCAGAAAATAATGTAGCTTATTCAATTCTTAAAATTATCTATTGCAGACACTTTTGTACAAATTCAGAGTATTCAGAGTTCAGGTAAATGCTGTAGACCCTTTTCACATCTGCCGTTTTTATTACTTTGTTTTTCCCAATTTATGCAAGTCTAGACTTGCAAACCTATTAAGCGTACCTACAGTACATGACTCATTTTTACACCTAAATGTATCCCTTCCTAATTACAATTTAGTCAGTACCTTCTGAGCCTTCGTCCTGAACACAACCTCTTCTCTCAACACATATACATATTGAATAAAAATAAAATTCATCTAGTATTTGGATTTCAATTATTTGTTTTTGCACCCGATCACCAAAAGATTAAAAAATTAGGGTGCACTTCCGAAAACCCCCCCCTTCCGATTTTAATGAAACTTGGTATACTTACGTAATTTCATGCGCTGATCACGAAAATGATAGTGAAAATTACCGCAAATTTCATTTTTATGGTGAAAACCATAAAAAACACCATAAAATTATGGTTTTTTGCGTTTAACTCGTAAAAAACGCAAAATTAAAAAAAATCGTTCTTACAAAAGTTGTAGAGCTTCTAAAAATGAACATTTTATGTCCTATACATTTTTTACCAAAAGTCATTAGTTTTCGAGAAAAATGCAAAAACATGAAAAGCACACTACAAAAATTACTAATACCACGAAACTGGAATTCCTATAAAGATAGTTTTGAGAGATCAAATTCACATTCTTAATGGTACTGGAAGGTACGAAACCCACCCCAACCCCCCTCCTCCAAGATGTCTTCCCCCCTCCCCCCTGGAAGTAGCCCTGCACAGCAAAGAACGCAGAGGCGGGCGAAGCCCGCCTTCCCTAGTATCGTTGCTCTCTTTCAAAACAGACAGTCAAATTCACATTCTTAATGGTACTGGAAGGTACGGAACCCACCCCGACCCCCCTCCTCCAAGATGTCTTCCCCTAAAAGTTCTTTTGGAAATAGCCCTGCACAGCAAAGAGTAGAAGGATTTTTATTAAAAGATATTGTCCGTCGCATAAGACATCTGCCTCTTGTGGATAATAGCTAGAAGTTGGTGATTTTCACCGTTTTTAAATATTTTGCATTTTTCTCGAAAACTAATGACTTTTGGTAAAAAATGTATAGGACATAAAATGTTCATTTTTAGAAGCTCTACAACTTTTGTAAGAACAATTTTTTTTAATTTTGCGTTTTTTACGAGTTAAACGCAAAAAACCATAATTTTATGGTGTTTTTTATGGTTTTCACCATAAAAATGAAATTTGCGGTAATTTTCACTATCATTTTCGTGATCAGCGCATGAAATTACGTAAGTATACCAAGTTTCATTAAAATCGGAAGGGGGGGGGTTTTCGGAAGTTTATCCAAAAATTAAACTAAATTTGAATTATCATCAGTTATTATTTCTTTTCTCGTGATTGATAAGTGAATTTTGTCAGGTCCCAAAAAGCAACTTTATCTGCTTAAAAATCTCTCTTGATTTTGCACGAAGGCTTTTTTCATGAATGGACTTTGTCTGACCGCAAACAATTGTTTCTACTTAATAAACTTATGTTTATCAACGCTGCTTTAACCTTCGCTTGACAAGATGCCCACCCAGGGTGGGCCAGACAAATTGAAATTGCCATATCTTCTAAAGTTTTGCCTTAATTGAATCGCAATTTTAAGTCACTGAACAAAATCTTAAGAACTTTCAAAAAATGTAAAAACAAATTTTTAAAAAAAATTTCTTCTTGATTATTTATAACTTTTATCAATGTATGTACGGATATAACCGGGATGATTCAGATATTTTTTTAATTCTATTTTACAAAAAGACTTGAAATCATGCAGACTTTTCACTATGAGTGTTTTATGATGTCAAATAATAGATATAAAAAATATTATATTGCATTTTTCATTTGTTTAAACAATTTATTGTTATTATTTATTAACTTTCTTTGTTCTGTACCTAGAAAGATGCAGTTTTTTTCTAATTTTGCAATTTATCAAGCGGAATATAATAAAAGATAGATTTGATGTAAAATTATTAATTCAACAATTGTTTAAACAATTATTGTTATTATTTACTAACTTTTTTTGTTCTGCTCCTAGAAAGATGCAGTTTTTTTCTAATTTTGCAATTTATCAAGCCGAATATAATAAAAGATAGATTAGAAGTAAAATTATTAATTCAACAATTGTTTAAACAAATAAAGTTAATAAATAACAACAATAAATTGTTTAAACAATCGTTTGAATACTAAATTCATATAAAATCTTCATGTTTATTATGTTGAGCTTGTTAAGTTGCAAAATTAGAAAAAAATTGCAACTTTCTTGGAACATTATAAAGAAAGTTAATAAATAGCAACAATTATTTGTTTAAACAATTGGTTAAATAGTAAATTCATATAAAATCTTTGTGTTATTATGTTGTGCTTGTTAAGTTGCAAAATTAGAAAAAAATTGCAATTTTCTAGCAATATTATGAAGAATGTTAATAAATAGCAACAATTATTTGTTTAAACAATTTATAATAATAGTTGTTGCAGATTGAATTATATATTTTATTTTATTTATAACCTTTGAATTAATAACTACGAAGAAAAGGTAACAAATTTATAAAATTCTTCTACTGTCATATGTATATTTGAAAAAGTTATAAATTATTAATAATAAATTGTTTAAACAAATAAAAAATCAACAAAACATTAATAAAATATATTATTTGGTAACATATAACAATTTTGGAAAAAAACTGAATGATTCTAAGTTTTTATTGCAATATACAAAGAAGAAAACATTTGGCCCACCCTGGGTGGGATCTTGTCAACCGTGTATATAAAAAGTATCCAGTCCGGCGAAGGTTAAACATTTAAAGAGCCAAAAATTTTTTAATAGGACCCAAAAATAGCCCTAAAAAAGCCCAAAAATCTAGTGTAGTTCGATTTCTAAATTTTAATTATGGACGTGCTGGTTTGACAGACCAAAAAAAATTTTTCTTTTAATTGTAAAGTTTGTCTAATACAATTTGTTCAGTTTCTTCGCCTTCTAAAATAATCGATAGCAGATTTCCGTACTCTCTAAATCTGAATTAGTAAAAATATATACTAATTTAAATTAGTGACTCACTTTTTGCTTTAGAATTATTAAAAAGTTACCAATAATTTGTGAAATTTTACTAATTGAGAAGCAAAAAGTGAGTTACTAATTGGAATTAGTGAACATTTTTACTAATTCAGATTTAGAGAGTAGGTCATATCACCAGTTTCATTTGCATTAAAATCTGTGGAACATGCAGCTTCTGAATCAAATTCTTTGACCTGAAACCAAAAAAATTATTTTGAGTTGAAATTTGTTGTTAAATAATATTTAATATACATTTTGTATTTTTTAAGGTGAGGTTATGTTCAATAGTAACCGAGTATAACTTACCGATAAACGATGAAATTGGCCCTTTCTTCGATTCACTACACTTGCAATAGATTTCTCACTCTCTTAATTTGAATCAGTGAAATTTCACTGGTGAAATAGCTAGAAGTCGGTTACTGAATCATTTAGTGAAATTTTCACTGAAAATCAGTCATATATCACTGATTTCCAGTGAAAATTTCACTAAATGAATCAGTCAATCTGTATTATCGGTAATGGGTAAAACAGATTGACTGATTCATTTAGTAAAATTTTCACTGGAAATCAGTGATATATGACTGATTTTCAGTGAAAATTTCACTAAATGATTCAGTAACCGACTTCTAGCTATTTCACCAGTGAAATTTCACTGATTCAAGTTAAGAGAGCACTTTAACCGGATTCATTATTTAACAGCACTTTGTTAATTAAAAAAAACTAATAATAAAAGCAAAAGTGGCACATGTGCCAGAAGCAAACGACGCAAAGATCTGCACGCCAGTTTGCGAGAATTCAAGATGACCACGTGACATGGAACAATAAACCTGTCAGCTGAACAAATCCGGATTGTTCCATCAGCAATCGACAGAGAGTTTGCTTCTACAACTTTACGGAATTGCAAACTGAACAAAACCCACATAGCACGACTTCTTGCTGTGAGGTTACTGTAAGGATATCTGTAGGGTTCGTAAGGTTACCGTGTAAGCCTACAGTAAACTTGAGGTCATCTTAAAACTTCCGCCATTACACAGTAAAGCTAAGGTAAGCTTACACAGTAAGTCGTGGTAAGTTTACATAGTAAGGTTGTGGTAAACTTACACGGTAAGGTTTTTGTAAGCTTCCCTTAAGGTTACTGTAAAGTTGCTGTAAGGTTACTGTAAACATAGAATGTAATTAATAAATAATTTTTATTAACATTTATGCGTAGAAGTTTTCTATGGCACATACGGCTGCGCAGTAAATTTTATTATTTAGCAAACCCTATTGGGGTTTCTGAAGTACTTTACCAATTATATAATTTTTTATAAAAAAAAATTTATAATATAATATATATTATAATATATTTTCAAATTAGTCTATGTTTACAGAAACCTTACAGGAACCTTACAGTAACTTTACGGGAAGCTTACAATAACCATGTAAACTTACCACGACCTTATTGTGTAAGCTTACCTTAGCTTTACTGTGTAAGCTTACTGTAATGTTGGAAGTTTGAAGATGACCTGAAGTTTACTGTAGTCTTACACGGTAACCTTACAAACTCTACAGATATCCTTACAGTAACCTCACAGCAAGAAGTCGTACGTTCTATTTGGGAACTGACAACAAAAAATTCGTATTGTTATTAAAACAACATACGTTTGTATTGACAACAATCCAAATTGTAATATTAACATTTCGAATTGTAATATCAACAAATCTACTGACAACAATCCAAAAATTGTTTGCACCACAATCCCATTTTTCATCCTTTTAAACAAGTTATATGATTCTTCAAAAAACACATTGTTCACATTTTTCTTATTGCGGTACACTTCAGGAATTTCGCTCCATATAAATATAAATTATTCTAAACAACTTTTTTTAGATTGAATAATTATTTTTGAAAGTATACCCGATAGATATTAAATATTCGTTTAATATATAACGTTTATTTATCTTCTAATACGAAATGAATAATGAATATATAGATAGTGCGGTATATAAATATTGTCTGTGTAATGAGGGATAAAGTAATATTCTTATAATGACCGGCTGAAATTTGCGATGAAAACAAAGGTTTTGGAAGAGACACAAACGTTTTAATTGCGACTCACATAGATGTGGCGTTTGGATTACGGTTGTATTTGTTAAACAGGCCGCGCGCGCGATCACGATCGTTTGATTGCGGAAAATGACGTAGTGGCGATGTGAGTGGAAGTTTTGAGTGGGCGTCAATCCGGCAGACAATGAAGCATTCAGAGCGGCATTATGTAGGGGTGACAACTGCGTTACTGTAGACAAACCCGAAATCACCGCCGCTATCTGTGCCCCAGATCCGATTATGCGAATAATAAAAAAAAAAAAGAAAAAAAAATACGCACTGCGTGATATAATGCTGTCAGTGCACCCGAACTATATCGGCTTTTCACATGTAATTCACATGATTTATATATCCTGCACGCGTTCACACTTTATATTTATATTCTTATTCGCCTTTTCTTTGAAGATTTTTTCTCCTTATATATATATATATATAAAAATTATTTATCTTGTGTTTTTTAAAAATAATTTTTTCTAATATTTATATTTTATACCTTAAATTTTTTGTTGAAATTCAATGAACAATAACGCCAAAAAAAAATGATAATAAATATTTTGTGATAATGTGGAATTTTTTTTTAATATATAAAAAATATTCTTTTTCATTGTAGTATAGAATTTTTTTCTTTTAGAGCTCGAGATAGTAGGCAATTGAATTGACTATGCAGTTATAGAATGAGTATATATTGGTATAAAAGCTAGAGCAATTGGTACCTGATGGGTCGCCAAAGTCTCGCAAAGTTGGCAAACTTGCTTAATTAGTAGCGGTAGTCAGACGCTGCTGGTATTGTCCAGCAGTGTTGACTTCCGGCCTCGGTGGAGAGCCAAGAGCTGATTGTTTCATTGTTTCCGACCCCACTGTCAAATGCCGCCACGCTGAATAACGTTATTGTTATTTCAGGTCGCGCCAGATATAATCCTAGCATTTTCGTTGCTCTCCTGTGTGTGCACCAGTTTATGACACACACACACAAATATAGAGGAGTGAGGAAAGAATTTTTTTTATTGTCCATGAACAAACATTCAATGTCTTTTTTTGTTCACTATGTGTTCATCTCACAACAATAAAATGTATAGGTTATATTGTTCAAAATGCAACATTTAAATCTTATTTTATAAATTTTGTTTTCTTTTTGAAAACAATTTTGTACCCCGTTTTTAAAAATCTAAGGATTACTTTTTAATTGAGAGAAATATTTTTTGTTTCCCGGAAATCTTAAGATAACGTTATTCTATATAGTGGCGATGATCTGATTTGTCGTCAATTCGAGTTGCAACCTTCTTACTGAAAGTCTATATAGCCGCGTATAGTACGGCGACAACGAGGACATTCTTCTTCAACAATGCCTCTTGCGATCGAGCGAGCAGCACTTCCGCGAATACTAATGGAGAATCGGTCTGCTTCGTCGTTCTTCCTTTGTGTGCGTTCGTAAAATTTATGAACTCCCTTTTGACACGCGACACACTTTTCAACCCCCTCCGATGAATTGGTCTCTATATATCTTTCGTCCACTATATATAAATTCTATCAGTATACATATACATATTACATTTATATACGTGAAGTCACCTGAAAATTTTTGCTAAAGAAATTCATCTATTTTTTCGATAAAGTAAAATGTAATCTATTTAATTGATGAGAATCAATAATAAATTCATGAAACTAAATAAAGTGTTTATGAATCTAGTAAAAATTGATTAAAAATTTTTATCTGTTAAAACAAGTCTTTATGTTTATTTTTTGATTTTAAACCCTTAGGTGTTGAGGATGTGTAATACATGTCATAGAATATGTGGTCTCAAAGTATCGCTGACGTGTAATTTTGAGCCCAATAATAAGACGGAATTTGTTGCCTAAAATTTGTTAATCGGTGGTTTTTGAGGTCGCTGATTTCGAATTTGATGTCAGAATTACAAAATTCAAAATGACGGATTTAATATGGTGACCAAAAATTTTGAAAATTGACCATATTCGCTTGAAACAAAATCTCAAAATTCAAAATAGCGGATTTAATATAACGACCCTAAATTTTGACAATTGACCATATTCGCTTGAAACTCGTTACTCAGGAGTTTTTTGGGGTCGGTGATTCCGAAATTGATGTTAGTATTACAAAATTTGAAAATGGCAGATCCAATCGTCCCCCACATTGCCTCCGCCATTATGAGATTTTTTAAATCTGACTTTAGATTCGTAATCAGCGACCCCAAAAACCCCCGAGTAACAATTTTTAAGTATTTTTGATTAATTTTTTGATATATTCTGAAAAATCGTCCGCCATATTGGTTCCGACATTTGGAATTTTTTATATCTGATGCCAGATTCGTAATTACAGTTCCGAAAACTTCTGAGTAGTAAAAGTCATTTTCATTATCAGTAGTAAAAGTAAATTTGAGTCAGACAGTGAAGGTTTTAAGTAAATCTAGGGGATTTATTAAATTTTTTTGTTTAAATGTTCTGGTCGTTATAATTATGTATGTTTATTAACAAAGCTCTTAAATTACACGATTTACTTTCTCAGTGAGAATTTATCGACAAAATAGGTGTAATTCAGCAACTAAAGTACTTCAGCAAGATTTCTACTGAAATTTAAACATATTTCACTGAAAACCATAGCAAAATTATTACTCATTTATACATCAGTCAAATCTGTTTCATCGGATGCTTATTATTAAATAGATTTTACTGTTTAAAATTTTAAATCAGTAATAATTTTACTTAAACTGATTTAATTGTAAAAGAATTAGTAATAATTTTACTGATTTTCAGTAAAGCATAATAGAATTTCAGTGGAAATCTAACTGAAATGTTTTAGATGCTAAATTACAACTATTTCGTCAGAAAATTCTTAAAATAATACTCAAAGTCTTATTTAAGAAGCAAGTCATAAATTAATATATAAATCTTACATTAAATTAGTTTTGAAAATAAAGTTGGCCTCAATTCATTAATTTTTAAATTTTTTAAAAATCAGATGTTTATAAATATGAATTTAAAGATTTTGACCTAAATCATAAAAGTTTTAAATATCAAAAGATCAAATTACATAGGGTAAATGCACTAATTGCGGCGAGATTCGAGTCAAAACACCTTTGAAATAGAAAATTCGACATTTCTATTGTATAAACTCAATTTAAGACTTATTAAACTTAAAGCTTATGTTATTAAGATATTAAAAAAAAAATTTAACTCTATAAAAATCGATTATTTAAACAAATATGAGAAATTAAAACTAATACCGTAATTTTCTATTGCGGCGAGTTTGTATCAGTTTCGGTGTATCAATTTCGGTGACCAAAATTACGTGTATTTTGAAGATACTTTGCCCGCCGAAATTGAAGCCAATGGAAATCTTAAAAATGTTTCAATTGCGGCGCGGAAAAAAATTTGATCTCAAATAATTAAATTAATAATTGTTTAAATGTGCATCTTTATAAGTATTTGTATCAAAAAAAGATTGAAATAATTTTTTTTAATCATTTGGCAACAGTTATATTAAATATAATAGTAATAATAGTTATTTTTTATGAACGCGCCGTAATTGGTGCACTCGCCGTAATTAGTACACTTACCCTATAAAGTCAAATGACTATTTTATTGAATTGTTAAAAGACATTTGAAAATTTGATTAAATAAACATTCGAACATTTTAAAATTCAATCTTTTAATAATTTGAACTTTTAAAAATGCGATCTTTTACACTAAAAAAATTTATTTAATTCAAATAATCGGTTACTTCATTATTATCAAATAAATGCCTATTTATATCAAATAATTATTATTTGAGTCAATTAAGCGGTATTTTTTTCAAATACAGAAATTATTGGTTCAAATACAATTTATTTAATTCAAATAAAAATTATTTTATTCAAGTAAATATTTATTTGATAATAGTCAAGTAACCGATTATTTAAATTAAATCAATTTTTTCTTCAGTATAATAATTCAGATTTTTAGAAATCCGACATAATTTTAAGATGTATACAAAGTTCAGCCTTAAATTAATCATAGACTTGACTAAATAATTATCTAAAATTAAAATCATTAAAAATCAATAACAGAAATCTAATGCAAAAATCAATAAAAAGGTCTTTAAAATATTGCAACTTAAAATAAGATTCATTGCTTTCCTTAAAATACGATTGTCATTTTACAATGCTTACCTCCTTATCAGTAGCAAAAAGAAAATCTTATTTTAAGAGAAGAAATGAGTCTTATTTTAAGTTGCATCTTTTTATTACAGCCTTTGTTGATTTTATGAGCTTTCATTAATTAAAGTGCAAAAATTTAAATTCATCAAAATTTTACTTTCAATCTAATTTTTCACACTAATTTTACTTTTTAGACTTATAAAATATAAGATTTTCGATGTTCACATTAAATTTGTTATATTATACGCTGTATAATATTTTTTAAATGTGGCTTCATTTTGGTTATGAAAGGAAATTTTTGTGATAATGTTTTATTTAAGAGGGATGAAATGTAATTGAATTTTTTATTGTCTGAGTAAAATGTAATGGTAATAAGAAAGTAATATGTCGATTAGGGAGAATTGAAAACATTACTGGGAGTGTTTAAAGGCACGTTTAAAAAGCACCTTTCGATGGGGTGGTGTAGAAGACGTGGAAAGGGGGGGGAGAGAAATAGAACCCGTGAGTATACTTATACATTGAGGTATACATAGGTGGGTGCTACTTTCCATTCTTCCGTTATCTCGGCACGGAGAAAGCGTGATTGCCTTTATGGGGGAAGAAAGGGTCTTTTGCGGTAGCGATAATGTCCCTCTGCAGCGCCGGCACCGCGACGCTATCAGAAATAAAACACGGCTCTCAGCGAGGGCAAAGAGAACCTTCCTTTTCTCTCTCGACTTGCACACACTCTCAATCTTTAACCGACTCTCGCAGAGAGATGAAATCATCTTCACTGCCACGATCACTAAAAAAAAATTGCTTATTTTCAATATACGTATTATTCGCATTTTTGATTTTTACTAATTTGTAAAATGAAATTGGTTAGAATTCAGTTGATCATGACTAATTAGTTACATTAGGGTTTTAGGGTTTCTAATTTTTTTTTATTAAATTCTTGGATAATTTTTCTGTAATCATATTTCGTAACTGAAAGTTATATTTTTTGATTAACATTAATTGTTAAAAAAAGTCATTTTTAATTAATTTAGAATTAAAAATTTGACAAAATAATTTATATGCTTTCAACAATTATATGTTTTAGTTTTGACTAAAATTTTTTGGACATGTTTTATACATATTTCTATATAATAATATTTTTTGTTAATCAGATTTTAAAAAAAAGAGAAATGAAATATTTGTATAAAATAAATGGTTATTGCTGTTTGTAAAAGAAAAAAAAAGTGGTTTGTGTAAAAATTTTCGATTGAAATTTCGTATCTGAAAATGCTTAAATAAAGGGTCCTTTGCAGTCTTTCATCTTCGAATTGTCCCTCGCAAAAACATGCCAATACGAATTGATCGTGACATGCTTACAAAAACTGTCGCAGGCGTGATCCTCCCATTTTTTTTACCCTCTATCTTCTCACCCCGACAAATAACACCCCTCTACGACCCTTTTTCGATACCAAATGCATGCCCTGGTGTTATATTATATGAGTGGTTATTCGCGTATCAGACAGAGATTTGTAAAACTGAATTTAATTGACTCCCTCTTTTATAGTACAATACATTAAGCTTACAGGTCTAAATCTGACTTTATAATTCAATTAAAATTCTAGTTATTGAGGATAATTAATTTTTTCCTTCTTCATTTGTTATCTATTGTAATTTTTATTAAAATTGTTTCCAATTTGGTGAATTCAGAATAATATATAAATGATTCTACGAAAACAAGTCATTTTTGAGATAATTTTTTTTTTCAAATTTACTAATTTAATTACAAAAACCTTGGGATTTTTAACATTATAATTATTTCAAGCAATATTATTTTGAAGAATATATTTTTTTGAATTTTATCAAAAACCGTTACAAATCTAATCTCTAAATTTAAATTCAATTTAAATTTAGAGGTTTGATTTGGGAGAATTTTTTTAATTATAATTTTTTAATTCATTTTTAATTTCAAAAATTTAACTTCAAATTTGAATCAGCGACCCCAAAAATTTCCAAGTAAAGTAATCCGAAATTGCGAATGGTCGATCAGACAATCGACAGAAAAATTTTGGCGCGATTTTTAAAATTGTCTAATCAGAAATTGTCATGAAAATATAGTGATTGGTGAATTTTAAAAATCGTGCCGAAATCTTTCTGTCGATTGTTTGTTCGACCATTTGCAATTTCGGACAAATAAAAACTCGGCGTTTTAAGAATTCTGTACAATAAAAATTCGATACATAAGAATTCTGTTAAGTAAAAATTCGTTTAAAAAGATGTTCCTGTCAAATTCTAATTGGAAAAAATAAAAATTCTTCTAAAAATTAATTATATGTAATAAAATTCTTTAACAAAAAAATTCTAACTAATGATTTTTATAGGATAATCATGCGCTTCAAATTTTTATTATTTTAAATATTAGTGATCGTAAAACGTTGCACATGTCAGGCAAAAAATTATAATTTTTTTTAATATTGGATAATCTGAGGGAAGATAAAATGTTTAATAATAAAAATTTTAGTATATTGATAAAAAATGAAGATACATTTTAGATATTTAATAATTCGAAATTTATTTACAAATGGCACTTTATTTTACAGATGAATGTCACAAGACTGACATATTAACAATTATAGTTTTTTTTCCTAACGGCGATAGGTTTAACAATAAGTAGTCTAGTTCAAATTGTTGGTAAATGGAGATTAAATGGAAATTGACATAAGCAGGCGATACTAGGCGCAAATTTTTTTTTTTTTGTCCTGAAAATCTATACATTTTAAAAACTTCGCTACAGCATAATTAATCGTGTACTAATATGTGTAATGAAATTTCCCGGTAGGAATAGAAATTTACACTTGTTATTTATATTATACTTAAACTTAATTATGACAGGTTATGATACAATTGTTTCATTATATTGAATAATTTTATATATATATATATATAACAAAACGAAATTTTTCATTGATAAATTAGAAAGTATCTACAGACATTTTTTTTTAATTATAAATGCAACTTAACAATTTGATAATACGTTTAGATAAATTAAAATTAGTTTCTAATGGTCAGCTTACAAATTATATTTGATATGTATGTAGTACAAAATGATTTTTATTGCAGAAAACGTTTTCGAAAATTTACAATTTTGGGAATGTTGTTTTTTTTTTAGTGAAACTTAAAATCATTTTTTAGCGATGATCAACGAGGAACTTTGACTTGAACATTATTCTATCAAGATTTTGAGTTTTTTTTTTAAATTAATTTAATTCTATAGGTAATTATATTTATAAATAAAATTAATTTTATAGTCGATATTAGGGTATAACAGTGACTAAATAACAAGAATAAATGAAATTATTTTAAAACTTTGTGAGTAAGTAGGAACCTCATTTTAATTCCATAGTTTTTTGCAACTAATCACAAATAAGAAATAGGTATAGTTTACTGAAAAAATTTTTATTTGGGCAAAATAATTTAGTTTTTCTTTAAGCAAAAAATCATTATTTTCTAATTTATAATTTGATTTTTTATTAATTTTAATTTTAAGTTATTTCTTTACTTGTTTGTTATATTATTTATATTTTATAATTTATTTAATTTCCATTCACATAATAGTAAAGTAATAATTTTTATTTGAATAAAATAATTGTTTTTTTTTGTCTAGTTAAAAAATTTGAGTCAAATGATAAGTAACTTGAATGTATAATATAATAATTACATATATTACACATATTTATTTTATTAGATATGTTAATTTAGATATTCAAGTGATTAATTAATTTGACTGAACTATCTTTTTCTAGTGTTTTATTTTCAAAAAAGAAATTTTTGTTTAAAAATTGTTTATATTGCTGTAACGCCAAATTATTTTGCTTCCAAAAACAAAATTTTCAGTCTAAAAATTAATTATTATAATTAGAAATATCACATTTAATAGAAAATATACATAACATAAACAATAAATTTTACATATGAAATAAATTTTAACAATTTTTAGATAAAAAATTCGAAACGAAAACCAAATAAATATATAATTATTATTACAGAAAAAAAAAATTTTTTTTTGATATATATGACTCAAATACAATAGAAATCATTTAAATTTGTTTCGATTTTTTTTTTGTTCATTAATAATTTCTTCTTCATTATACAATAATTGTATAAAGAGATTGTTGAATTTAAATGTAAATTTTAACAAGTTTCAAATATAGCTATATACAGATGTAGAAATAGTATATCTCACGTTGCATTAAAACGCCTGGATAACAAAATGGTACATAAATGTATAGACTGAATCCGTCGTATCTACGTTAGTATTCAGAATGTTTGGCTTATTTCGCATGACTGCTTACCAAAGAAGAGATTTGCTTCCGTTGGATGAGATTTTTTTTTCCATAGTAGGGATAGCATTTCGGCCGGTCGCATGCTGTAATATGTGACGAGAGGGTTGGGTCGATTTTCTCATCAAAATTGGACTCTTCTAACCTTCGCGTATCATGTCATTGTAGAGGGGGAGAGATCTCTTTGTAGGATTTGGTTGTGGTGAGATATCGATTCGATTTTCGCGGACATGCATCTCGCTCTGTGTAACAACTTATCAAAGCTATATACCCTTTTTGGGACATAAGCGCATTTTAGTTTTCACAAAATGCATTTCTTCCTTTCGCAATTCTAAAACTCTCATATATGTATATAGGATTCAAATGAATTTTTATTTTGCCATTTTATATACAAACATGATGAAATATTACATTTTCGTTTTGATTTATTTCAAAGGATTTTTTTTTTATATTAATTTTTTTCCTTTTGCAGATTTAGTGGCTTTTTCACCAGTATATGTCTTTGTGTTTTTTTTTAGGCTTTATTTTTTGTTTTCATGATTTTGTTCAGTATTATCGTATAATCGATTTAGTTTTGTGGTTGTTGATAATGTATTTTTTTTCTAATTTAGACTTGATTGGAATTTCTTTTTATTTCTTCTTTTTGGTATTTGGACAATTCGGACTAGAGATTGATTTGTTAATTCAAGAGAATCTCCTCCTATCGCTGATCATCGTGAATTTAGTTGATAAATAATTTTAGAAGTCTGTCAAAAATTAAAAGTCAATCTGATATAGTTGTTATAAATGAGAAATTCATTGAACACTGGCAACAGAAGAAGTCCTCGGAGTTCTGGAATTATTCAATAGTCTTGAAGCATCATCATCGTCTCGTCTGGACGACATTCCGTTAGTTATAGTTGTCGTCGTTGTGGAGAGATCAGTTGCAGTACAAGATGCTTGGGAAATGGGTGATAAAATTGGAGGCACCCTCCACCAATCAGGTGTTGTCCAATTAGTAATGAGGTTCCCCCGAAAATTGAGATCCGGAAGAACCGGAAGCGGTCTTCATATAACGTGACCCCTCGTTGATGTATTACCCGTGAGACTTTGAACAGAGAAAACACTACTCTCGGTTTTTGTTGTTGATGGTAGGGAACTGAGTACGGTGGATATATTTCGAAATTTCTCAAATCTCTCGGCAACTAGTGGCGATGATGATGAATAACGATCCTGGGATTTGTCCTCTTCTGGTTTATCTGATGATGATGTGAAATTATCCTCAATTTTTCTATAGCAACCATCCTCTCTGACACTGTCCCTATTGTCCAAACTAAAACGATCCTCGTCTGGCTTTACGGGACTTGGAAAAGATGGTTTATCCTCAAGTTTCTCGGGTATGAATGATGATGTTCTTTTTGGTTCTTTGGATGGACTTGGACATCCACAATTTGGTTGAAGACATGTAGGAGTTGTGAGACCTGGCCATGAAACAGATTGATGTCCGGAATAAAAAGTACCTCCTGATCCATAAATTGCTTGGAAGGCTAAATCTGCTGCGAGTTTACCACCGCTGAAATCTTCGCCCAATTTATGTTGAATTGGATAGAGAGGATAGGGAAAATGGGGGAAAAAACGGGGAATTTTGAGATCATCGTGAGCAATTAGAGAATGATTCATTGGTGATGCTAGAGGTGGTATCAAACCTCGTGAAATAGAACTGAGAGAATCGGTTGGTGACATTGTCAAAGGTGAAAGAGAAAAGCCAAATTTATTCTCTTTCTTTACGAGTGATTTTGGCTTTCGACGTGGACGGTATTTGTAATCTGGGTGCTCCTTCATGTGTAGTGCCCTGGAACAAAAAGCAGAGAGCTGTGTTAGGGTCAAGTCGATTTAGTGTTGTTGCTACTGTTGTTATTGTTGAAAAGTCCAACAACTGTTGGACCAAACTTTAGGGACTAGATTAATTGAATAGAGAAAGGGAAAGTCAAAGGCTTTAGTTGTTTGTCACTTGGAATGAAGTTTGAAAGTGTTTTACAAATACTCATGGAAGAAAGGGTGAAAAATGTTTATAATTAGAAAGATAATTTTTCAAAAGTGTTTAGATGATCAGGAAATAATTGATTATATATATATTTCTAAAATTTATCTATGAAAGATGTGTGAATTTCTATCATAGATAGATTGATGAATTGTTATTTTAGTAACAGAAATGTTCTAAGTTTATTACATTTCATTTACTTATTCTTTACTCTTGAGAGTTAATATAACTTCCTTTTTTTCGTTATCGGACTTACAACAAAAAGATAAGTGCTTCTTATTTACCATCCACTCATGTTTATATTTGCTGTATATTTTTAAAATGTTTTTTTTTTAAATATATATATAGTAAAGAATTAATTGTTTCCTCAGTTAGAAAAAGTATGATGCATATAAAACATTCTTATTGATCTTATTTTTCTGTTTAAAAATATATATCAACAATAATATTAATTTTGCAATTATTATTCTTGATATTAGTATGATAATTTTTAAAAATATCCTGTTTTAAAGATAATTTTATGCATTTACAAGTTTGTTGCTGAAATTAGTTTTGTTGCATGTTGATTAAAATACATTAAACACGACATTTATGATGGGCTTGACTTTTATTTTCTAAAGAAATTTCACTATCTTACGGAAAGGGACAGTCAAATCGCTTTGTTTCCTTTGTTTTGCTTTCATACGAATCCCTGAAATCCGTATGATAAGCGGACTTTAGATAAAAGACACCAGGTGATGTGATTCTGGGAACACTTTGTAATCTTTAAAAGACTGCGTGTAAACTTCTGTTTTAAAAAGATATGCTCAAAATAATAAAATGATAAAACATCTATATTCTCTCGGAAATAAATTCAATATTCTTTTGTTTCATAGACAATAGTATCAAATAAAATTTTGAACTATATATTTTTTAAATTGAATCATTATGTTAATTACTTTTTCTAATGTTACATTTTTTATTAATAGAATACTTTTATAATGGTACGTAATTATTCGTCCATAATGGACAATTTTTATTCATACCAAAAACACTTTCCTTAATAATTTGGGAAAATAAAAATGTGGTCATGGGAGTTTTAAGAATGAGTTAAATAAAAAAATAAAATTAAAATTCTTTTAAAGAAGAATGGTATGTATGGCATTATAGAAATTATATAATAGAAAGATAGAACTAAATTTTTTGGTGTGGCAAATAAAAGTAGGCTTTTAAAATCAAGTTATGGAATTAATGCGTTAAAATCAGTACAATGGAACTTACTATCGTCGCGTAGAGGTTTTTAAAAAGATATGAGTTACCATGGGTATTTGTAGTAAATATCTTGTACATACAAGGAGGTCGGAGGGGGCGCAAAGTATGATATCTCCGTCACATAATGCTCCATTATGTACCCAGCACCGCACAAACGTAGCCCTTATTTATGCTTCGCTTCGCGGAGATAAAAGAAAAAGAAACATTCTTAGAGCTTTCGCGTATTCCGTATTGCCAAGAACGCTCATGAAAAAAAAAAAAAAAAAAAAAAAAAAAAATTGAGACTCGCCCATTTTGTCACGTATGAAACAGGATTCTCGCGCATGGAATACTTTTTTATCGACACTCCGCAGAATAAAAGTCCAACTTGAATTCAACTCCTCTTTTTACAAAGATCTTTCTTTACAAAAAAAAAAAATTCGTCATTTCATTATATGTATGATAAAAAGAATTTTCATAATTGTCACTTAAAAATAGAAATGTAGAAAAATCTAGCGAGTATAATTAATAACACTCGGATTAATTTGATGGTGTTTTTGAATTATTAAAAAAAAATTAATATTTTAATTTTAAATTAACGTTATCAAGAAAAAAACATTATAATTCAATTTTAGTACATAATCATTAAAGCGAATTATTTTTATAAAATTACCAATAAAATGTTTTGTTGCGTCAAAATGTAAAGCACACTTTTGGTATATATATATATATATATATATATATACAATAATACATTGTGTGTTTCTCATTTTGAGAACAATATTTTGTAAAATTTGAGAATTTAATTATGAAATTAGAGAACAGTGTAACGAAGATTGTAAAGTAGAGAAATGATTGTATTTTGTATATGAATAAACAAATCAATCCCAAGAATAGGAATATAATGAAACGTTTGTTTGTACGAGTTTGACGGGCGTTTGTTTCGAGACTAGAGAGTCTTTTGGCAATAATGAAATTGTGTACGGCCGGTAAATTTCGTTAGGAGACGAGTGCACGAAACAGAAGCCATGAAAAGCTACGATGGTGTGGGAATAATGTAGGAGAGAAATGGAATAATAATTCCGGGACAATGTGTCCCGGTAGATAGCACAAAGCGTAAATCAGCATAAACATTGGTAAAGCTCCGACAATAATTCAGCATAAATGCATAAACATCGAGCGTAATCTTTACAATTCACATTCGCGATAAACAGCGCTATTTCGTTGCCGCACCATAAGCTTCTATAAGTCGAAGGTGTAAATAAAATCAAATCACTAACAACTCCTAATGACTTTTGTAAAAATTTTTTTTTTAATTAAAAAAAATTTTGTTTTTTTAATTTATCGCTATATTTACTGTACCTATTTTTTTGAAATTTTTATTTTCCTTTTTTGTTTTTATCTCATTCTATTATATTTTATTTTTTACAATTTAGAATTTATTTTTTGAAAGTTTTGATTTGTTTAAATTATTTGAAACTTTGATGTTCGGAAAAACGACTTGAATTCGCCTTCATTTTTTCTCCAATCTTGAGTTATTATTATTATTATTATTATTATTAATTAAAAAATTATTGTAAGACAAAATACGAGAAAGCAAAATTTTGATATCAGATAGACTAAACTTTAAAAACAAAAATTATATGAAGTTTAGTACTTTCTAAATTTGAATTAGTAGTTTTCTATTAATGAAAGAGTGCGTATTCGTTTACCAATTGAATTAGTAACAGTTTTGACTAATTTTTAGAAAAAAAAAAAACTACTAAGGAACCATATTTTAATTACGTAAAGCTTCATAGGGATGGGGGGGGGGTCAAGCTATTTGTTACACACAGCAAAAAAATAGCGCTAATTTATACAAAAATCTGTTACATGGGGGAAGGTGGTTCAAAATTCAAAGAAAAAGCGTTACGTAATTAAAGTATGGCCCCTAATTGCTAGTAGAAAACTAATAATACATGGAGTAAATCGGCTTACTAATTTAAAATAGTAAAAAATACGACTTACTCCATGAATTAGTGGTTTCATACTCGCAATTAGTATTTTTTTTACTAAAAATTAGTGAAAACTGTTACTAATTCAATTGGTAAACGAATACATAAATTAGTAGTAAACTACTGATTTAGATTTAGAGAGTAACAAATTTTAATAATATAATTTTCAGGGTTGCCACAAAAGTTAGGGAAGTCAGGGAAATGTCAGGGAATTTACTAAAAAGTGCTGGAAAAATGTTGTAAACCTAGATTTTCATTAAAATATTCATTTGTTATGAATTTATAAAACAAAATAACAATTTTACTGAATTACCTAACTCGGAGTGATCGATATCTACATACTATATATAATTTTACTGAATTATTTGTAGAATTTTTATTTGACCCAAGTTTTATTTGATCGAAATTTCATTTGACATAATTTTTGATAGAATTTACATTTGATAGAAAAAAACAAAAATATCAGGGAAAATTATTTTGAAATTTTTGTGACAACCCTGATTTTATGTATTAAATTTCATATAATAAGTTTTTTTAAAATTAGTATTTCTGATATCAAAATTTTGCTTTGTCACATTTTATCCTACAATTTTAAAATACTTTTATAAAATTTAATTTTCGCAAAATTCAAAGTCTCTATAAGTATTTGATAAAAGCTCCCATTATCCTCGCTCTCCCATTACCCCGCACCTACCTCTATCAATTTTTTTTTTTTTTGGAGGTCCCAACAAAATTTTTATCGTTTCATCTATAAAATTTTTATACACTAAAAAAAAACAGCTTGCACTGAAAAAAAATTCTAGTTAGAATAACCAGAATTCTAGTTAGAATAACCAGAATGGTATACCCTGGTTAGGGTATATTTAACATTTTGATTCTGGTTAGGTTAACCAGAATTCTGGTTATTTTAACGAGAATTCTAGTTAATTTAACTAGAATTCTGGTTAACATAACTAGAAAGTAATGTTAAATATAGCCTAACCAGAATTTTTTTTTCAGTGTGGTTTTGACAACAAAACGTTTGGTTGGTATTTAGACAACCAACATTTTTTTGTTACCTCAATCAAACTTTGGTTGACATAACAAACAAAATTATAGAAAAAAGGGTTTTATGTTGTTTAAAGTAAAGTTTGGTTGGGACAACAAATATTGTGTTGATGCAACAGAAAAATTTTAAGTTGCTTAAATATAACAACCAAATGTTTTGTTTGTCAAAATCAAACCACTTTCCAATGTAAAAATTGTGATATTTTAAAAAAATTTTTGTTGACGTAACAAAATATAATGATTGATTTAATGAAAATTTATTGTAAGAGACAATTAAAAAATTTTGTTGTTAAAACAAACGTATTTTTTCTCACAATAAATATTTGTTTGCAATATAATATTTTTTTTTTTAAAAAACGCGATTTTCTCTTTAAATTTTGTTTTGTACTCGCGCGACTAATCGGTAAAATGGAGCTTTATGATGCGTCGTCGAACTGTTTCCGGATGATCTTGGACGTTGCTCCAGGATAATGTTGCAGTTCGGTGCCGGTATATAGGACGTGAAAATGATGTGGGGTGTGAGTCTAGAGGGAGGCTGAGGGTGTGTGTGTGTGTGAGAGAGAGACTCGTCGGACGGGCAGAGAAGAGGAGGCCACGGAGGCAGAGAGGCGCAAATCCTTTTAAATCCACACAATTGCGACAATGGGGCTTTATTTGTTATCTCGAGGGCCACATTGTGAGTCGCCGTGAACGAACGGACAGATTACGTCGGGCTAGTGACAGCGTGGCGTCAACGGAACGACGTCGTCGGCACCGTGGCCAGTTTCAGCGGAACGACTTTATCATCCTGCTTTTTATTTTACGACCCCATCCCCCCCCTGTCTTCTATCGTCGTAAAAATGGATTTGGAAATACCGTCATCGAATTCTTTCTTTACACCTTGTCTTCATCTTCTTCTTCTTCTTCTACTTTTACTTCTATCATTCCCTATATATTTCACCCTCGCTTCTTTCCTACCCTTTCACTTTTTTTTTCTTTTTATTTTGTTACGCGCTCCCACCGAGATAGTACCAATGCACGCCTTTTCAATTTCCGGCCAACGTCGCCTCTTCCGGGGATATCGCAGTTATACTCGCATGCTTCAAAAACAGAGTATTTATTTGTTTATACGCACAGTCTTGACCCTCAATGTTTAAAAACTCCCGCGTTTACTTTATGTAGAAACTTTCAAGTTTTTTAAATCTATTACTATTTTAATTATTAAAATTTATTACCTAACTTATTTTTTATTAAGTAACGATACTTATTTTTTATGTTGTTTTTTTATTCTAATTTTTCTAACAAAATTAAGATTTATATATAATATATTTTATTATTATTTATATATAGGTACACGCAAAAAAAATCTTTTTTTTGCACACGGAAAAAAAACTTTAACTGGAATAGCGATATTATTCTCTACTAGAATAGCAAAAACTTTCTCGGTTTTAGTGAAACATATCGCTGCACCAGGTGAACAATTTTTTCCGTGGATTTATTTGAGACAAATAAAATTTCTTTTAATCAAATACCAAAATATTTGTCTCAGAGCCTAATAACTTTTTATTTGTTTTAAACTGGTTCCCTTTTAAGGGATAATTTTTCGAAATTTACAACCTGAGAAAAGATATATTTAATTCAGAGACAAAAAAAATTTATTTGCGCTAAATAAAATTTTAGTTGTGTTAAATAATTTTGTTTATTTAAAACAAATAAAAAGTTATTAGGCTCTGTGAAAAATATTTTTTTTATTTGATATTTAAATAATTTTTATTTTTCCTAAATAAATACAAATTAAAGATTTCTCCTATTATGGTGTATATACATTTTTTTGTTATTTACAACAATGAAAAAACAAAAAAAAAAATTTACAAAGGATTTTCTTTAATATGAATCTGGAAAATTGAAATAAATTGTTATAAAACAATTATATTTCAATAATTTAAGGTTAGATTTATGTTTATAAAATAAGATAAAAAATATTATAAAGTAGAAAATAATCTTTGTCATGTTTTTTACTTTATAATATTTTTTTTTTACCTTATTTTATAAACATAAACCTGACTTTAAAATAAAATTGTGATGCGCTCTAAAAAAAGTACCTTAGAAGTAAACGAATTTTAGGTTATGTTTACGACAGTTTTAACTTGATTAAAAGTTTCTGTTTATTTATGTAAAATCCAAATTAGTTTTTATTGAATATTTTTGATGTAATAAAGACGTAAACATCAATGATTTGTATTGAGAATTGATTCTCTTTGTGTAGTTTCACTTCAAAATTTTGAAATAATCTATAATTCTATAATAAAAGCACAATTTTCCCTTGAAATGGAACAGTTAATAATGTTCGAAACTAGTTGAGAGTATAATAATTATATAAAAACCAAATAACCGTTCTAGGCCTTTTCATTTTATAATTATATTAATATAAAAAACGGTTATAACAAAATACAAATTAAATTTACTTAAAACAAATAAATATATTTATTTGTCTTTAAGAAAACCATATCTTTGAATATATTATTATTCCATTTAAGATAGGTATAAAATAATTTTAGATTAAGGTTTGACTGTTGCAAGATTTTTGCGCGAAATGATTGGAGAATAATTTTCAAATGAGGCGATATTTGGGGTATAGAAAAATATTAAAAATATCGATCAATCGGATTATTATCTTGGAATTATTTGCGATAACTCGCCGCTTCTGAGCTCAGTGAACTAAATAAACTCATAACAGTGATTAAATATTCAGGGTCGGCAATAAAGCCCCCCCCCCTCTCCTTCGTTCTCCACAAGTGCTACCCTGTTCTTCTGATATCCTACCCCAGCTTAGAGAAGCACGCCCTTAGCTTAGTAACAATGTACAATATTATGAACTACGTTTCTCCCCCTTTCGTTATGCAGGCCTACGTAATAATTTCATTCAAGTGTTCGTATCTAAAGAGCAATTAACCATGGCGAAAATTCGGTGTTATGGAGATAAAACTGTTTTATATGCGCGCGAATATTATAAATTCATTATGTAGTCAATAATTTCGCAAATTCAATTAATCTGACATACACTGTATTATATGGATATTAAATTTTAAGCTATATTTTTTATTTGTTTTAATTCGACAGCAATTTTCTATTTCTATATAAATACTGCAAAAACTATCTGTCTTAAAAGTGCAAAAAAGCGTCTTGTTTTAAGACGTTTTCCAATCTAAGATATACCAAATGTGTCTGAAAACAAGAAGTTTTTTGCACTATTAAGATGGTCAGTTTTTATGGTGAATGCCCTTTTAATAAAGTTTAAAAATTTTTGAGTATTACAAACATTTTTTTTATTCAAAAGTTTTAGTTTAAATTAAGATTAGTCTTATTTTTAAGACTGACTTAACTTAAGATTTATCATGATACAAAATTTACTTTGCGTTTTTAGGTTTAAAATAATATATGATTAATCCTTAATAAATTCGAATCAACCAGAAGTGGGCCATAGTTCTGTAATCATGAATTAAATTAGGTATTTAAATTAAAAATTTTTTTTTTTTGAAGAACTAATTATTGACAAGGCTTTAAAAATCTAATATTTTATATATTACCGGAAACAAGAAAACTAGATAATAAAGAATTATAAATCTAGAGCTTATCTATATACCTCAAGTATTTTATTTGTATTATTTATATATTATATTTGTATGTCAAATAAAAACTTTTGGTATACAAAGTTTTTTTGTTCTATATAATTTGGATAGTTATGAAAATGTTTTTTAAAGTAAATACAATATAAAAATGACAATAAGGAAATTTTTTTTTTTGTTGGTTGATAATAAATTGTTTGATATGTTAAATGTCGCAGACAGGGGAGTACACTTATAGAGAAATATATTTTATTTGAATCATATATATATAATTTACTTGAATTGAGTATAGGTAAAAATGCATTAGTCTCAGTGCTAATAATATGAATAAATAACTATATCTATTCGTTTCAAACTTTTTTTAAACTTTGTATTTGAAACAAATAAATATTTATTTAGTTATGAGACAAATATATTTTTTCTCTGTAAAAGATTTTCAATACAAATTTTCTCTTTATTTCTAGATTTTTTTAAACTTATACACACAGAGAAATATTTTATTGGCGTTCATTTGAGACAAACTCTCTAAATATAATATGAATCAGTGAAAAAGTCACTGGTCTCAAATTAGTCACTAAATTGTAGCTATTTGAATCAGTGGTTTTCGCACTGACAGTTAGTGATATTTAACTGGAGAATCAATTACTTTCACTGAAAATCAGTAAAATGTTACCGATTCAAATAACTATAATTTAGCGACTGATTTAAGACCAGTGACTTTTTCACTGATTCAAATTTAGAGAGAATAAAATTTATTTTGGTTAGTTAATTCCTATGAAAGATTTATTTATGTGAACTAAATAAATATTTATTTAAACTAAATAATTTTTATTTTAGTCAATTGAATGTTATTTGAACTAAATGACTTTTATTTATATTTAAAATTTCGTTTTTCCGTGAATGTTATTAATAAACATTTAATAAGTAAATAATAATTTTTAATGTTTTGAATTATTCGGGAAGAGATTAGAAATGTATTAAAAAAATCGTTAAAATTTGAATTAAAATTAAATTAAATTTTCATAGGATGAAAAATCATTTTCAACTTACCGTAACCTTTTAGCCTCATCGATAAAGGGTCGTTTCTCACTTTCACTGAGGAGCTTCCATTCAGCACCTAACCTCTTGGAAATTTCGGAATTATGCATTTTTGGATTCTCCTGTGCCATTTTTCGACGTTGTCCTCGAGACCAAACCATAAAGGCATTCATTGGCCTTTTAATATGTTCGTTGTGAAGAGATTTTGCTGACATGTCGTTATTAAAAATTTTTCTCAATTTGCAGTAATTTGCAGCACCCTTCTTATTAATGTTTTTCTTCACTTTAATCACTATTATTTAGAATCAAATATTTCATTATGATTGTTTTTTAAATGATTTCTCATTCGGCACAAACAGTTTCTTCGCCAAAAAAAAAAATCCACCAAATTTATTAAATCTGTTTTTGACTTCACTGAAATGTCTATAACACTATTTTCAAATGATGTTGAATATATAGTCACTTGTTCGATTTGTTCATTTACCGTATATTGTACCCTTTATTCCGCGAAAAAACCATCTATCAACGCTGGTCCAACTTTTTTGATTCCATGGTATTTGCAATTCAATGTCATGACGTTAGAACCTGAATGAAAAAATTAACAATGCATTAAATTACATTCTTTATATATAATTTAATAAAATTTTCATTTTTACTCTTATTCTTAAAGTTTTTTTTTTTTTTTACATAGTTCCAAATGTTTCGTACCATTCATTAGTTACGAATATTTCATATTGAAACTAATGCAAAATTATTGTTATAATTGATAAATATTTTTTTTTGAAAATAGTAAACAAAATTATATAAAATATCTATAGGTGAATTCAATAATAATATCTTTGCACAGACATTGAGATCAATTTTCAGAATTCCCTATTGGATAACTTTCCCTTTCGGAATAGAATATGGATAGCAAGACTGATAAAATTTACATACGAGGATTATCTTCGAATTTGGTAAATCTTGATTTCCAGCGAAAAGGTGTCTTTGACTTCTTTAGTTGTAAGAAAGTGAAATCCCAAGGAAAACTTTTACTTGTATAAAGACAGCACGAACAATTGAATTTTTCTTTTTTGAGAGAGAGAGAGAGAAAGAAATTTGTTTGTTAACGAAAATTATTTTTAGATACGAGTGAAATCGCGTAGGATGTCACAGGGACGTTGTCAGGGTGAAGTGAAGAGATTCTGCGGAAACATTTACGGGGGTTCTAAACGGGATCCCGAGGGAGAGATGAGGGAAGCTCGAGTGAGCCAACCAGACAAGCTCTTCTACTCCCACTACATACCATCACTAATGCACACCCACGATTGGCTCTTTTCTTGACATGGCGGACGCCGATGTGACGTATTCAACAGGTGGAAAGTTATTCTCTCGCACCACCTCAAAGTTCTTCCCAATACCAACTAGGAAAAGCTCACGGATGTTCTATCAAGCGAGAGGATTATCGCCCTTTCAACATCCTGACCTTAAATGCACACATGCCACAAACGTGGCTAACTGTTCGATTATTCACTCCTTTCATGCAATTGTTTCGTCATTAGACGCACGTTATAATTGATTCATTTCCAGAATAGCAATATAGTTGTTTTAAAAAATTGGTTTTTTTTATCAGTGCACTGAGAGAAACGATTGGTTGCAATTACCTTTTCGTTAGTAAGAGCATTTTTGCTAATTTATATTAGTTACTGTTACCATTTAATTGGTCAGCCTAACCACTTCGTTAGTAAGGTAACTAATTAAATAATTATTCCAACACGGAGAAAAATGAAAAACGAATAAAGTAAATTTTACTACTTTAAAAGTAAAACTGGAATTGTTCGCAGTTTCTGCGCATTTCTGGAAATTTTTACTCCATAAATAGTAAAGTTTACTCCGAAAATAGTAAAATTTACTTCTAAAATAGTAAAATGTACTCCTAAAATAGTAAAAATTATTCCGGAAATAGTAAATTTTACTATTTCTGGAATAAAAATTGCCAGAAATGCGCAAAAACTCCGGACAGTTCCGGTTTTACTTTTAAATTATAGTAAAAGTTACTTTTATTCGTTTTGCCGCATTTTTCTCCATGAACAAATTAATTAGTTAAACCAACTAATGAAATAGTTATGCTAACCAATAAAAATAGTAACCACAACTAATAAATTAGCAACAGTATAGTTTACTAACTAAAAATGGTCAAAAAAGGTAACCCCTACCATAATCTTTTCTCTTAGTGTGGTGTTAGGAAAAGTCGAATATTTGGATCTTTATTAGCTCAATAAATTCCACTCCAAATTGGATTGAAAATGTACTCCAGTGGTGTTATAAACTGTAAAAAATGGGGGTTAGATTATAACTCCCAACGGGACTCTACATAAAAGTCCCACATTTTTGAAGTTAAAGCAAAGGGAGTTGTTACTATATGGGAGTTAATTTTATGCCTAGGGAGTTAATGCTAAGAGAGTTAATCTAATGTTAACTCACTTTTGGAGTTGATTTTCGACTCCAAAAATTCTAGTTTATAATGTTCTTGACTTTTTCAAGTTGATGCTACAGTAAAAAAATTGAGGAATTAATGAAATTAACTACCTTTACTTCAACTCCAAAAGGGTGAGACTTTTATAAAGTCCCGTTGGGAGTTAAAATGTAACTCCCTTTTTTTACAGTATAAGGTAGTTAATCTAATGTTAACTAACTTTTGGAGTTGTTTAACTCAAAAAATTTTACACAGCATTTAATTATGCTTCAAAAAATGGAATTAAAATGTAACTCCTTACGAAATTTTATATAAAATTCCCATTCTTTTGGAGTTTAAGCAAATGTAGTACGCTGTAAAATATTTGGGCACTTAATGTCAGCTCGAGTTGGTTAGTAAAATTTTTGGGAGTTAAAAAACAACTTTAAAAATGAGTTAATCATATATATTAGATTAAAATTAATTCTTTAATCATCAACTCACTTTTGCTTCAACTCCAAAAGGGTAGGAGTTTTAAAATATATTGTTAGGAGTTAAATTTTAACTCCATTTTTTTACGTTTATTGGTGACAATTACTTACTATATAAAATTTTTTTGGAGAGTTAATGGCAGCCGGAGTTGATAGTAAAATTTTTGGGGTTACAAATCTACTCCAGAAGTGAGTGAATATTAGATTAAATTCCTTAGCATTAACTCCAAAAAGGTGTGAATTTTAAAGAATTCTATATTGAGAGTTGAAATCTATCCCTCCCGTTTTTTTTACAGTGCATAGTTTAAAATTCCTTTTGTATTTAACAACATTAATTAAACTCTAAATTTTAAATATATAAGAAATGACATTGCTTTAAACAAAAGTGTAATTTCACAGTAATTTTTGGAGTGAAATTCGCTATCAATTTAAAATGAAATTTCATATATATATAAAATTGAATTGAAATTGCATTTTATCTTATTGAATTTTACACTAGTTGAAGGAAAATTAACTTTCTGCTTGAACAACTTATCTGTGAAATCTTTTCGAAGTAAAATCGATGCTAATAAAAATCATCTTTTTTTTTAATTTCGCCCTATAATGGAATAGAATTTTTACCTTAAAGCGTAGTAAAAATATATAACTATATGTATAACATTGTCAACAATATACTATCAGATATCAATTCTTTTGATAAATGAACACAAGATTTTAATAGAGAATTAATTTTTCTCGATTGTCAATATTCATCTTCTTCATAATAAGAAGTTGGAGATATATATATATATATATATATATATATATCTTGTTGTGTAAATGTTATCGATGGATAGAATGAAAATGATGGAGAAAAAGGGCTGGGTTGTGGACGTTGAAGCTGGAGACGCTCTGATAAGAGATGAGAGTGGAGGAAATCGTCAAGAAGAGAGGGGATTCAGAGAGACACTCTCAAGAAGTTGAGGGGTTGTAAAAAGAGTAAAATGAGAAAGAGAAAGAGTGAAAAGAAGGCGGAGCACCGCGTCAAGTAACTTTTATTCTACTCTCAAACTAAAGGCACTATAAAATCTACTCAATAAAAATTTTAACATTTTCAAAGAAGGAATGTATATATCTTCTATATATAAATATACATATACATATATATTGTATTCTTCATTTCTTTTTTAGTACATATTCGAGTTCTTCATTTTTATACAGAATTGTAAATTTTTTTGTTAAAATTTTTTTTTTGGAAATTTTCTATCTTTTTCATTTCTGATCCTTTTCTTTTATTTGTGTGACAGTTTTCTTATTTCATTTTTTCCATTTTGGAAATTATTTTAAAAAATTGGTGGAAATTGCATTAAGGACGTTTTCCGGCTACTAAATATTTTTGGAATAATTAATTTTTTATGTCATCTTTAAATTTTTAGAAATCATTCCTTTATGTGTATTAATTTGACTGTCCCGTGTCGAAATTTGGATCCACTTTAGCTTCTTTTAGAACCTGAATAGTATACCTTAAATTTTGCCACAGGTTGGTAGAAATTTCAGAATTTCATGCAATTATAAAAATTATATTGTATTTATTTTACAATAAATTTCACGTTTCTAACATATTGTATGGGGTTCTAAAATTTTTACTATTTTTAAAGTAGACATATATACATAATGCAGTATTTTCTATATTAAAAATTGCAATTACTAAATAATTTTTTTTTTTTGAACAAAGAAAATGATTGATTTAGGTGTTGCATCAGAGATATACAATGAATATAAAAATAATGTGAAAAAATTGGTTGGATGTTGGTTGGCAACCCTTCGACTTGATGATGAGGCAAGGTAAAGTGACTTTTCTATATATAATCGTGGTTCTCTCTCTTTCTCTCTCGAATCGAATGATAGGAAAGGCGTGGATGGGGTGCCACGCGACCGCTGATTATACCATTCATCGCCCAACAGTATTTGAAAGAGGGTGCGAGACATAAACGCCGTCGCATCCACTATCCCTGAATGCTTGCTCATCAATGAGACAATTCGACTTTTCGACGGAACGAGCGATCCTTCATTTCAGGATGTATACTTTCTTTAACTTTCACTTTTCTTTATATAGATAAATGCAGATTTTCCTCAACAGGAAATCTCATTTCTTTCCAAGTTTGACAGAATTGTTATATATATATATATATACGTGACGCGATCTGAAGAAAAGGACCTTAGAAGCAAAAAATTATAGGTTACGTTTTAAAATTTTAAAGTGAAAATACACAAAGATGTTTAACTGGTAATACAAACTAATGATATTTATGTCTTCTTTATACATCCAAAATATTCAATAAAAACTGATTTATATATTTTTTTATATATTTACTTTTTAAAATTAAAATTATTAAATTTTAATTAATAAATTAATTAAATTAATAATAAATAAATAATTAAATAAATTAAAATCGACATTAAGAAATTATTTTTAAAAATAATTTCAATGAAATTGCCTAACAACCAATAAATTATTAAAAAGTCTTGAAACGAACAATAACCTTTAAATTCAAGTCATTTTTGGCGGAAACTCCACCTTCACTTGCGGCTATATTGAAAGTCTTGAAATTTACATAACCTTAAAATTTATGTCATTTTTGGCGGGAAATACAGAGAGATGAGGAAAGGGGGAAGGACTTACTGCTTCATTAGGGTCTTAAAACAAACATAACCTCAAAATTTAGGTCATTTTTGACGGAGGAGGGGAAATGAGAGGAGGGAGGGGGACTTGCGGCTATATTCAGAGCCTTGAAACGAACATAACCTCAAAATTTAGGTCATTTCTGGCGGGGGAGGGGAGGGGACTTGCGGCTATATTCAGAGTCTTGAAACGAACATAACCTCAAAATTTAGGTCATTTTTGACGGAGGAGGGGAAATGAGAGGAAGGAGAGGGACTTGGGGCTATATTCAAAGCCTTGAAACGAATATAACCTCAAAATTTAGAAGGGGGGACTCCCCCTTCCTAGGTCAAGAATTCTTGAAACAGCGGCGGCGATATCTTTTTGTAATATAGGAAGATATACCCATATAGAATTAATCTTCGTTCTAGAGGATTTTTTTCATTTCAATGCAATTTTTTTCTTTTATAGAGGAGCTAGGAAATAGTTGTATCGTGTCATTTTTACCGAAATTTGAACTTTTTAATAAATTTTAATTATCCGATTTAATCTTATCCTGATAACAAATAATTTTAACTGATTATGGAAGGCCAAAGAAACATTTCTTTACAAAGCTCGATTTTTTACTGCTTGTCTATTATTGTTATTTTTATAAATCTTCTTGCAATTCTTGCAATAAAAATATATATTTATTATCTCAACCCTAACCTTCGATTTCAAAAATTTGATTAGGTAATCCGAATATTTAAAATACTTTGTAAAAATGAAGTGCTTACTTTTCATAAATTTAAAATTTTATGTGTTTTATTGTCTTAATTATCTAAATGAGTAAATGCCTTGCACCCTCGTAAATCATTAATTTCTTCAAAATTTTAAGCCGAAATCATTTTTTATTTCCGAGAAAGTTTCAAACCACAAAAAAACGTTCTTTGCCCACATTTAAAATTATTATCCTTACCCTTTAAAATGCATTTTTAAACTTTAAAAAATCTTTACTTGACTCTGAGTTATTGTCATTTGAATGTGTTATACAGGGTGTATTAAAAAAACCGGAGCGGTTACACTGTAAAAAATTTAGGGAGTTAACAGCACTTGGAGTTGGGAGTTCTATTTTTCGAGTTAAAAATCAACTCGAAAAAGGAGTTAACCAAGAATGGAAGGGAGTTTAGATTAGGGAGTTCAGTATTAACTCCCTTTTGAGTTATTTTATAATGGTGGATCATATTCTCCAACTCGTGTAAGGAGTTAAAGTTAAACTCCCTAATCTGAACTCCCTTTGCTTTAACTCCCCAATGGGTGGGACTTTTATAGCATCCCCTGGGGAGTTAAAATTCAACTCCTTTCTTTTACAGTGTAGATATCTCGTAAGGATTTTATTTTAGAGAAAAACGGCAAAGGAAAAGGTGGTCCAATTAGGCCCTTGGGCCTAATCGCGAGTTCCATGTTTTAATAGATTTTTTTGATACACCCTGTATATGTAATTCGTTTCTGAATCATTAATTTAATTTTATGATCAAAAACCTAAGTCGACTTATAGGTCGTTCTTCGAGCGAACGGCTTAAATGTTCTAAATAATAAAAAAATTAGCAATATAATCACATTTGGATTTAGCTAAAGTATAGTTAAACATATTAGCTAAGGTATAGCTAATTATTTTTCTTTCGTGTGGTCAAAATCCAAAAATATCTCTATATTATAAAGTATATAAATAATTGTAAAATATTTCCAAGTTCAATTTTCCTTAGAATGCTTGGTTCACAAACAAAAGCTAATCTCATTTTTGTTGCAACTCAAAATGAGTTAATGTTAAACGACATAGACAGTGGTGCCACCAACCTGACTCATTTTGAGACCGCAGGTTTTTTGCAATTGCAACAATTAGTTACTGTAACCATTTAGTTAATCACCCTAAGCATTTCGTTAATAAGGTAACTATAATTAAATAGATATTACAACAAACTGAATAGTTAAATCAACTAATAAAATAGTTATGCCAACCAATAAAAATAGTTTACTAACTAAAAATGGACACCTCAAAAATGGTAACCCCAACCAATCTTTTCTCAGTGTGGTTATAATAATAGGATATACATATACATATATATATTTTTTTTGTTGCATTAAATTGATAACATTTTATATTATATAAATTATATTCAGAATTGTATAGTAAAGCTTCTATTTGCCATAAAGTTTCATAAAAATGTGACACACATTCTATTTCATCAGTTAAAACTTTGATTCATTATATAGGGGAGGGTTGATATCGTGATGTTGATAATTTCATAATTTACGAACAATAATGGGCTTAGCAAAAGAGGCAGGTCAAATAACGAGGATATAATGCGATACAGCAGTGTGATATCACTGTGTGAACATTACCCGAAGCAACAATCGTTTTGACGCTCACAAAAGAAAAGCTTCGCTGATTATACACTTTTGTTGAAAAGCTTGTTTTCTAACACAATATAAAGTTTTCCTATATATACACAATTTTATTATAATTTCACTGTAATAAACATTCTCAGTTTTTTTATCTACATTGAAAAATCATCAATATTTTCAAAGAAAAAAAAATATATTAATCACTAAAATTATACAAAATTGTATTAATTTTTTTTTTCAATCGTACATTACATCTATTTGTTTTTGTTTTTTAACAACTCTTTTTACTCTAATTAATTCCTATTATATAGAAAATTTTATAAACTTCGCGATTGATAAAATGCCCTTGTATTTTGTATATATGTACATTTCAGTTGGTCACAACAAAAAGATTAATAGGAACATTTTGCTTTTGTTGGCTAAACAAAAGCGGGAAAATTTGCGATCAGGAAAATTATTATCTCGTCAGCGTTTTTTTTTTTTTTTTTTTTCTTTTTTAACAGTACATCGAAAAGTTTCGCAGAGCATGCGGATACGTAAACGAGACGTATTGTTTGGTGTGCGTCAATAGATCTTCTTTGGTAAATCGAATTTCACTTTGTTTGGCAGTCTAGCCAATATTCCGTATTCCGTTCGATGCGTGGCGCCGTCGCCATATCAAAATAGAACATGCCACAATAACTTATTCGGCCGAACAAAATGGGGTAGTATTTTATAGAGTCCCGTTGGGTTACATACGATGAATACGTCAACGGCTGGGAACGTGTGACTGGAATATCATAATCCGTCAACGAAGTCGCGGCACGTGAATCGCGACTTTTTTTTTCCCTCCGGGATAATCGTCAAACATTTATTTTTCCTGATAACTTTCATTCATGAAATTCTCGCCATTTTTTTTTATATTGTATATACACCTTTTTTATAAAATACCCTACATTTTATACGCTTCCAAATAAAAAACTATATATGTACATATATTGCATCAATAAAATATACGATACAAACATTTTAATTAACTATACAGAATTATAAAAAATATTTTTATATGAAGGTTTTTTTTTTTTTTTTATTTAAAAAAATACGAAGCAGTTGATTCAATTAATGATATTTATTCAAAAGTTGAATAATAAATTAAATTACAATTTTGGCAAAGATTGTTAAAATAATATAAATTTTACAAAATTACACGGAAAAAAAGAAATTGCTTATACAGATGCTCCCCGTGCAGAAATTTTCCTACTTAGTTCTACTTTAAGTAAGCCTCTCTCATGGCCCTTGTCAGTTTTTCCGCACAAGTCTGGCATTTCCCAGATTAAACGACAGTTACTTGGTTATGCCATGTTTGCAATATAACCTAGAAAACTACATATCAAGGCAGTGGAAAGGCCCTTGCCAGTTTGTCCACAAGTATGGCATTCCTTAGAGCAACTCGGTCTTGCCATAATTTTATGAAATAACCTCAAAATAAAAAGTAATTTTTAACACCAAATAAAACTATAATAAAATTAATTTTCCATGCAAAATATTTTATCAAGTAATAATTATTTAATAATAATAATATTTATGAATTTTAAATTATTTAAATAACAATTAATTAATTTTATTTTATCAACAACTGAAAAGAAATAAGTGATTTTTTCTTTACAAAAATTAAAATTTATTTGTCTTTTTTTAACTATATTATCTATATTTTAGATAATAAGAAAAATTATGTTCCTAAGTTATAATAAAATAAAAAAAAGAAAATATTGACTTATGTTAAATAAATTATTTAACATTAAAAATAAATTATAATTTATATATAATTATTGTTTCTTTACTGTTCTGCTCCCCAAGTCTTCATTTCCTCAGTCGCAACTTATTAGATCAATTTTGTATTTATTTTCTCACGTTAAGTTGGCGTAATGGTTAGTGTGTTAGATTGCGGAGCGTTAGATTAGGGGGTTCGATTCCATAGCGAGTGTTAAATATTTTTTAAAATTTATGTAAGCGATTGCGTTAAATAATAATAGGTAATCCAGTAATAAATAATGTGTTAATTGTATATAATTAATTCCACCCGTGTAGAAAAGTGATGTGGGCCCCCAGTGGGGGCCCTTATGGATCGCCCTCATGTCATGAGGGGCGCATATGGATGATCCATAGGGGCCCCTCATGGAAACGACATGCTCATCGATGAGGGCGCCCGCATGGGCGATCCATGAGGGTGCCCCTACGGGCGCCCTTATGGGCCCTCACGTTTGCCCTCATCTTGCCCTCAAGTCTGCCATAATGTTTTTTAATCAATAATATTAATAATAAAAGTTAATTAATAATAAATAAGCTTAAGTTATGAATAAATAACATATTTATTTAATAATTATTCAATTTTAAATTAAATTCTTACTCAAATTGAATTTATTAATTAACGTTCTAATTAATTAACTGTCGGATATAATTAAAAGTAATAATAAATTAATTAATTAAAAAATTAAAAAATATGTAATTTATGCATACTATTAACGGATATTTTCATTTTTCAATTAATTCATACATAGAATTAATGATTAAACGCAAACCTGAGAAATAAATAAATCTAACGCATGGGGGGAATCGAACCTACGACCTACGGACTATGAGTCTAACGCTTTACCAACTACTCTACGCACGCTACTTCAAAACGAATGCTAACTTCTTGATGCTATTTAAACTTCAAAAATACCTAACAAAGAAAAGTGCTTAACATCATTTAGTTAAAGTTAAGATATTAAATTATATTTTCCAATCAAATGCAATTTATAAAATATAATTAATTATATGCTTTATGATTATTATCATGAATCATCTCAGGTGAATTTTCAAAAAAAAGTGTAAATATATTTTTATTAAAAACGCGTTTTTCGTTGTTCTGAATCATTGGAAACATTCATTTTGTGTTGATGAAAAAATATTTGAATTTTGGACTTAGAAAATTTTGCTAATCGATCATGAGGGCGATCCATGCGGGGCCCCTACGTTGCCCCTCATGGATTCGCCATATGGATCAGCCCTCATGGGCCCCCGCCGGGGGCCCCGAACTCTTGAGGGCAAGATCGTGGCTTTTTCCACACGGGGCATATTTAATTTTTTTGTTTAGTGTTGGTGTTACTACATATTTGAAGTTGGGTCGACTTTGGGATTATTATTTGTCAGGCTAGAATTGTGCATTCTTCTGTTTTTGTTTTGTTACAAGTTTTTGTTGCTTACTAATTCAATCAATTACTCATTACAACTGATTATAAGCCTGTAGTACATTTTTTACTGATTGTTATTTTTGTCACAAAATATAGGGTAATTCCCAGGAAAACTCTCATGGCCCTGGCAAGTTTATCCCTAAGTAGGGCAAATCCTTGCAAAACCGTCTCAAGCCATTACTAGGACCTTGCCAGTTTGCCATGTCAGGCCCTTGCCAGAATCCAGGCGTACTGTGAAGGGCCTTGAGAGGCCCAGACCATAATTTCTGCACGGGTCACTGATGTTTGCTATATCCGATCTATCAAAATTAGTATAACCACAGCTAAATTTTTTGCCATGACAATGAAAAAGTTTGCTGTGATAAACAATATTAATCTTAATTTTTAATTAGGCAACATTTTTTTATACGTTTAATTTAATGAAATTTAAACATTCAAAATTAAAAGTATATTTGTATTTTTATAAAAAATCTAAATTGTACATAAAACAGGTATTTGTGAATGATTTATAATTCATACGTATTGGTGAATGCGGTTTTGTGGGAACGTTGGGTGAGGAATATAATCGAAACTAAATCATAGTATATAGCCGTGAGTTATTAATCATAATGGAAAAATAATTATCGAGCTATAACAGTAGAGCTTGGACAGTCATTTCTAATAAATCGACCAGCAGTCAATGAATCGCTCCTAATTGTGAAGAATGGTTGTGCATTTATATACACCAACGATTGCTGATTCGAGACTGTCGATGTATATATCCGGCAACAAGTTCCTATTATCATTCACTGACTGCAACTATTCGATACACTTTATTATATTACATATACATAGTATATATATACACATTTTTCAACATTTCATTATCTCACATTGTCGTTTACATAAATAATTCATTTAACTATATCAGTATAATTGATATCGTTAGGTACAAATTTTTTATCTTAATATTGATGTAATGACAATATTTTACTAAATTCTCATAAGTTTTTTTTACTGTAAAATCTCTTAAAAACTTCTCCATTTTTAATTTTGAACGTATTTTAATCCTTGTAAAAATCATCGATTGAATTTATGTAAAATAAATCACTAAAATTATATTTAACTGATAATATGGACTCGCATAATTAAATCCCAAATGTAATTTGTCATAAAATCATTTGATATAAAATTAATTTGACATATACTCTCTAAATCTGAATTAGTAAATACGTTTACTAATTTGTATTAGTGACTAATTTTTTTCTTTAGAATTAGTAAAATTTTACTAATTCAGAAGCAAAAAGTGATTCACTAATTCAAATTAGTAAACTTTTTTATTAATTTAGATTTAGAGAGTAAATCTCATATGACGTGAATTTCACTTGACATAGGGGAAGGTGGGGGAATTGGAGCCCCTTAAGGAAAATGACTAGGGTAAGTCCGGGGGAGTTGGCCATGTGGGAGAGATGGCCAATTCAAATATTTTATAGAATTTGCTGCTAGGTATCGCTTATTAAAGATTAGTTCGCTTTGTTTTGTGGCAAAACACAATTAAAAGAAAAAACTTCACGAAAAATATTGAAAAAGTATGTAAAAATCAGATTTGTTATTTTGCCTAGTTCAGAAAAAAAGTGATGAGTTTACGTTTCTCACTGGTGTTATGTTATTTTATAGAATAATTTTGAATTTCATCTTTTTTTGTAAAGTACATGACCCGAGTTTTGTCATAACTTTATATTTATTCAAAAAATTTATTTATTTATTTAAATTTTAGTTGTGTCAATTTGTCACCTGACATTAGGAGAGATGGCCATGTTTTTTCGAGGTGAGATGGCCATACTGTTTAAGTTATTGGCACCCTTGAGATTCGTGTGTTCGCTAAAAAAAACATTAATTCTGTGGCAAATGACATTTTTTATGAAATATATTACAACAAGACACTCCAACAAAGATTTTCAAATTTAAATATGATCAAATAAAATAATCACTATTGTGTAATTAAATCTGAAAAACGTTTATAAACAATCATAATACAGGTCGACAAAATAAGACTTTTTTATATATATAGCGGAGTGGTTTCCAATGTATGTTTGTGAGCTGAACCCGATTCCGGGTTCCAAAATTGCGTATAACATCAGGATTTTGAATTACGTGGAGGTAAAGTCTCCAAAAACAGTGTTTTTGAGGGTTTTCATTATCTTTTTATTCCTTAACCAGACGTGCTAGACACTTCTATATATGCTTAAATTAAAGCTTAGATCGTACACTTTAAGACTTATTTACACAGGATTAAAAAAATTTTTAATTTTGAAAAAAATGGGGGTAAATACCTCAAAAATCTTTTTAGGTGACTTGAACCTAATTTTTATGTAAAATTTCAAATTTTTTTTTCCTTGCGCATATGAGTGTTAAAGTGTAAGATATAAGATTTAATTTAAGCCTATATATAGAAGCCTCTATCACAGAAAAAACTTGGACTCATTTTTGTTGCAACTCATTTTCTTTTGGGTATCGAAATGAGTATGGGACAAACTTCATGTTATTCAAAATGATATTGGCTGGAATTTCAGATTTCTAAGTTGGCATCATAAGCAGAGTAATTTTGTATTTCAATTATTGTTTCTAATATTTCAACAACACCAGAAAGATTATTTTGACCAGTACGAATATTTAGAAGTTTTTAAATAAAAATTATTTATTATTATTTACGTAGATAATAATTAATTTCATAAGTTTTTAAATTTACCGCTATTATTTAAGTTGGCAGTACCGTTCCTGTTGTCAAAACACATGTTTTCATTTTTCTAACCTAAAAACATATTTCCTTTATTATTTTATTACGCGATTACAAGCAATTTTTAATCAAATATATTAAGTCTAGCGTGTTATTTACTTCTTTGTAATTATTATATTTCATGTTTTTGTGCAAAATTATTCGTTATTTCACAATATTTTTCCATTTTTCTTTTTCTCAAAATGAAACTTGCCTGTTTCATTTTGATACTTTTACCTTAGAACTCGAAATGAAACAACCAGTTTCATTTTTGTTGCGAATCAAATTGAGTATAGAATCTATACTCAATTTGAATTCAGGTTTTTTCTGTGATCACGTCAGGTTAAGGAGAAAAATAATACTGAAAACCCTCAAAAACACGGGTTTTTGGAGACTTTACCCCTACTTTACTCAAAATCCTGACGTGATACGCAATTTTGTAACCAGGGATCGTGTTCAGGACACAAAAATAAATTGGAAACCACTCTGATATCTCAAAAAAATACCTTGTAGACTTGTTGTGTTGGTGAGACAGAAAAACAGAGAGCGCTTATCGAAGACTGGATTCAGTGCAATGATTGTCACCTTTGACTTCATGAAAATTGCACTGAATTTAATGATAAATGTTCGAAATGTGGTCAGAAGAAGAAAAGAAGACATTAATTACTTTTAATAAAGAATTCTGATAAAGCGAAAAGCCAAAGAATGATTTTAAAGTATTGGCCATCTTCCCCGTACATTCCGGGAGAGATGGCCAAACGTGTTTTTTAAAAAATATTAATTTTAAGATTGTTTACATTTAAAAAATTTATCATTTCTATTATTATTTGTAAGTTAAATGTTCAATGTTTAATTAACAATAAAAGTTAATACATAAATCACTTTTTTCTTATTTTTACAGGCCTTTAAAAAAACTATGGCCAACTCCCCCGGACTTACCCTAAAGCTTAGATCGTACACTTTAAGACTCATTTACGCGGGATTAAAAAAAAATTTTTAATTTTGAAAAAAATGGGGGTAAATACCCCAAAAATCTTTTTAGGTGACTTGAACATAATTTTTATGTAAAATTTCAAATTTTTTTTTCCTTGCGCATATGAGTCTTAAAGTGTAAGATATAAGATTTAATTTAATAGAAGTCTCTATCACGTCAGGTTAAGGAGAAAAAAAATACTGAAAACCCTCAAAAACACGGGTTTTTGAGACTTTACCCCCACTTTACTCAAAATCCTGATGTGATACGCAATTTTGTAACCCGAGATCGTGTTCAGGACTAAGAAAATATTCTAATTTTAAGAATATTATATACAGAAATTAAGTATAAAATATTCTAAAATAGGTGCCAAGTATATTATACATTAAATTTTAGAATACTTTTTTTTCGGTGTAATGAATTTTATATCATGAAATTTATATGAAATGAAATTTGCGTCACATGAATTTTATGTTAAATGTAATTTATGTAAAATTAAATTTGAGGTTTAATAATGCGAATCGTTTTTACTAGGCGCATTTTTTTATATGTATATAATATGCAGTTTTTTCGTTTCATAAAATTTTTAACCTTTCTTGAATAAAAAAAAGGTAGGTATACGCTTCTAAGAAGTGTTATCATCACTTGAGATGACTGTTGAGATTACATATGACGTCAAGGATATCTATAGACATTGAGATACAATAGTGAACTGTCACTATTATGGGGGGACATTGTACTGAACCGATATGAGTTGCGCGTGGCCCGGGGTGTACAAGAGCAATATCGAGCTTCAACTTGGACCCTTCGTCCACCTTTTCATTTGGCCCATATATAGACAGCATGGGAGAAGAGAAAGAGATACTGATACAAGATCTTGATTTCTTCGTTTGTTTTCACTCCAAGCAAAACTCTAACCCCTGTCTTCGAATATCTTGCGGGAAAAGAATATTTGAGCATTCACGAAAAATCAATCAACCTTCATAAATTTTTTTTTTTTCTAAAAGGGTTCTTGAATTTTATTTTTACCCTTAACACTTAATTTTTTTTTTAAAAGTCAATTTTTTACATATTTAATTATTTATTTGATAATAGTCAAGTAACCAATTATTTGAATCAATTAAATTTTTTTTTTCAGTGTACTCAGTGAAATTTTTGCTTGAATTGTTTGAATATAAATTTTGATTTGACTTATTACATCAAGATGTTGTACAATTATAATAAAAGATTATTAAAGGTTCGCGCGTAAAAAACAAAATTTAAAAATCTATTTTCTAATATAAAAAAAATTGTTTTATTTAGAGAAGAATAATTTGAATGAAATGAAATTTTTTTTTTTTTGAAATATTTTAAATTGATAGATTACGATGAGTTTGCAAATATAATTGTTGGAACAAAACTTTTAGCAAATCATTATTATTTTTAATTTAATGTGAAAATGAAAAACCGGTATTATCAGTTTTCTATACATACGTTTAAAAAAGATTACGTGTTTCTAAATTTCCATAAATTATTATTAGGTTTAAAACAATACAGAATCTCTACATTTACATATTTGTAGGAGTCAATATAGTTTTAGTCATTTCGCTAAATATGCAATTTTATAAGTATTTTATTTTATTTTTTTTATTTTATAATTTTTACTGGCACATGACAATGAATCCTTATACTATTTTTGAGTCCTACACAAAATATTTGCTAAATATATAGTAGTTAAAGAAATTTTTTTTTTAAATAACCTATAAACATTCTTTTTGCTACAAAAGTAAATTATACCATAAAATATAATTCCTTCTTTAAATCTCAAATTATTCTATTTTTAGGAAAGTACAACTTATTTTTTAAAATTACAGAAAATGATGATTTTGCAATTTTTTAATTTATCAAACATTTTACAATGATCTAATCATGACTTGCTCACTGTTTGTAAATAAAAAGAAATAATATAGTTTATAATGCCTCAGTTCTCGTTTATCGTTTCCACAATGCTGAAGTGCATAATATAACGGTATTAGTACAGTTTCTCATTGAAAGTTGTATAGTGTAATTGTGGTAATACTTTAAAACATTGATTTTCCTATCTTGGTAGTAAAATATTTTGCAAAATTGATAAATCACCATAGTTGTACTGTAATGTGGATTAGATTGAATATTTATTAAAGTTTAAAGTTGAAAAATAAATCATTATGTGGGAATTAGTTGAATCTGTATTACATTTCAAATTATTTTGGATCACATCTTTTGTGTTTGCTATTTATTTCTATCTGAAATTTGTAACTTACAATTATTTCAAAAAAAATGATATACCAGCAGAGGATTCAATAATACCATTTGGAAGTTTATTGCCTATGGCCCTTGGACAAAAGTGCATTGGTAAAATAATTTAATTTAAAAAAAAAAATAAATTATATACACATAAATAGTGGTAAAGTATTCGATGAAAACTAATTTATTTTCAAGGTCACTTAATCAAGGAAAGTTACGATCGTCACAAAAAACATCCTTTTCATGGATTATACATGCTTCATACACCAGAGTTAATAATAAACGATCCTGATTTAATTCGTCTTATTTTAGTGAAAGATTTTAATTATTTTCAAGATCGTGGCTTACATTTTAATAAAGAGCTCGATCCATTATCAGCTCATTTATTCTTTCTTCCTGGCGAAGAATGGAAACATCTGAGATCGAAACTTTCGCCGACATTTACCTCAGGTAAAATAAAACAATTTTTTCCCTTAATGGAAAAAATAGGTAAAGATCTTACAAGAGAGTTGGATATTTGCGTTCAAAAATCAAACACAGTGGAAATTAAGGATCTAATGGGCAGGTAATGATTGTGTAAAGTATTTGAATAATTATTTTAAAATTATTTAAAATTAAGTACGCCACAGTAAACTTGGTTGTATCTTTTTCTATTGCAAAGTTTTGATGCACATAAGTTATATCAAAAAGAGATCGTTTTGTGTATAATTTTTAGAAATGATACACGAAACGGTCTCATTTTTTGATGCAAAAAATTTAATCAATTTATATCAATCATGGCCGAATTGAATCGACTCAAAATTAAACGAATTTTTTTCAGATATTTTGGTAATAGTACAATTGCGGAGACCATTTCACTATTCAATTTGAAAATGAAAATAACAGAAAATCAAAGACAATGTGCAATTCGATAATTAAAAAGTGACAGCTTATAAACATAACCTAAAATGCATGAGAAAAAATTTGTCGATAAAATCAATATAGCCGAGCTTTTTAGAAGGTAGATGGCAGTTTTGCTTTTTATAAAAACGATTCAGAAAAAATTTAAAGAAAGAAAATAGATGAGTGCTGCCATCTACCTTCTAAAAAGCTCGGCTATATTGATTTTATCGACATATTTTTTCTCATGCATTTTAGGTTATGTTTATAAGCTGTCACTTTTTAATTATCGAATTGCACATATTGTCTTTGATTTTCTGTTATTTTCATTTTCAAATTAAATAGTGAAATGGTCTCCGCAATTGTACTATTACCAAAATATCTGAAAAAAATTCGTTTAATTTTGAGTCGATTCAATGCGGCCATGATTGATATAAATTGATTAAATTTTTTGCATCAAGAAATGAGACTACAAAAAAAATGATACACAAAACGATCTCTTTTTGATATAACTTATGTGCATCAAAACGTTGCAAAGATTTGATGCAATTTTTGGTCTCAATTTGATACTTTTAGGAAAACTGTGCGTATGTTACAAATTTTATGTAGCATTTTACAAAAATATGGTGATGATTTTTTTTTATTTGACAAATTAAAAATTGTAATAAAAATTTTGAAACTGGCAAATTGTACTCATGATTTATAGGGAATATTTATGAGTATCTGTTTTTCTATACGTAGATTCACAACTGATATGATTTCCTCTATTGCATTTGGTTTGGAATCTAACAGTTTACAAAATCCAAACACAGATTTTCGTGTGTATGGGAAAAAGTCCTTGGATACACATCCAGTGAAAGCAATCTTTGGATTCTTTTGGTCCAGATTTCTCGATATTTTGAGAGTGCCTTTTACTCCTAAAGACGTTACACATTTTTTTCAAACAGTCTTCAGTGATGTAATAGATCACAGACGAAAAAATAATACGGTCAGAAAAGATTTTCTCAATTTATTAATTCAGCTTATTGATCATGGAGAAGTCGAGCGAGATGAACAAACGAATAATTCACAAAAGAAACAACAATCTGGTAATTATTGTATTGTTGCGTATCAAATTAAATTTATCGTCATCAAGGTTAATAAAATTTTGGTTGCCTATCCAAATTGAGTACGAGTTAGCGTACGTTATACTCTTAAAATGAAAGCAATTTTTTTCTATTTTAGCAAAAATAGCCGATACAATTAGCATGTCAGCAGCATGTGCACAAAGTTTTGTATTTTTTATTGCGGGATTTGAAACTTCATCATCAACAACTACATATTGTTTACATGAATTGGCTCAAAATCTAGAGATTCAAGAAAAATTACGCAAAGAAATTAACAGTACCTTGGGAGGTCGCAATACGTTGACTTACGAAGATATACAGGGAATAAGTTATCTCGATAAAGTTGTATCAGGTAAATTTTTTATTAGTGTGGATAGATTTTGATTGAGCAAACAATTAGTTCAGATGCAAAATAACTTATTATTTGTTTATCCATCAGAAACATTGAGAAAGTATCCAATTCTTCCAATTTTGAACCGTATCTGTCTGAAAGATTACCAAATTCCCAATTCTAATTTTTATATTAAAAAAGGAATGAAAATCATTATCCCCGTATTGGGTTTGCATAATGATCCAAATATTTATCCAAACCCTGAAGAATTCAGACCAGAGCGTTTTGATTCTGATCAAGTTGCCAAAAGAAATTCATTTGCTTATTTACCATTTGGAGAAGGACCAAGGATTTGTATTGGTATTGTGCTATACAATTTAATACAATTGAATATATATAAATTATTAGATGTGCGATTCCAAGTGAGATTTTGACTTTTTCGGAGTAGGTTAACCGATTGCAATGAAACTTTGGAATTTTGTTATATATAGTAAGACTAATCTTTAACGTAAATTTCAGCCTAAAATATTTGTTAGTTTACGAGATTTGCAATAATAACAAAAAATTTAAAACTGCTATATCTTCCGTTCTAATAAACGGATTGAGGTCTACTTTTTTTTAAAATGTCAAGGAAAATGAGAGGAATAAATCTCTTTCAGAACATTTTTTTATAATTTTACAACTAAAAAAATTATTAAATAATAATTGAATAACTTTCGCGCGACTAACTAAAATTCAATCACTTAAACGCTAAAATGATCTTACCTGTGTTTTCTTTAATGTTCCAAAGGATTTTTATTGTAAATGTAAGTTTAACTTAAGAAATTTTATTAATTTATTAGTATAAACAATTGAGATTTCTGCTAGTTGACGTGCAGACGACATTGCGCACGCAGCATTCTCACATAGCCAACTGACGTGATTCGTGGACTAAATTGGCTATGTGAGAATGCTGCGTGCGCAATGTCGTCTGCACGTCAACTAGCAGAAATCTCAATTGTTTATACTAATAAATTAATAAAATTTCTTAAGTTAAACTTACATTTACAATAAAAATCCTTTGGAACATTAAAGAAAACACAGGTAAGATCATTTTAGCGTTTAAGTGATTGAATTTTAGTTAGTCGCGCGAAAGTTATTCAATTATTATTTAATAATTTTTTTAGTTGTAAAATTATAAAAAAATGTTCTGAAAGAGATTTATTCCTCTCATTTTCCTTGACATTTTAAAAAAAAGTAGACCTCAATCCGTTTATTAGAACGGAAGATATAGCAGTTTTAAATTTTTTGTTATTATTGCAAATCTCGTAAACTAACAAATATTTTAGGCTGAAATTTACGTTAAAGATTAGTCTTACTATATATAACAAAATTCCAAAGTTTCATTGCAATCGGTTAACCTACTCCGAAAAAGTCAAAATCTCACTTGGAATCGCACAGATAATTAATAACTCTATTACCATCCTTGTTATTAATATTTCAGGAAAACGATTTGGGCTTCTACAAGTAAAAGTTGCTTTAATTAAAATATTGACAGAGTTTAAAATTACGATTTGTGAAAAAACTGAAATTCCACTGAAGCCAACAAAGCGTAATATACTTATTATGCCGGAAAGTGATGTATTTTTAAGAGTTGAGAGATTAATAAAGTAAATTTTTTTGGAATGGTATGTCTTAACTTCAATCTTTTATAAACATAAGCCTATGTAGGATTATCTTATAGAGGCATTTATGCGTCAATGTGTGTATTTATATGATGCACCCAAAAAAAAGTAATCTTATACTTAGAGGAAAATTCCTCTTCTAATATCCTCTAAATATTTCCTCTTAAAACAAGATTATTCAATTGAAATGTAGAATATTTTTATTCTTCATTTTAATGGAAGAATGACAAAAGGATTCCTTTTGTATTTTCCTCTTTCATTAAGATTTTCCGTTTTAAATTTAGAAGATTTAAAAAAAGGAAACGGAAAAAAATAATGTAATCGTTTGATCCCTTTCCCTGGGTATGATAGTTGTGAAGTTGTTTTTTAACCTTTCAGTTTTAATATTTCTGGTAAAATGTCAACAAAAAGGACAAAAAAATGGATTTGCTTTATTAAAAATACAGAAAATATAGTTAAATTCAAATTAAATGAATATTTTTAACGCTATTTTTAGATTTAAAAAAATTTGGATATTTCTTGTGAAATTTTACTACTCAGGTAAATAGAAATACTATAACCCCATTTTTGAATCTTTCGAATTTTTTAAATCTTTTTATTTACTTTTTTAAAAAAGTTTTAAAACGTTAAATAATTTCATATATGAAATTTTTTTCTGTCCTATAAAAAATGTTAACTTTTAAACATATCATCATGTTTTAAAATTGTTTTTGCGCTGAAAATCTCGTTGATCATTACAACTGATTAATGAAAACTTATTTTTTGTATTTTAATTATCAATATAAAATGTTGATAATTAACCAAAAACATGACATTGTTAATGTTATATTAAAAAACAATTTTTATTATTATATTGAAATGAACTATTATAATTTTACTTAATTTTAATTTAAAAATGTATTTTCTGCAAAGATTTTATTATTTGATTGAAATTATAAATATTTTATTGATGGCTTTGACATTAAAAACAATTTTACGAGGTTTAGATGTCGACATTTAATTTAAGAGGAAAATCCTCTTAAATGAAGAATAATAATTTTGATACCAAAATTAAGAGGAAAATATGCATTTATTTTAGAGGAATCCTCTAGATTGAAAATTACTTTTTTTAGGGTGTGTACATATTCCACGCCAAAGTGAAAGTCCATTTGCAATTGCATCTCCAATTTTTTTGAGATTTTTTTACTTTTAGTATTAATTGAGACTAGTTTCCATGAATTTCTTCAAATTTTTTTAGCAAGCCGTTTTCGAGTTATGGAATTTTGAAAATTGGATAATTTTCATGACTTTTAATTTTTGAATGCTCATAACTTCCTTAAAAATGCATCAATTTTAAAAGTCTTTTTTTTTTTTTTTAATGTGTGTTTTTAAACGTACTTCACTTTTAAGCCTAGCCCGATAACGGGCAAACAATTTTTACAATATTTTCGGAATTTTTCAAAAATTTTTGAATTTTGAATTTTTTAAAAATATTTTTGGTTTTTTTTTTATAATACGTACTTTTATGTATTTTGATGCGCTGATTACGAAAATCATATAGTGACAATACCCAAAAATTAGATTTTTATTGTGAAAACCATAAAAAAGTCTCAAAATTTATATGGTTTTTTTCGTTTATCGGGTAATTTGATGTTTAGGAATTATACTAGCAGATCATTAGCCGTAGTGAATTTTCATTTATGCACCCTCAATTCTATTCACTCAACCCTTCTTGTTCATTTTCTAATGAGACATATAAACATTATCTTATGAAAAAATTTGTTAATTGACTATTATTAAATAAATATTTCATAATTATTATTTGCCTAAACATTTATATCTCAAAACTTAACGATTTTATTTAAATCGTAATTTATAATCGAGAATTGATTGGTTTACCAAAAAGTAAAATAAAAATAAAATTATTATTTTTGTAATGTTAATAATAACAATAATGATAGTAAGAATTTTAATAATAGGTAATTAATTATGGTAAATAATAATAATAAAAAAAATTATTTATGACAAAAAAACCAATTGGGAATGATAACAATGAATTATAATAAAATAATAAGTATATATAATTTAATATCTGAAAATCAATCGAATTTCAGAAAAATAAGTTTTTATAGTATTTCTAGAATGATACAACACAATTCACGATGAAAAAAAAAAAATAAACAAATCCCATTGGAAAGCACCAAAGCCACTCAATGACCGCATGGACAGGAAAAGCTTAAAGCTTCTCTTTGTGCTTTTGTGGTTAATACGATCCAATTCAGGTCTTTCTACTTGGTCTAGGGCAACGTAGTGGTATCAGAATCCTAAATCCTGTTTTGCGTTCATTGTCCACCGCCTATCCAGCTTTTCGTCCTTTCAAAACTTCCGAAGCTCCCCATATATATATGTATCTCCCCCTTTTCTATTTGTACATACGTGCAAATGTTTTTATGCACTCAAACTTACGTTTACGAATTTGTCACATGTACTTGTTGAATGTAAAATGATCTTGAATCATTATTCATTTCAATAATACTTGAGATAAACTTTTGAAATATAAAAAATTTTTAGTTTTTAATTAGAAAACGTTTTATTGATTTATAGCAATAAAAATATTTTATTTTGAGAAATTTGTTTTGTTAAAAAAATGTACGATTTCATTAGAAGTTTCAATTAATAAAGATATAATTTTTCTTTTATTTATATTTAATTGTATTTTGAAGGGACTGCGTTTACAGGGAAAATAGGTCGTGGAAATTTTTTAGTTTTCTCTACATGAGAAGGTCGGTATTTGTTAGAAATGATAATTTTTTTTGCAGAGATGTTTCACTTTTAAAGATCTTTATTCAATATTAAATAAATTCACTTGTTTTTAGGGTTCCGTACTCGGTTCGGAACCCTATTAATATCGGTTTTTTTGAAATCGTGTACCCCCCCCCCCTAGCGGCCACATAAATTTATCTGGAGGGCTGAAAATTAGTACACATATGTATTTTCGCGTGTAGATTACAGGAAAATTATAGCGAACTTGATTGGAATTGATTAACATAGCGTTGTCAAGGAAAAACCATGAATTTTTACGAAAAATGCCTAAAAATGACTATGTACCCCCCCCCTAGCGGCCACATCTTTTGACATAAAGAGCTCAAATTTGATACACTTACGTATTTTTACGTGAAAATTACAGGAAAATTATAGCGAACTTGATTCGGATTAATTTACATAGCGTTGTCAAGGAAAAATCAAAAATTTCGAAAAAAATAATTTATTCTCCCTAGCGCACACAATATTCAACCCAGACAGATCATATTTAGTATACAAATGTATTTTTACGGGAAAAATACAGGGGAAAAAAAGCGGTCACGATTAGAGTTGATGATTAACTTTTTATCAAGTTTTTCAAGAAAAAATGACAATTTTAGGAAAAAAATGTATTTTTCCACCAAAAACGAACAAAATTTTATTTAAAGGAAATTAAATTTATATATTTTAACGTATTTTTACGTGTAGATTACAAAAAAAATATAGCAAGGATGATTGGAGTTGATTTTTCTGGAATTAATAAACAAATTTTATTTTTTAGATAACTTTCGATTTTTCCTTGACAAGCAGCTACTAGCCTTATATCAATATCTTAAGTTTTATCTCTTTTTGACTTAGAAAGATAAAATTTAATATTCAATATATTTTTAAAATGTAAATACAATAAAAATATTGCGAGTTGAAATAAAATTATGTTTCTTATATTTTTTTAGTAAAATATTTTTTAAAAAATAAAATCGGACAAGTGCGAGTTACACTCGCACTGAAATCGAGGGTTCCGTACTCGAAGCGAACTTATTTGGTATAAAAACAAATGTTTAAAAAATATGTGTTGTATGACAACTAATATAAGTGATACGAAGAGGAACAATTTTCTTGAATTTTACAAAATTGTTCCTTTTTGTATCACTTATATTAGTTGTCATACAACACATATTTTTTAAACATTTGTTTTTATACCAAATAAGTTCGCTTCGAGTACGGAACCCTCGATTTCAGTGCGAGTGTAACTCGCACTTGTCCGATTTTTTTAGTTACATGATTAAAGTATAAAATTAAAAAAAAAAAATTCTAAATTTAAATAAAAGAAAAATTGTTTAACAATTTACATTTCAATAAAAATGTTTTTCTGAGAAAATTACTGACTTCGCATTATATAAATTCTTATTAAACAAAAGAAAAAAAAGTTGCATAACATATTTACATTACGAGCATAATTGACTATAAAAAAATTTATTTTTAAATTTTTTACAATATAGATGATTTATGATATTATCAGTATTCGTCGTATCGACAGTGAGTCACTCAGGTCACGTAGAGAGTTTATCCAGAGAAGAATTTCTCTTTACCAACACTAATGGTAAGAAAATAAAATAGTTACATTTTAAAAAATTTATAATATTTTAGTGATAAATTATTTTATAATAACGTTAAAGAAATAACATAAATGTTAAAAATTAATTTTTAATTTAATATTAAAATTTTTTCTACAAAGAAAAAGAATTAAATTTGGTGTATTTATTTTAATAAAATAAAATTTTTGAAATTTTAATTGCAATACTCACAGTATGTTAAACATTTGTTTTATACACAATTAAATAATTTTATTTAAATAAATTATACGTAAAGTAAAGTAGAAATGATTCTTTTATCGGATTGCCATCCAAAAGAATTTTCATTTTAACTGAAATATCGTTCATCATTTACTCAAGAGATGGCAGCACTTTGATCTCTTAACACAAAAAATTCTTAAATTTTTAAACAATGGTTATCGGTTTTAAAAAAAATACATATTAAATTCTGACTGTATTGTTTTATTAAATGATAAAAATACTCTCTAAATCTGAATTAGTAAAAATGTTTACTAATTTGCAATAGTGACTCACTTTTTGCTTCTCAATTAGTAAAATTTTACTAATTATTAGTAACTTTTACTAACAATTAGTAAAATTTAATTAATTCTAAAGCAAAAAGTGAGTCACAAATTCAAATTAGTAAACATTTTTACTAATTCAGATTTAGAGAGTAATTTTTATTTATGTATATTTTGCATTACATTTAAATAATAATATTCTTATTATTGTTATATATGGATAATAATCATTTTTTTAATAGAATATATATTTTACTTATTTTACATTACCTGATGTTTATATAATTTAATATTTTTTTCCTTTAATTTTAAAAACAAAACTTTTTTTTATTATTTTTGAAAATTTTATTTTACATACAGAACTTATTGTATTGTATATTGTACATCAAGTAATGAATAACAAAACTACAATAAAATAATTGTGAGACAATATACATAATAATGAAGTTCCTAAAATGATTTTTCATTATAAAGAGTAAATTAGATTTTATTGAGTAATTAAAGTTTTTCTTTTCTTTCTTTTTTGTTTAAAACTATATGAGTAATTAATATCTGTCTAATGAATAAATGATAAGTGCATTTACCACGAAGGCAAAATCAATATCACCTTTTCCAATGGTCGTTTTACACTTAATTGCTTGTTATATTAATTAAAATTCAGTATATATACACATCAACTAATATCAACGAGACAATTACTCGCGCTCAAAACAATAAAATTAAACGGATTGTAATTGGAATCATTTTTACTTTGTTATCTCTGAAAATAAGCCATGGTCACTTCCTTGTGCTCTGGAGCGACAAATTAAAGAATTTAATTGAGGATGTCAAATTTAAATAACCTGTGGATAACGTTTTTTTTTTTTTTTTTTTTTTTTCAATCGTCATTTTAAACCAATTTTTCCAATACAAATTAAATTTATACTTTCCATCAAACAAAAGTAATTAAACGTTTTATTCATTGTATGTAAAAATTTCTCTTTTTCTCTATTATATTAATTTAGAAAGAAATATTATTCTTTGAGTTTATATTAACGAATCATCAATCAGCAGGTATGCGTATAGAAAAAGTGTTAACCGGCTTATTATTTAATGCTTATATATATTATTTACCAGCAGAAAGTCATAATTTTTGAAAATCCGAAGGTAAGACGAGAAGTCACGTAAAGATTTTAAAGAGACCTGCCCTAAAGTCAAAAGTTAGGTGATAGATGCAACATGCGACCACACCACCTTTTGGATATATTTTGCTGAAATTGATTTATGCGCCTGACAGCTAACGTTGCTATTGTATATAGCCCAGCCATTATTGTCCATTGAACAAATTGACCACCGACGACTGAAAGCATTGTCAGTGAACGATCCCTCGAGTAAAATAGAAATCGAATGCTCAGACCAGATGTGGAAGTCGATATAAATTTTCTCGAGGCAATAGCATTACTACTATTATAGTCAAAGACTCTGTTTTACTTATTCTTATAACATATATATATATATATATATACGCTCCAGAATTTCTATATGGCCAAAGAGAGCACACAAAAGCTCATTCTTTACTGTTTGCTTGCCTTTGCTCATTTTCTCCTATAAAAGAAACGCTGACATCGCCTCTCATTCTGCATTTAATTATTCCTTTTTGTGACCTCTGATGTTTATATTTTTCCCGCAGCATTAATTTTCTCCTTTTATATTCGCCTGTCATTTAATTTGAATAATTCTCCTGTAATCATTTCCACGACTTTATATAATATAATATTGTATTATAATAAATACAATGAACTCTCAATTATAATGATCTCGCGTACAGGTTCCCTGTTAGTGAGAGACCGCTGAATCTTACCTTTTCTCTCTCTCGAAAAAAACTAAAAAATAACATTAATGTTATTTAAAAAAAATTGGTATTTTCTTGGAACACAGAAAATTAAAAGGCATTAAAATAAGCAAAATTGGATTAAAATAATAAGCGTTGCAGCTTATTTTAATGCCTTTTAATTTTCTGTGAAAATATAACCACAAATAATGATGTTCAGAATTAAATGTATAATTTATACATATTTCATTAAATTTATAAACCACCAATTCACAATTGCAATGATAGAATTCAAAATAGAGACAGAATCGACTATAAAAGATTGTATTGGTAGCAATAAAAGTTTTCAAATTATTTCCAAGTTTCCCGCATTGAATGCGCTCGGTGTATATATATATATGTATAGATGTATGGTTCTCCATTCTGTTCCACGTGGACAATTCCGTGAAGATATAGTTTTTGTGTGAATACTTTCTGATACAGATACAACTCTATTCACTTGGACGAGAATCATTTTGATCGTTGATTGGTTGGCTACACGGAAAGAAATTTAGTAGCAATATTTGATAAATCTGATAGGAAATTTTAGTATTCTCTTTTTCAAACGCGGAACATTTGGGTTTGATAACGAAAATCGGTATATTTTTACCAATAGTCTTTTTAGTAAATATATTCCAGAAATTGAAATTATTATTTCGTAAATTGATAAATTTATACGAAAAAACAGAAGTAAGTTAAATCGACGCGCACTTCGTTATTTACTAAATTTATATGAAAATTTGGAAAGATTATTTCGAAATTTGTTAAAACTATACTAAAAATTCGAAGTGGTTCAGTCGTGACAGATGACGACAGAAACTCCAACAGATTCTACGCCAAAGTTTTATCTCTTTCTCATCTCGAGGATAGACGAGGATATGAACTTTTAAATGCACACACACACATACACCGCATTGTTTTACATCGATTGGCTTATTTTTATTCCTAACCTATACTAACGATAATACGTATAACATTCGCAGAATAACGCTTCATATACAAATTTACGCTCATGTGAAAAACTGATGTGACCATTCTTATATACTAACCAGACATATTTTTCACCGCTTATGAGAAAGGTGAAATTATATTAAAACATGTTTAAAAATATAAATAAAAATCATTATTTATTGGGAAATAATTAAATATTTTATTATTTTTTGAAGAACAATTTTTTTTACTGATTTATTGTAAAATCTTCGAAATTAATTATATAAAAGAAATTCAGGTCTGTATCAAGATAATAGTAAAAAGGGGCTTGTCTAAAGAGCTTCGTCAGTCTTCGTTACCACTCGGTGAGGATCGGGCAATTCCGAACGTTCAACTTCGGCAAATTTCGTCGAATCTCGTTAACTTTGATATTTCTTTTTCAATTTTCATATCAAATATATCAAAATCTGAAATAATTATATCATTTTATAGAATTTTAATTACGAAATTTGAAATATTTGGTTAGAAAAATTGATAAAGAGCTTATTAAAATTTGACATTTTTGTGTTTCAATAAAAAGATTTCAGATTTCGTAAATATTATATCAAATTTTCTTTCCAACTATATTAAATATTCTTATTTTAATCTCAATCATTCTTAAAAATAGTATCGAAAATCGTTATCATGCCAAAATGTTCCGCAATTGTAACCAAATATACTAAAAAGTAACACCATAATATCAAATATTGCTACAAACTTTCTTTCCGTGTAAAAGCGTTGAGACAAATAAGGGATATAAAAAGTATAACAACCGAGCTATCCTGTAAGAATCTTTTCGAATATTCCCTGCTTTATTTATAATAATATGTATGTAATAATGGATAATATGCAGGGCTCATTATTATATCCCATATAAAAATCATTATTAGTTAGAATTTTCATTGTAAAGAATTTTATTTCATATATAATTATTTTTCAGACGAATTTTTATATTTTTCAAATTAGCATTTAATAAACAAAATAGAATTTTTAACGATTTTTTTAAACGTTTTTTTTTACGCAGAATTGATTGAATTAAATTGAAATTAACACTTTTGCTAACATACTTTGGCCATATATGCGGCCACTTTAGAAAAAAATATTAAACATAATTCAATTTGATTGTCAATGGGTATATTAAGGTTTTTAGGGTCACTGAATCCGAATTTGATGTCAGATTTAAAAAATTCAAAATGGCGGACACAATATGTCGGCCAAAAAAATTTTTAAATTTACCAGATTTACTTGAAAATTGTTCCTTGGAGGTTTTTGGGGTCGCTGAATTCAAATGTGAGGTCAGATTTAAAAAATCAAAATGGCGGACCCAATGTGGTGCGACCCAATATAGCGTAACATTTAAACATATAGTTTCGATTCGTTCAAAATTCGTTACACAGGGAGTTTTGTGGTCTATGAATCTAAATTTTGAATTCCTTAAATCTGACCTCAAATTTGAATTCAGCAATCGCAAAAATTCACAAGAAACAATTTTCAGGTAAAACTGGAAAATTTTTTGGTGACTAAAATCATTAGAAGTGAAAATTCACTGATAAGAAATTTAATTTCCATTGAATCAGTTTTAGGAAATAAATATAAAAAAATTAATCGTATAAGTACACAGAAAAAACCTGAATTCAAATTGAGTATAGATTCTATACTCAATTTGATTCGCAACAAAAATGAAACTGGTTGTCTCATTTCGAGTTCTAAGGTAAAAGTATCAAAATGAAACAGGCAAGTTTCATTTTGAGAAAAAGAAAAATGGAAAAATATTGTGAAATAACGAATAATTTTGCACAAAAACATGAAATATAATAATTACAAAGAAGTAAATAACACGCTAGACTTAATATGTTTGATTAAAAATTGCTTGTAATCGCGTAATAAAATAATAAAGGAAATATGTTTTTAGGTTAGAAAAATGAAAACATGTGTTTTGACAACAGGAACGGTACTGCCAACTTAAATAATAGCGGTAAATTTAAAAACTTATGAAATTAATTATTATCTACGTAAATAATAATAAATAATTTTTATTTAAAAACTTCTAAATATTCGTACTGGTCAAAATAATCTTTCTGGTGTTGTTGAAATATTAGAAACAATAATTGAAATACAAAATTACTCTACTTATGATGCCAACTTAGAAATCTGAAATTCCAGCCAATATCATTTTGAATAACATGAAGTTTGTCCCATACTCATTTCGATACCCAAAAGAAAATGAGTTGCAACAAAAATGAGTCCAAGTTTTTTCTGTGTATACAAATGCAGCATTAAAGAAATAAGAAAAATGAGTAATTTTTGAAAGTTAATTTTAAAAATCTCCCCCCCCCAAATATATATTATTAAAAAATCTATTGAAAAAAAGAATGTTTAATTTATGTATGGAAAAGAATTCCAAGTTATTATATGGCATACAATATACCTTTCAAATATTTAAAAATTATTCAGGAATTCTTGAGTATAGCGCCGTTTAGAATATAAATTGACAAACAGAAACACACGCAATGGAGTATACATAATTTAATACAATAGAGAACAAATTTTACTAAAATATTTTTAAAATAGGGTATTATATTAGAAAAGAATAGAGTATATTGATAAAGAATAAATATATATTTTTAAACAAATGTTTCCTTCTGCGTGCAGTTTAATTTAGCTAATACATACATATATATATATATATATAGTGCGGGTGCATCTGCATGAGAAAGATGTTTGTACAAAGATATCACTTGATATGCAGACAAACACGTGATAGAGAGCAATGGCAAGCTTTTTTGATATGAATTCATTCGGCTCGTATAGACTTAATTTGGGCTTCTATTGTAATATTACCTATTGTTGGGAAACTCGCACCCAGAACGGAAACAAAATACATTCGCTTGTTAAAACTTTTGTACGTTTAACTGAAACAGTACATATATACATATAGAATAATGTACAATGTAAGCAGTTGAATAGGAACACGATCCTGAAAAGAATTCAATGTATATATATATATATATATATATAACCGCGCTCATATACTATGGTTGCAAATCATCAATTCAATATACAACAAATCCATATAATATTTTTCATTACTTATAGTCGTTAAAAATCGTTAGAGATGCAATTACAATAATTTATCTCATATCGCGACAGAGTGTTTGTATTTTTAAATAATAAATATTCTCTATTGATAAATTGGAATGCAGATTGCATAATATGTATATTGTATCTTGATAGGCTGTGAATTATGCTTTTGATAAATGTTTAACAAATACTGGCTTGTTATGGAGCGAGAGTATTATGCTATAGTTTTGGGTATAATGCATCTTCACAGATAGTCTACATTAATCAACAATGTTAATGACGTTCTGTTTGCGGATCGGAATTCGCCGCAAGTCCACCCTTCATTGTCATCATCTAACCGATCGTGTATGTAGCACGTATTATGCACTTCGACCCCTACATTGCAGGTACATACGTTACTATCCACAGAGTTGAATTACCGTGTACCACCCTTAGACAAGCCAAATCCCGATTAGAGTCCAGTTTGCAATATGTTTGCATAGACTATACACGAGAATAGAAGCACTCAAAACAAAGTACTACACCACGCATTCAACGTAAACTATCAAACTAATCCTTTTCATTAACAGAGGAGAATTGTGTATAATTGCTCCCTTTTCAGCTTTCTTTTATACAGCCATTTAAGGGGGGAACACCAGTTGTAACTTTCGAAAAATCAATTTTTTTTTTTGTGCATTTTCTTAAAGTACACATATTTAGAAATGTGTCTGTAAATTTCAAAGTTGATCCGGTGAAAAATAAATGAGATATACAGAACACTGCATCGGCGCGTCCCGTGGCTTCATACAAGGTGGCCAGCCATAACTGACCCTAACGACAGATGGCCTTTTCCTATGATTTAGAAACGGCAACCACTGCGGAAGAGTTATTATATGGTCCAAGAATCGATGACTCTTTGTAACTTGGAAACAAAATTTCTTCTGAACAAAAAAAAGTAAGTTGAAACTTTGAATGCGTTTTTCTCAAAATGACATTTTCCAAGTCGGTGACCACGATTACTCGAATACCATTAAACCGATTTATTTAAAATTTAGTGTGCTTCATTTACACATATAAGTCTAGTTCGTGATCGAAGGATTTTTTTTTTTATGCAAAACTTTTTTTTATATAGCTGAAAATCGACCGTATTTTTTTAACGAAAATCATACTTTTGACTTTGACAGGTCGCCATTTTGTCAAATTTTTTTTTTTTTTTAAATCCTTCGATCACGAACTAGATAATCTTATAATAAATGTAAATCAATTTCATTTTTGTATTTCAGACGAAGTATACTTGCAGAATGCTGGTCACCGCAATTCGCCTTTTTTCTTAAGACGCCACTTCAATGGCTCATATCTCCAAAAGTTTTTGTTAAAAAAATTTTTTTTTTCTTTTAAATTACAGCTTTTTACATGTACTTTTAACTAATAAATAGTATTCTTTAAAAAGATTCATTGTTCTTTTGGAAAATATTCTTGAAAAAAGCATTATTTTTTGAGTTACAACTGGTGTTCCCCCCTTAAATAATGAAAACATTTATATCCATGAATAATCATAGCAATTATACGATTCCATTCTTTTTATCTTTCTGATAATGAGGCATTTTGAAATCCAACGAACAAAATGAAATGTGTTTGTTGATAATGTTGGTAAATAGGAGCGAAAATTTCTTCTTATTTCTAAATAACATATGATCCTGAAACGATTGGTTGCTTTGAAGAGTTATTCTTGATTCTTCTTGTTGGCTTGGCTGGGTTCGCGCTCCTTTCTCCGTTTCTTCTCTTCCCACCTCTTGGTCCTCCTTTTCCACCACCTCCTCCTCCTTATATACCTCCTCTCGCACCCTCCATCTTTTTCTTCCCGGGGCTGCTGCTGCTGCTTTATAAGACGACAAAAGAACATCGCGGCAGAGTCAAGATGGCGGATCCGAGGCAGCGACTGACTGTGCCTATTGTTGCCACGAGCAGAGAGACAAAATGAACCCGATTGTTAGTCCTGGAGGCATCATAATGAACGCCCATTCATCGGTAGACACCAAATGAGCTCCCGCGTCTTGTCCCATGGCTTTGTCTACGATACTTTTAATTTTCTTGTTTTGTCCCCCCCCACCTCTCTTCTTTTTACTGCTGCACCTCTACACCCACACTCACACACATATATACACCTTTGCTCATCCCTTTTGTCGGCGTCCTGTGGCATGTTCCTTTTGCCACTGCGCAGAATGAAAATATTATTGCTTGATCTGCGTCATGCATAAATGCATCGATGCCCTCCTTTGTCGACATTGCCTCCTGCTAGCGGCTGAACAAACAACGATATTCATATTATAAAGTCACTGGCTTATTATATTGCATATATATAATTTATGTACTCATATATAGTGTTCTACCTTCGTTTCTTATGTAGATAATATATGTATTCTTGGTTATGTAATACATATATTATCTACATAAGATTTGGTACACGGATGACAAGTCCTTTTCATCTTCGGGCTAATTATCACAGTCATCTTTTCATTGTCAAATTTTGATGATCTTGAAATTTATTGTCGTCACGAAGTAGTATAAAGAGCTCCCACCTTTTACGTCTGCTAAATACAAAATGCATGCGCAAATTTACATGTCCGTCATTTGTATTAAATCATTTCTCACCTGAGTTGCAAAAGTTTCTCCGTAAGAGCGCTTGTGTCGCCAACTAAGAACGACTCGGAACAGAATATGAAAAATCATTTTCTATGGAAGGCGAAAGGTCCTTAATATTCAACTTCGTGATTGTCCTTATTCTTAATTGTTGTTTTTGATTATTTTATTTTTTTATTCGTCAGAGTGCGAGGGTTCTTACTTGCTTCTTCACATAATATCTCTTTTGATTAGAATTTTCAAGATGTTTTTATTCATAAGTTCTAAAAGATAATTTAAAACAAGCGATTGATAATATAATTATAATCCAATTTCTATATTGTTTGGAGGAAACTTACTACTTTTCTGTTATATATGTAGAGTGATGTCTCTAAATCTAAACAATAATATTTTTTTTTCTTTGATATAAATGGGATTATCGAAAAAATGTAGTCAGGTATTATACATATATATATATATAGTAGTCGCGAAGTTTAATTTCTGATGTATGTAGTTCAGGAAGGGTAAACGTCAAGGCAGCGGATAGTAAAAGCAGTTGATCTGCCAACCTTCGTCCCATTCAATTGATTTCGAACCGAAGTTTCTAAACACTTGGCTCTATTCAAAAAGGACCAAGGAGTACAATATCTCCTGCGTGCATCGACTGAATCCCTTCGAGATTGGAGTTCATTCACTCACTCGCGCGCAGTATTACATCAAAACGAATAAAGGCTTCCATCAATAGCAAGAGTTTCATACAATATAAATATATATATATAGATTTTGTACTTTTTTTAATTCTTTAAGAACTTTAATACCATCAAAGAAATCATTATATTTATAACATTTTTAATATTTTAATCATTATTTCATTTCTTTTAAATATATTATTATCATTATTATTAAAATAATTAATTTTATAATGAAGTATTTTAGAAATTGAGAATTATTCTTATTTTATTCTAACACTATAATTAAACTATTTTGAAAAAAATGTTAAAATTTATATTCCCAAGTGCGAAAACTACACAGCTCAATAGTGGCCCAGTATTGGCAAAGTTTGCACCGAGCCTTGGCAGACAATATTGGGCCGACTCTTGTGGTGCTAAGCGCGGCTAGACGTCGGCAGCTAAGTATCAGACGGCCAATCTTGGCTGTCAAAGTTTTAAAAAATTATAATTATTAATTAATTAACTAATTAATTAATTATACTTTTATAATGTAAGTCCTGACAGAAAGCACAATTGTTTAAATATTTGAAAATTTCTAACGCTCACGGGAACCGAACTCGCAACCTAACGCATCGATAAGTCTAACACGTTAACCACTACACTAAGGAACATCTTTAAGGAAGATTTCAGCCGTTACTGCGCCATTACTGGCCCAAGATTCGTTTCAACTTTGGACAAAATGACTTGTCAAAATAAATTCAACATTTCAGTCGTCAATGGGCCAATAGTGACCCAGTAATGGGACAGAGTTCACATCAATTATGGAAAATTAGAATTACCAAGTATTGGTGCCAATATTGGCCCAGTAATGGGACAGAATTAGGTTCAATAATTGCAAATTAGAGTAAACGAGAATCGGTGTCAATATTGGCCTAATAATGAAACGAATTGATCGCCAGTACTGGCCCAGTAACGTTTATCATACTTCGGCAGACATTGGGCCAATGTTGGGCCGTATTGGCACTTCGCACTTGGGTTTCTATAATTATATATTAGAAAGATAATATTAAAAAATATATAATATACATTTATGTATGTAATAATTATTTATGTTTATTTGTTATAGGTACCTATATATATATATATACATCTTCTTCTTCTTCTTCTTCATCTTCTTTGAGGCAAATCTTTGGTTCAACATGTGGTACTAAAAACAGGTATGTATTTTCAATTAAGTATGACAATAAAATAAAACCTTGCGTCAAGCTCGGCAAACTTGCACAAACCTTGCTACAAGCTTACCGTACAAGCTTACTGAGCAATCTTGCAATAATCTTATTATATGTAATCTTGCAGTAATCATACACTGCAATCTTGCGGCAACCTTACACTGCAATCTTTCGGTAAGCTTACCATGCAAGCTTGGGTCAGGTGGAACATTTGAAGCTTATAGTAAGCTTTTGGCAAGTTTGCCGTGCAAGGTTGGCAATATTGCGCGGCAAGCTTGCGTGATATCTGGAGGGTTAAATTAGGTATAGAATTCATTGGTTATTATCAAAGAATAATTTTTTTTTATATAACTTTTGAATTCAATATTATATAGTGGTGACTGATTCAATTAAATATATTTATAAATATAATTTTTTTTAAATATAAATATAAATTTTTTATTTATGGCCATTTCGATTATATAATATGTTTTCGGTCATCGATTTTAATTAACAAGTTTAGTGAGTAAATGAAGTCAGTTTATAAATAGTCCATATAGTAATTTACTTTGAGAATACTTATATAAATGTAGGAATAAAGGAACTTGCTGTGTGTTTGAATAAACTTGAAACACACCGCTCGGTGGCTAATTGTAACACCTTTTCAATCTTCATCTTGGTTTGCAAAGGGGTTTATAAATAAGAAAAAATGTTCCCTTTTCTCTTCAACCCTCGAAGTTGCGCTTACAACCCTCTTCTATTTCAAATGTTAAAAGTATATATATATATATATATATATATATATATAATACTGAGAGAATAAGCAAACTGAAAAAAGTCCCATGAATCTCAAGTTTTGTCGTATGTTGTCCCTCTGTAACCGTGGCTAATCGCATAAAATCGAGACGAAAGTGATCGATATTCCGTTCTGACTCGAATTAACGTGAATTTCCTGCAGTATATCAAACATTCGACTTAAACTTACCTGCGAGACCCGCAGCAATCAATTTTATTTCATTTTTCTACCTCTACCATTTTTTTTATAAATCAACGTTTTCAATTATGTTTATGGTTGTCTCTTTATTTTCATTGATTTTCTTAGAAGCCCGTGCAGAAATTAAATGTCGATGCGGGTATTGACCAAATTTTTCTAACTCTGGTGTAGCTTATTCCAGATAAACTAACTAGTTCCCGAAAAGGCTGTTACGCTGTTTTCCGGTACACTTGAAAAAGTATCATTTCTACCCTGTAAACGATTTAAAAATTTTACGCAACAATTTTACGCTAGTTAATAATTTTTTTTACGAAAATAATTTTAAAAACTTATATTTACATTTTTAAACTAGGAAAACTGGTTAGGTCCCAACCAGTGCCTTCTTTTGAAGCTAGTGAACCCTCCTTTTCTAAATAGGGTTATATTTAGGGTTCGCTCAAGAATTCTGGTCAAACCCCTAAATTAAAAAAATAATTAGTAAAGCACAAATACATAGATTCCCTTTAATTGTTAATAACTTTTTTATTTTTTACGAAAAGTAATGTTATAAACTTAGTTTATTTATGTTTTATTACAAACAGGGAAAACTGTTGAAGCCCTGACGAAAACCCCATTTTAAAATGTCAAATATATAATAGAAATTTAATTAAATTTTAACAAAAATATTGATTATTACTTTTGATAAAAATTTTTTGTATTCAATGTATATAATAAAAATAATTAAAAAATGAATAATATTTTTATTTAAAAAGCATCGATAGAAAATAACAGAATTTTTTATGTATATATAATATGGAAAAAGTAAAAGATTAAAATGCACAACTCAGAAAGGTGAACAACGTATAAAAAAATTTAATTCGATTATTGTTTGTTTTATTGAAAAACAAGCTTTATTTATATCAAATATAATATATGCTACTCAAATATTATAAATAGAATATATACATTTTGTAAGAAAATTTACATAAGAAATAAAGTTTTTTTTTTAATTTTATATATTTACACAGAAAAATTTCTATTTAAAAAGAATAAAGCATCGACATGTGTATGAATATTTAACAGAATAATAATAATAATATTGATAATAATTAATAATTGTAATAATAATAGACAACAAAATTAATAAACAGAAGAAAAGTATTAAACGTATTAATAATATATAAGTATAATAATTAATGGCGTTATCAGTTGTTTAACTTTTCTGTTATGTTATTGCACTTAAACAAAATTTATTGCTTTTATTCAAAATTGGAAAATCAAATTTTTATTCAAATTATAGATACAATTTATTTGATTTAAATTAAATTATTTTTATCGTCGAGTTAAATAACTATTTATTTGTATTTCTGAATAAATAAAATATTGACGAAGAGAAAATTTTTATTTAACGCAAATAAAATTTGTTTGAAACAAATAAATATTTATTAAGAAGTTCATATATTTTTTTTTTCCTCTGAATGTAGAACTTATTGTTAAAAACAATTTCCATTTTATCGAAATTAAAATGAATTCATTTTAATAATACAATTATTTTTTTCAAAAATCGAAACAAAAAATTTCGTTTGTAGGACATTATTCGAGTCAAAAATTTTTACAAAGTAAATAAAAAAAAAAACAAATCATGGAAAAAATATTTTATTCCAAAAATCTTGTGCGTGACAGGAAACAAATTAATCATTCTTGTGAGAGATCTTTTATATGTTTATAAAAAAAAGAAAAAATGTTGAGAGTAAAATTCTTGAAATGTAATAATAACAATATTAATTTTGAATCGTTAATGAAAACAGCTGCTATATAGTCAAGAAGACTGTCAACACTGTATATATGTTGGTCCTATATATATAATAGAAAACACGTGGGTTTGGCCACGAAAACGTGTAAAGTCACGTTGTTATATTAGGAATCACTAACTTGGCTTCATCCTGAACAACCATCTTCAATATTCCTAACCCTGTTAATCTTTTATAGAGCTTCTAAGGTAGCGTGATTAATTCTATTTGCCTGTGCGACTGGTGCACCTAGCATATAATTTATTATTTTCTTCTTCTTCTTTTTTTCCACTTTCATTGTAGTTAGCAAAAGGGTATATATATATATATACGTTAGCTAATAGTATTGCTATTCATGCGATTCCACCAAAGCTATCTATTCTTATATTATTCCTCATGTCAGAGACGGAAACTGAGTTTTTTTTTAAGCTCAATACATCCATTGACCTCGATCGGACCAACTTAAATAATGCGATTTAGTGACTGTGCAGCTTTGTATATATTTATCGCAGGTGCCATGATAGAAAATTATTATACGATTGATTATTAGCTTTACATTCAAATTCTATATAGTGCTGAATGCATCTTTTCTAGGTCGAGAGGCCAAACTATATAACATCTCGAGAAATCTTTCATATATGTCTATATGTTCTGTTAACATATATATTATATTGTCGTTGATCAATATGATCAATGATGTTTAAAAATTAAGATTCAATTTTTATTATTCCTCGAAGCTATGCTTCATTATAAATTGTTAATAGAAATTTTATTTCTCTTACTATATATATATATATATATAGTTGAGAAAAAATTCCAAGTAGGAACGCAATTTATAAATGAGAGAAAAATAATTGGAGAAAATATATTATACAACTTGCAAGATTTTATTATATATATATGTTTGTCTTTTATATTAATCATCAAGAGAGTGTTACTATCATTCTTGTTAATTATTTTCACCTTTTATTATGTATAGAATTTAATACAATGTTTGTCAAACATATTATAAAATGTTCTCGTATGTTTTCTATATTTAAATGATCTCATAATTTTGTGAATAGAACATTTTATTTTAAAGACTTAGATTTTTTTTGTATACAAGAACACTGTTTGAAATAACCCAAATAGCACGTAAGCTTGCAGCAACCTTGCGGCAAGCTTGCCGCGCAATATTGCCAACCTTGCAAGGCAAACTTGCCGCAAGATTACTACAAGCTTCAAATGTCCCACCTGACCATGCATAGTAATCTGACCTATAAACATTGCAGTGTAAGATTAATGCAAGATTGCACAATAACATTATCACAAAATTGCTCTGTAAGCTTGCACGGTAAGCTTGTAGCAAGGTTGGTGCAAGATTGACAAATAACCTTACTTTGAAACTTAAAAAATTTTTTTTTTAAATGTTTCGTTTAATTTATATAATAAAAATATATAAATTAGACGGAAAATTAAAAAAAAAATTTTTTAGTTTCAAAGTAAGATTATTTGGCAACCTTGCACCAACCTTGCTACAAGCTTACTAAGCAATCTTGCGATAATCTTATTGTGCAATCTTGCAGTAATATTACACTCCAATCTTTCGGTAAGCTGATCATGCAAACTTGGGTCAGGTGGGACATTTGAAGCTTGCGGCAAGTTTACCGTGCAAGGTTGGCATTATTGCGCGGCAAGCTTGTCGCAAAGTTGCTTCAAGCTTACGTGCTATCTGGAAAAACTGAACTAGAACAAAATGGAAAATTTCTACACCTATATATTGTAGGTCAGTCCAAAAATATTTTCATTAAAATTTTTATCCAATATTTTTCAAAATAATCGATAATTTTTTATCTGAAACAAATTTTTAACTTTAAAATTATTTTTCAGTGAAAATTTGTTCAATTTGAATTTGTCTTATTAATATTATAGAAAATTATATTTTGTGTTTCTAAATATATTTGATTGTTGTTTCATATATATGGTATTGAATTTTGTTGGAATATAAATATTTAATCTCGATTTAAATTACACGTACTGAATAGAAATCGTGAAATCGACCTTCTACTTTTCCATTGAACAACTAAATAGTAAGTATACAAGAGAGTGTGCTTCCCTCAATTGTGAATTCTGAAAGCTGTGCGAAATCCTGGATGGCTGGAACGTTTCAAATATTTGACACTTTCTGGCTGCAGATTTTTCGTGTTGTACGTTCATATATACACATAAGAATCATATAAGTGTGTATGCGTGTGTGTATGTATGTAGATATTTTGTATCGAAAGGCGTTCACCGCACTTCCATTTGTACTTTTCTACTTTCCAATATCGCCCCGTTATTCCCCGTTTTCTGATTTCCCTTCTGCTTTTATGCCAAATATACATATATATATATATACAGCTATAACAGAGGGCACAATTTGATAAATTTTACTTTTCAGTTTCCATCTTATATAATGAAAGCTAATGTAAATATTTTCTTTTTTTCTGTTTTTTATTTAATATATTTGAATTTGGAAAAAATTTATAAGTTAAATAAATAAAAGCGAAATGTAGAATAATATTTAAAAGATAAATATTTTTCTGTGTATCCTTATTCCTACTACAGGAGAAATTCTAAACAGCAATATTTATTTATTTAGAAACAATTAAATGCGCTTCATTTGACATAATCGGTTTAAATTAGATTCCACGGTATTTTGTCCTTTGGTGTTATATATATATATATATATAGGGCATGAGAAAAAATTTATAACGAATGGAACAGATGTGATTCGAGTCATTATATAGATCTGCAGAGAACATAACATATAAAGAAAAATATACCTGTGTGGCATTGCAACATCGTTTTTACCTATTGTTGGATTAGTACGATGACAATCGATTTATAATTTAGTTTGCTAGAAAGCATCTGTTTAGAATTTAAAAAATATACCTTCATTGGCTTATACGCATTTATATATATTTTGAAATTTATGTTATATTATAAATGTGAATAGCGCGCAAAATAATTTTGGTTGGCATTCGAGAAAATGAGTTTTGAAATTTAATTTAAACGTTATCCTCTCTGTAAATGTACGTCCTCTTGCCACGTATAAATCATATCTTTTGGTTATATTATCACGGGAAAAAGAGAAACGTTGGATTAATACCGTTTTCCGATTGGTTCAACGTCAGTGGGCCCTGTCACGATTTCGGCATTGATTCAACAGACTTTTACTGTTGAACCTACTGTCCATCTATTGTTACAAGTAAGTTGATCCAACAGACACTGCCTACAGCGCTCCTTGCCGTTGAACCAATCGGAAAACGGTATTAATCCAACGTTTTTCTTTTTCCCGTGATGTAATATGTGAAGTAGAATTCCCTTGTGAATTGAGACGCTCGGTCGCTTGCAGCCATTCTCGCTGATTCGAGCGAACGAGCGCGACACTATTGCGAAAGCATCGTGTCTAGGGATTTCAAAATGCACAAAAAATAACTTATATCCCCATTGCACAGTATTCTTCGTTTATATTTTCAAAAATTCACTTCAACAAGTCCTGCTTTTAATATTTTTTAATTTAGCACCAAGATTGTATTGTCTTTTTTTTTGTATTTCCGTTTTAATTAACGCATATTTATATTAATTAAATTAATTTCTTTTTTTTTATAATATAAATGATGTTTTCAAATTGTTTATGAAATTATAATAAAGTAGGTGGTATTATTATTAAATTAATTATTTTAAAGTCCTTGCGGAAATTAAATGTGGGCCTGGTGGAGTACTAATCAGATTTCCCTAACTCTGGTTTGGTCCCAGCCTATAATAAGGCTATTATACGCTGTTCCCGGCCAATATTCTACTTAGGGAAAAGCTTAGGCCCATTCTCTGTTCTTTTTTTAATTAACCTATTTGAAAAGGTTATTTTTATTTTAAATAAATGACAATTTTTATAATTTCTTATTTTCTATAACTTACATTATATATATATATATTATTATATAACATATAAAGTGTTTAAAACACTTAATATTTTTGAAAAATTTAGCTCTAATGGGGGATCGAACCCAGAACTCTTGCTACGCCAGATGTGTATTTTGGCCACACAACCACGTTAACTTACAATTTTTTTACTAAAGGCTATGTTGAATTTTTTTTTCTTTTCTACCACAATCGGGCACAAGTAAAATTCTTATAAAAAAATATTCTTTACAGTAAAGATAAATGTACAAAAAAATTTTAATCAAAAAAAAGGTGGGGGTTTTTTGAGTAATTTCAATTTTTTTCTTGTTAAAATGGCCGCCATTTTGTTATTTTTGAACATTTTTTAATTTTTCCATCGGATTTTGAAAAAAAAGAAAGCTATTTTAAACGCAAGCAAAAAATGAGACATCTAAATTACTTTGAAAGAACCCCGCACAAAATGTACAGAAAATAGATCCCTGTCGATTTTGATTAAACTTTGGAAAATTGTTGCTTTTGTAGTACCAAAGAAAAAAGTCTTATGATAAAATCCAAAAAAATGGACAGATTTTTTGTTAATTAATGTTTAAGTTGACAATTCACAGTGTAAAAGTCGGTGATGCTTACAAGTGAACAAAACGAAAATAATTAAATTAAAATGCTTGATACTTGTTGCACGGGAGTTTTCGGAGTCGCTGATAACAAATGTACAGTCAGATTTCAAAAATTCAAAATGGCAGTATCAAGCATTTTAATTTAATTATTTTCGTTTTGTTCACTTGTAAGCATCACCGACTTTTACACTGTGAATTGTCAACTTAAACATTAATTAACAAAAAATCTGTCCATTTTTTTGGATTTTATCATAAGACTTTTTTCTTTGGTACTACAAAAGCAACAATTTCCCAAAGTTTAATCAAAATCGACAGGGATCTTTTTTCTGTACATTTTGTGCGGGGTTCTTTAATGACACTTTAAATTTTTTGTCTGTAAATTTTAGATAAACGACGTTTCAGCCTGCCTAATTTGAAATGAATTTTGTCTGTAAATAAAAATTACATCATTTCAAAAAAAATTTTGTAATAGCTATATGAGAAAAAAGTTTGATTAGGTATACATATAAATGTATGTAAATAAATAATTTTTTTAAAACAGAATTTTTTTTCTTAAAAAGTGACATGTATTTTTCCAAAAAATATTATTAAAATAAAACTTTTTAATTCGTCAAAGAAAAATTATATATATTTTTTTTTTGTAAATGCCTGTATCTATATAGCAAGAGAAATATTAAAGAACTATTTTAATGTTAAAATCGGTTAAAATATTGAAGTAAATTAAATGTATTAAAATCAAGGTTAAACTGATGACTTTTAATTTTGTGTACGTTCTGCGAGCTTTATTTGTTTACTTTCAGTTACCTTCAGTAAGTACACTTAGGTCGCGCAGACCTTAACCGCAATTGAATTGGGAGTTCAGGCGCATTTATATATTCTAAAATCATTAGTTGCGAGATTCGACCTGTTTAAACGTGTTTATCGTCGTCGATGGCAGTGTAAATTTTTCGTAAGTGCACGGGTTTTCTAAAATGTGCCTCAGGAGTGCTTCAACTTTTAATTACAATTGATTTTTAATCTAATTATATTAAATTTTTTTTGTTAATCTAAATATATGTAGCTACGGGAGTGATCAAATTTTTTTAAACTACCATTGCACAATATAATAAAATATAAATTCTCTTTTCTAAATAAAAATGCTTTCGGGAGTGTTTAAATTTATATACATATATGTAAGCATATTTTTTATTTCACGAGTGTTCAAAATGTGTGTGTGTGTGTGTGTGTGTGTGATGGCGTATTTCAAAATAACAGTGATAGCTATGGATGGAAATTTGGTTCCAGGCTGACACATTAAAGGTTTGAAAAATACATTGCAATTTATAATTTGACTTTATTTCGTGACCAAGGGGTAATTAATGTGAATCCTGTATTTTCAAGTGGTTTTAGTGCCCTTTAAATTTTAAAATATAGAATTTTCTTTAATAATTGTAAAAATATAGTCAATTTTGTCTATAAATGAATTAAAATTATTTTGAATAAAATTTTGATAGTTTAAAATTTTTTATTATTCAAATGGATTAATTAGAGAAAATTAAAACTTATTTAATAATATTTAATATTAATAATATTATTAATAATAATTTATAATATTATATATTTATAATAGTATATTAATAATAATGATAATATTATTTAATAATATTGAATAAAACTTAAGTATCAAGCTAAAAATTGAATTAAAGATTAAAAATAAAAACTTACTAAAAAAAGGAATGTTTTTGCGATTTAATACAAATAATTAACTGATGGTGTCTAATTTTATTTTGCATTCAGATAAATAAAAAAATAGTTTATCCTATAATAAATAATAGAATATACAAATATAGACGCATTGGGGTACAATATATATATGACAATAAAGTAATGTTTTTCATCGCAGGTAATAAAATAAGATGCTATCCGATCGAGATGAAAAATGACGAATTCCTTTGGACAGTGACTTCCGGTGGTTTCTCTAGTATACACACGTATTCAGAGTGGTATATACGCGCGCGCTATACTTATAATAGATCTTCAACTGTAATTTATCACCGCTCATAACAAGGAACCGCAAGTTTGTACATATTTCAACCCCCACTTTAGCTTTTCAGTTTGTTCGGAGTCAACTCACCCCCATAGAGACTATCACCCCCCCCCCTCTTTGAAGCAAGCGACGTCTCTAGAGCGGCAGAAGTCGACTTAAGGGGGAGTATTATTTATACGCACCATTATATCACCCAGCCAGTGGAATATTGTTCAAGACATCGCGCATACATTATGGCTTGCTTTTATTACCACAAACCACTTATTTGTTAACATAATATACACATTATACTTAGGCGGGGGGTGGAAATTTCGACTTTGGGACGTCTGCACGCACAAGGATTTTCACTCGTATATTATATATACGACAAATCTATCTTTCCTTTTTGCGGGCTTTTAGATACAGTGGACGATTTCTTGAGTATATTTATACTCTTTAATGAACACTAGATCTTTTAAAGAAATTATACATATTTGTATTTTTTGTTAAGAAAAGCTTTATCTGTGAAAGTCGAAAATTTTATTAGAATAGTGAATTAAAGATTTAATTAAAACAAATGAAACTTTTGCTATTCTATTGAAATGTTTCGCTGTTACAGATAAATCTTTTTTTCCGTGTACACAGAACAGATGATAACTGATGTTTGCTATCGGATCTATCAAAATTAGTACACGAAAAAAAAATTTCCAGTGTTATCAACAGGAATCTCTCGCAACATCTATAAAACTTGGTTGGAGTATTCACAAAATGCTGAGGTTTGGGAAACAAACAATTTTCATATAGTGTGTGTTACAGTACAATTCGTTGCGCATGCGCTATGTCTCTGCACTAAAGCAAATCAGATTGTGCTGTTCCCAATTTGTGTGTTTGAAACACAATTTTCTTACAGTCTACATGACAATCTATAGAATTGTCTTTTCTGAAATTTGTAGTGTTTTCGCTACAAGAAATTTTTTTCCGTGTAACCACAGCTAAATTTTTTGCTATGACAACGAAAAAGTTTGCTGTGATAAACAATATCAGTCTTAATTTTTAATAATCTACTGTCACAGCAAACTTTTTTGACCCCACAGCAAATTTGTTCGCTGTCCTTATACACTGTAAAAAGAAAGCTGTACTAAAATAGAACCGATTTTAGGTATTAAAATAGAACCAAAAGGCAATTTAGTATACCTAAAGTTGGTATTAAATTAATACCTCTCCTTTTTACAGTGTATATTAGCTAATGTAATTTAATTTGACATCAAATAGTTCGCTGCCACAGCAAACTTTTTCTATGCGTGTAAACGTAGAGAAAAGATACACGCATCAAAATTAGTAAAACCACAGCTAAATTTTTTGCTATGATAACAAAAAAGTTTGCTGTGATAAACAATATTAGTGTTAATTTTTAAAAATTTACTGTCACAGCAAACATTTTTGACCCCACAGCAAATTTGTTCGCTGTCCCTATATTAGCTAACGTAATTTAATGTGACATTAAATAGTTCGCTGCCACAGCAAACTTTTTCTATGCGTGTAGACGTAGAGAAAAGATTAAATTACGTCAGCTAATTATATAAGGATAGCGAACAAATTTGCTGTGGGGGCAAAAAAGTTTGTTGTGACAGTAAATTTTTAAAAATTAACACTAATATTGTTTATCACAGCAAACTTTTTCGTTGTCAGAGCAAAATATTTAGCTGTGGTTATACTAATTGTGATAGATCCGATAGCAAACATCAGTTCTGTAAGCTATTCCTTTTTTTCCGTATATATATATATATATATATATATATATATATTTGAAATTTATCTCATTGACATAGCCAAATAAATTTTCATTTGTTTCAAATAAATTTTATTTTGTTTGAATAAGAATTTTATTTATGTTAAATATAAACATTTTTTTTAAACAAATAAAAAGTTAGGCTCTGAGACAAGAATATATTTTGATTTGAGGCAAATAAATTTTTATATGTATTGGTTAAACATTATTATGATCAGGGAGTAATGAATTGTACTTTTACAAATTCTAGGAGAGGATTTGAATGTTAAATTTCTGATATAAAGTTTTGAAATGTTCAAAAAATTGAAAAACATTTTTTATAATTTATTAAATTAACTTTTTTTTTAATTACACTGAAATTATTTATTGCAATAAAAATTATAGTATTATTATTTTTATTATTATTATTATTATTATTATTATTATTAATATTAATAAAGTCAGTTCGAAAACAGCAATTGTTAAAAAAAAGTCCATATCTTTTGAAGATGAGGGCAAAGTTCGTTGACTAATGAATAAATAATATCTATAGAAATATTACCTGATCCCGAAAGTGTGTCTATATATATATTTATGAATTGTGTCCCGTGTGAAGTTAGATAAGCAATAAATTGTTTGCAATAAGTGGAGCAAAGAATACGATTGGTTATAAATTTAGGTCGTAAAGATGTCCGTAGTCTTGTAAAAAACGGGGTGAAAATGGGACCGTCTTGTTCCTCTAGAGGGTGCAGTTCGACACGGAAGTCATTGTCCATTTGAAATTTATTGGTTTTCTATTTTTTTTTTTTTTGCATGGCCCCCTTCTTGCCCTCGATATTCGACATTGAGATCTCCATCCACATGTTTTCCATTTCAATTTTGCTTAAATATACGCAACAATAGTCGTATCCTTAATAAATTAAAACAAGCAGAAAACTTGAAAGAATCTGTCAATTGTGAAATATTTTCAATTATCCATACATTTATATGTTAACATACATCCTGTATTTTATATATGTGTAGGTATATAACCTAGAGACAAAAATATATTTGTCTCATAAGAGCTAAATATTTACTTATTTTTGTTATAAATAAATTTCATAAGAAGGATTTCAATTGATTCAAATGAAAATTTTATTAGTGCACTAAACAAAATTTTTGTTTGATACTAGATAAATATTAGAAAATTTATTGTAGGTAACTATTATATATAAGTTTAAAAAAAAAATTTCAGACTGAAAATATGTAAATGTACTTTATTGTTTTTGAGATTTTAATTAATTAATTTAAAGTTAATAAAAAATAATATATTTTACAAACAAATAAATTTTGCATAATTCTTAATGAAATTATGAAAATAAACCTATATGTTTTGAAAATATTCTAAATACAATGAGCTACGACTTTTTAAAAATCCACAATATTTAAAAATATATTTAATTTATATACGGATAATAATTATTTACATTTATTTTTTACAGGTATTTATCTTCTCCTTATTCTTTGATGTAAAAGTATATACATATTGTGAATCAAATTTGAGTACTAACACAGGTATTTATAACTGAATCTACCAGTAACCATTTTTATTATATTATTATTATGACACATATTCTTAGGCAATTAGTAAAAAAGATTATTTTAATGAAGAATTGAATAAATTAATATTACCTATTATCAAATACCTAATAAAGTTTTTTTAATCTCAATATAATTTTTTTTTTTTGAATTATTCAATATATTGTCACAGTTAAATGTAAGGTTTTTAAATTAAATATACCCACGCTATTAATTCAATATTAAAAATTAAAATAAGTTAAAATTGAATTAAAATAAAATCTTATTTTATAATACCTTATACAATTCTCTGTGATAGGTGACTAATTCAAATAAATGTTATTTGTAATTAAGAAAAATTATTTCAATCATTATTAAATAATTTAAGATAATTATTTAATTTATTTAATTAATTTACTTTTTAATCAATTAAATAAAACATAAATTATAAAGTATAAATTTGAAAAGTTAGTTTTTTTTATATGAGGCAAAATTTCTGAAATGTCCGAACAAAAAATTAAAAGTTACCAATTACTTACCAATTGAAAGTTAAGGTAATTCCGCATCCAACGAGCCCTATATGAAGTATTTTGGATAAGTAGATTGTTAATAAACAATTGCAATGTTAACTAATTGTTTATTAACAATCTACTTATCCAAAATACTTCATATAGGGCTCGTTGGATGCGGAATTACGTTAACTTTCAATTTCTAACTTCAGAATTACGGTAACTTTATTCGTTTGTAAAATATTTCATTTGTTATAAACATTAATTAATTAATTAATTAATTAATTAATATCTCAAAAACTTTAAAAGATCCCACTCTGAATATTACATGTTTTGTAGGAAATTAGTCAAGCTTTCCATTGAGATAGTTAAAAATAATTTTAAAAAATCCGATTTTGAGATAAACGTAAATTAACATTTTGACCTTGAATTTCAAGGTCAAATGTTATTTAAAAAAAAAATTTTATTAACAGCGTGTAGCCCGTCAAAAAAGCTTTAAAAATCATTATATATATGTTAACTTTTATGCATTGAAAAAATTTTTTTTTTCAAAAGTCAAAAATTAAAAACGTTGTAATTCAAAAACTATTGTATTAAATTCAATAATAATTGATTTTTAGACTTTCACCAACAATAACAACATTTTAGAAAAGTATGGATTAAATTCAAGAACTTTTAATTTTTTGTTCGGACATTTCAGGAATTTTGCCTCATATATATATGAGTGATTCTCTGCGTAGCGCACAACTTGCTTTTTTTCATGTTGTGAAAGCACAGAAAATTAAAAGGCATTAAAATAAGCTGCAACGCTTATTATTTTAATCCAATTTTGCTTATTTTAATACCAAAATGGATTAAAATAAGCAAAATTGGATTAAAATAATAAGTGTTGCAGCTTATTTTAATACCTTATAATTTTCTGTGAGGAAAATTATAAATAATATTCACATAATATTTCGATTCCAATGTAAAAAGGTAATTTCTGTAACTACAAACAAAAACCAATAGTTATTTTGTATCTATATTATACAATAATAGATCGCAGCGTTCAAGTAACTACAAATCTCTAATTTTCAAAGGTTATAATCGTTCTAGTTCCACTTTTTCGTTTATATGTCCTTATAGGAAAAAACCTCAGCTTTCGTTTAAAAAAAAAAAAAAAAAAAAAAAATCGGGTCTGTCACCCCAAAAAAGTCAAATTTATTTTTGACTTTCATTTTTTTTGGTCAAAAAATTTTTTTTTTAAAAATGCATATTACCAATCAAAAGGGCATAAAAAACCTATCAAAACTGATATTGGCAAAAATTTTTTATTCAATTGTGTGAGAGATAGAAATTATTAAAGTAAAGGGTATCCTAATCCTATCCTTGATCACTTCATATGGAATCCCCCATATATATGTGAAACATATGAAACCGATTAAAAATAAATTATAATTGTCTCAAAAAAAAAAATAAAAATTATTAACGTTCGTTCCACCGGTTCGACCGACCCCAGCGTCTCCACCCGCCACAAAATTTCGACCGTCACTAGTCCAAGTTTAATACACAATGAAACAAACGAAATTAAAAATATTTATTATAAACTATCATAGCTCCGGTAAGTTTACTATAACTTACCAAATAAATTTCTATAAATTACCGCATAAATTTCCATATATTACCAAAATAAAATTTTTAATTGTCGTTCGCGCTATATATATTTTTGTAAATTACCACGAAATTTTTCATAAATTACCGAAATTAAAATCTTTAATTGCGATTTATGCTTTACATATTTTTATGAATTATAGCCAAAATTTCTATAAATTACCATATAAATTTCCATAAATTACTGAAATAAAATTTTTAATTGTCGTTCGCGCTATATATGTTTTTGTAAATTACCGCGAAAATTTCCATAAGTTACCGCGGAAATTTCCGTAAATTACCAAAATAATAATTTTTAATTGTGATTTATGCTTTACATATTTTTATGAATTTTAGACAAAATTTCCGTAAATTACCGAAATAAAAATTTTTAATTGTCGTTCGCGCTATATACATATATATATTTTTGTGAATTACCCCAAAAATTCCCATAAACATTTTAAATCAAATTTCAACTATTTTATAGAATTCAATAAGCAAAGAATTTTTTTTTAATTTGTTTAAAAAAATTAAAGAATTATAAAAAATTTTTCCTGCCCACCATGGATATTTATTTCTTGACACTTTATCTTCAAAAATATGTATTGATATTTATAATTTCGATAAAAAAATATTTTTAAAGTTTCAGACACTAAATCGTGCACTACGCGGAGAATCACCCATATATATATATATGTATAAGTATATTAACAATCAATAATGGAGTTGTCGTGATTTGAAATCGTAAAGTCCCCTTGGCGAGAGAATAACAAGAAAGTATAACAAAAGCGAATCCAATATTTATGTTAAAAAATGATTTCGCCTCACCCGTTAGAATTCTATCTCTTCTCTAGAAAGATAAACAAGAGGAAAAAAATCGCTCTAGAAAAGCGAGGCGTATTATGAAATCGACAAAAGGGAGAGAGTGAGAAAAGGAAGGAGGAAATAGAAGTGGAGAGAGAAAAAAAGAGTGAGAGAGAGAGAGGCATTGAAACTAGTGCAGTTTTGTTCACAGGGGGTGGGCATCGAGAACGAAGGGTGCCTTGCAACGATGGGTGGTGATGGTGGTTGTGATGGTTGGGGCTGCACAATACCGCGTTTAAATTAAATTTAAAGTGTCATCCCTCCGTGGCATATAGGTTTTGGTATTGTAGTCACTATACTCTCCAAGAACCAGTCTCTTCTAACCGAGGCAATTTTTCAGTTTCTACAACTTATAGAGAGGCGATCATGCAATCAAAATAAAATAATGACTGATATAAAGAAAAAGAGGACGCATAATTATGTTCTGAAAATCATTAGTTAGAATTGCCATTTTATGGAATTTCATTATTGTCATAATTATTTTTGAGACGAATTTTTATTTGTTCGAATTAGTATTTTGCAGAATTTTCATTAAAATGATTTTCTATATTACAGAATTTTTATATAATCGAAAATTCACTTCAAAGAATTTTTATTTGTTTGAATTTTTATTTGCTAGAATTTTCATTTAACATAATAGGTATTTTAAATGATTTTTATTGAGTAGAATATTTCATTGCATAGAAATTTCTTTCAAATTTTCATTTGTTCGAATTATTATTTGATATAATTTCCATATAACCGATTTTTCATACTACACTGAGAAAAATATGCTATTGAATCAATAGCATTTCTGCCAAAGGTATAAAAATTATTGATTCAAAAGCATATGCTATAAAATTTGTAAAATATTTTATAGATTCTATAGCATATGCTTTTGAATCAATATAATTTGTATACTTATAGGCAGAAATGCTATTGATTTAATAGCATATCGTTTTAACAGATTTTCACATGAATATGACAACTTACGTTTATTGGCGAGCATACCCAGACTTGCATCTAGATTTGACTATTTTGATTTACTTTTCTTTTTTAAAATTTAAACTGGATACATTGATTGCCCTCCTGCTCTACTATCACTCATTAAATTTTCTATTTCTATACGTTATTCCAGACATTATATGTACTATTTCAAATACCATACCATCGTACAAATTACGGAATTAACTCTGTCATTAGTAGATTATCTATAAAGGCGAATACGATTGCTAATGACATTGATTTTTTTTAATATTAACTTAAATGCATTTAGTACAGCATTGCGTAATCTATATTATTTAATAATTATAGTTTCTTTCTTTTCTAAATAGCAGCGTTATACATAGATATATTATACAATTTGTATTTAAAGGGTATACTTTAATTTTAAAGTCAGATTTCAACGTGATTTTTAAAAATAATCAACCAATCACAATACTTTATGAATAAGTTTTTATTGGTTGATTTTAAAAATCGCGCCGAAATCTTTCTGTCGATTGTTTGTTCGTACATTTGCAATTTCGGACAAAATGAAAATTCTATCAATTAGAAATTTTGTTAAATAATTTTTCGGTTAAGTAAAATTCTGTAGTGTGAAAAATATGAAAATTATATCAAATAATAATTCGAACAAATGAAAATTCATCTGAATGGAAATTCTATGCAATAAAATTCTACCCAATAAAAATTTTTGTAATTTTTGTTTGTAACCTTTAATAATAAGATTTTTTTCGACAAATTTAATTTTTCTAAAAAACTTATTCATTTTGGGTATTTTGATATTTCCTTATCTTTTCTGATGTGTATAAGAGTATATAGTGCTTGTCGCTTATTTCCTCACATTCTCGCGACTCCAAACATATTTCCTTTTTACTCATCCCATAATTTCTCCCTACCATAAGCTACTCCCGCCTTCTTGTCCTCCTCTCTTGCAATTCGACCCTCTTTTCGTCCTCCCATGCTCCTCCCTCTACTTCTTTACTTCTCATCAGAGAAGAGTCTCAATTCTCAACCATTTTCTCCCTCTTTCAGTATGTTTTGTTGTCGTTGTCATTGTCATTCTTCTCGATGTCGCGTTTTTCAATGACAATGTCAGATTGGGTTTGAGACGCGCGTATGCAAAGCCGTGCATTACTTTTATATACATATTCACGCGAAAAAAAACAACAACAACAAGGAAGAATGCTTTCATAACCCACGGAGTCCCAATGTTGTTTTTTTTTTTTTTTTACTTTCAAACAAAATGAAAAATGTTATTATTGTATTTTTTTTATTTTTATTATTTTAAATCTTTACTTAAATTTTATTGGTTATTGGTTAGTCAAATTTTTTTTTAACAAGTAGATAGAAATATTAAAGGGGAATTTTTTTTTTTTAATTAGAGAAAGGAAATAGAAAATTATATTTTAGTTTAGGTGCACTGAAAAAAAATTTCTTTGATTCAAATACTCGATTACTTGACTATTATCAAATAAATATTTATTTGAATTACATAAATGAATTGTAATAATTTCTGTATTTGAAACAAAAACCATTTAATTGACTCAAATACTAATTACTTGATACAAATAAATATTTATTTGATAATAATCAAGTAACCGATTATTTAAATCAATTACATTTTTTTTTCATGGTGTGATAAGCGCTTTATTTTAACTATCGTTGGGGTTAAGCAACTCTGAATGATGTTAGCTTTTGCGCTATTATAATTTTCTCCATAGTATTTACAATACTGTGTTTCAAACAAGGGGGAATTTACTCAGGTAGTCAAGTGTACACTCTTCCTGTAATACTATTGTGTAATAACGTGTAATACCGTGTAATAATGCATTATTACGGTGCTGTAATATAACGCAAAAAAGTCTGTAATATCTCTGTAGTATAATGTGTAATACTCTGTAATAACGTGTAATACTTGATAATAAGGGTAATATGAGGTGTATTATACCGGTAGTCAAATGTACACGTTTTTAACTAGCAAATTCCCCCTCGGTTTTAAATAATTTTTTTTACAAATTTCATAAAAATATTACATTTTGACAATTTCTATAAAAAGCATAAAAGGTAAAGGGTCAGTCCACTGACTTTCGTCTAATAGTGGTTGCAACCAAATTTTTAAAAAATCTAGTTTTAATATATATGTGAAACTCGAAGATTCCCGTAGTTCATTAACCATAATATTATGGTAAAAATTTTATTCTCTTTAAAAATATTAAATATCAAAAGTAGGAGGTTCACAATGTGATTTTGTAACCTTAAATTTTTCAATTTTTTTAAAAACGCTATTATTAAAAAACTATTAAAAATTAGATGTTGGAACTCACCAAAAACAAAGAACGAAAGAATTAATGCATAAATTTATTATTTTTGGATGATATACGATTTTAAAAAAAAATTTATTTAAATATTCTCAAGATTTTTATTTACTTATAACTTTTTTGTCGGTGCTCCGAAAAAATTGAAGTTTTGCACAAAGATTTTTTATAATATTCTTTACCTTCTATTAAAATCTTACAAAGGTGTTTTGCTTCGTTTTAGAGATATTAATTTTCAAAATTTTTTATTTAAAAAGGTTAATTACATATTTTCTCTAAATCAAATAATGCTTGTATAAAATTTAATAATAATTTTCGTTGATTATTATGAGAAAGCAATGAAAGAATATTTGCAAATATTTTTACGTATTTTTGATGTGCGTTAATAATTCATATGAAAAAGAATGCTGAACACGTTTCTATTCATGAAGCAGTCGTATGTTTTTTTTTTTTTTTTTTTTTTTTTTTTTTTTTAAAGAACACTTGAAACTTCAGGCAAAAGGTTGACAGTTGTAACGTATATAGTATAAGAACGACATATGGTTTGATACATTTATATATACGAAATTAAAAGTACTGCTCTTCACTTCTCGAAAGAAAAACATTTAACACTTCGATTTACCCTTTTATTTTGTCTTCCTTCAATGACTTATTCTCTTTTTCTGTAATAGTGTTTTCTTTTTTTTTTTTTTTTTATTTATATTTCTTTTTTTCTTGTAATCGAGTGCGGTGACTAAATAAACTATGTATAATCATCCATACGAATTAATATACATATGTGTTTCTTTTCTATATATATAAAGTGTTTTTTGATGCGGGAAAAACTTTTCTACGTTTAATATTTTTTATATTGACTTTTGAAGCCATTTTAGGGCTGATGAACCTTGTAAGTACAATGAACTTTATGAAAAACCCATATGATATTGTCACATCAGGTGAATAATAAAATATACAAGTAAGAATTAATCTTAATCTTATTATAAATATATATGCCTATTTTTTGGAGCGGAATAGAAAAAAAAACAATTGAAATTAATTTAAAGGTAATATGAATTCGATTATAAAAAATTTACATATATACCTAACCTAACTATAGTTGAAAAATCAATTTAATTATTGCAATATGAACGATAATCTTTCTTCTATTATATTAAGTTAACAAATATCCAAAAGCGACACCGACACCGTGACCTCGACACCGTCCTTCGAAAATCTTTTTTCACTTATTTTCAAATAAATCAAAATACTTTGCCATATGCTTTTAGAAAATCTTACATAATTTTTTTTGTAACATGTTTTTTCAATTTTAACCCGAAAAAGGGTTATTTTGCAATTTTTTATGAATTTTTGGATATATACCATTAAAATTACTCTATTTTTAAAATGTTACTTATAAACAATTTTTTATGGTTTTTTTTATTATTTATTGTTGTTTTTTAAATTTTTAGTTAGGAACCTATAATATTGTGCCTAATTTTAAGTGTCATTGAAATCAATTGCTTTTCACTTAATAATTTTAAAATTTCTTATTTTAAAATGAAACATCTTCTATTATATTAAGTTAACAAATTTCTAAAAGCGACACCGACACCGTGACCTCGACACCGTCCATGGAAAATTTATTTTCACTTATTTTTAAATAAATCAAAATACTTTGCCATATGCTTTTAGAAAATCTTACATAATTTTTTTTTGTAACATGTTTTTTCAATTTTAACCCGAAAAAGGGTTATTTTGCATTTTCTTCCCAAAAAAAGGGTTATATTGCAATTTTATGCAAATTTTTACGAATTTTTGGATATATACCTTTAAAATCTCTTTATAAAGGTTTACTCTGGATAATAAAAATAAAAACCGATATTTTAAAAGGTTTTTCAATTTATTATGAACATTTTTCTAAAAAATTTGCAAAATCTCCATGTGTTTGTGGGGCAATTTACAGCAATATAATATAAGATAAAAAAATATATAATATAATATATTATAATATAATATAATTAATATTGTTGTTATAATTATAATAAATTAAAATTAAAACATTTAAATTTTTATCAATTGTCATTTCATCCTTCAATGATACTGATCAAAATTAAGATAAATTTTATATAATATTAATAATATATTAATTTAAAACATAAATTATATATATTATATATATTATTATTATTATATAATAATATTATTATATATTATATTAATTAATTAATTATTATATATTAATATTATTATATATATTAAGTCAATTAATTAACTTAATTAATTAATTTAAACTAATTTATTACTTGAAAATTAAGTAAACTAATGTTTATTTAATTTTGCTAATATTTTTTTATTGTAGGTATTTTTTTCAAATTTGAAATTAAATCAGAAAAATAAAAGGTTTAGAAATATAGATATACATAAATCGCTTATCAATATTTAGTAGCAAAAATATTTTTTTTTGGAATTTAAGAATAATAAATTTTTAAAATGTTTAACTATACGATATATGACGCAGTTGACATAATTAAAAAATTTATAAATGTCAATACATTTCAAGTATATATGTTTTATCACTATTTAAATAAAAATTCTTTACTCTTTATGAATGAATTGTTAGCATAAAATGTATAAACATATGTTTTTAATTTCTTATCTGTCTGATGCATTGCTTTCAAAAATTTCATCATGCTTATTTAAATTTATAGATAAATAAACAATGATGTAATTAATTAATATAATTTAAATAATATTAAATATAAATATATTTTTCTACTTTCTAAATTTAGGCTAGAATAATTTATTTATAGGTAGATTACTTATAATATGAAGGGAATTTTATATAAGTTTTTATTTAATAAACAATTTCTTTAATCAAAATTTGTTCTAAAAATATTATTTTTCAAAATAATTTTGTCCTTTATATATATTGTGATTATTTGTAATATATATATATATATATATATATATATATATATATATATATATATATATATATATATATATATATATATATACCCAGATAACCAGCGTACTAGTACGATGCAAGTACAGTATGAGTACGGCGTACTAAGCGTACTAGTACTGTACCAGCCATCTACCTCCGTACGGTACCAGGTACTGTACTGGTACGTTGTACCGGTACGCTGTACTGGTACAATACTAGTACGATAAAAGTATGGCGTACTGAAAGTCTTTTGTGAATTAGTATAACGTATCGTTATTGTACTGTTACAATACTGGTATGCTGTATAAAGTAAAAATTCTATACCCCCTCCCTCTCTCCTTCTACAATAGTATTTTAATTATTTTAATTTATTATTAAAAAGGAAAATCTTTGGGAGGACTGAAATAATAATAATTCATTTTTATTTATTTTTATTCAATAATTTTTTTTATTTATATGATATATGTCTGTGCATATATTATATAAAATATGTAACTTGTATTTTCACTTATCTTAGAATATCTCATGTTTTATATTATTCTAATTAATTAACTTTATTAAGTATTAATTGACTGCTTGCTTGTATTTAAACATTATTTCAAAAGAATTTTAAACTTGATGTTTCAAATTGTTTTGATGTTGGGTGAAACATATTATCACATCCTAACCTATAAATATGTTATATGTATAAGAAAAACTATAGCGAAGTAACACAATTCAATTCAATTTATATTAATATCATCAAGATTAAGTTTACGAATTTTTTTCAATATAAATGTATAAAAAAGTTTATAACACAGAAAAAACTTGGACTCATTTTTGTTGCAACTCATTTTCTTTTGGGTATCGAAATGAGTATGGGACAAACTTCATGTTATTCAAAATGATATTGGCTGGAATTTGAGATTTCTAAGTTGGCATCATAAGCAGAGTAATTTTGTATTTCAATTATTGTTTCTAATATTTCAACAACACCAGAAAGATTATTTTGACCAGTGCGAATATTTAGAAGTTTTTAAATAAAAATTATTTATTATTATTTACGTAGATAATAATTAATTTCATAAGTTTTTAAATTTACTGCTATTATTTAAGTTGGCAGTACCGTTCCTGTTGTCAAAACACATGTTTTCATTTTTCTAACCTAAAAACATATTTCCTTTATTATTTTATTACGCGATTACAAGCAATTTTTAATCAAATATATTAAGTCTAGCGTGTTATTTACTTCTTTGTAATTATTATATTTCATGTTTTTGTGCAAAATTATTCGTTATTTCACAATATTTTTCCATTTTTCTTTTTCTCAAAATGAAACTTGCCTGTTTCATTTTGATACTTTTACCTTAGAACTCGAAATGAAACAACCAGTTTCATTTTTGTTGCGAATCAAATTGAGTATAGAATCTATACTCAATTTGAATTCAGGTTTTTTCTGTGAAAAGAAAAGATTTAGATTTTTTTCAATGAAAGAACACCGTGGCACAAAGCGTCATGTCAAAGCAAAACAACATAAGTCTTATAAAAATCGATAATAATTTAATATAAATTTAATCACGGATATTTAAGATAAGTACAGAATCACAAGTTACAAACGTGAAAACTTTTTTGCTGCATCATAAACCACTTTTTTCACCAACATTTATTGCACCGTTTTCAGTGACGCGTTCATATTTGACAACTGTTAAGAAAGTGGGGTTAGGTTGGCATTACCATCAAAGAGTCGCAGTACGACGTACCAGTATTATACTTGTATTGTACGAGTATGCTGTGCTTCTTATTTCAGAAGTACGACGTACTGGTATTGTACTAGTACTATACTTTTATCGAGTACTCACATTTTATAATTCTAACAGTACGATATACTTTTATTATACTAGTACTGCACTGGTACGTACATACATAATTATTTTGTACTGGTATATGAAACTAGTATAATACCAGTACTCCGTACTCGTAAATAACGTTTAGTACGCTTGGTTATCTGGGTATCCGTTATGAATAACAGCAGCATGTTTATATATTTAGTGACATAACAAAAATTATGAAAAGCAGTAAGTAGGTCACTCGTCACTTCCACCAGTCTTTATTGTCTTCAATAAAACGTCATCTGCACGATGTTTGTTTTACAATTGGAAACAATTAATTTGGTTAAGCGTTAATATTTTAATTTACTTACGATTCATTAATATTCATGTTTTATTGAGAATTGTGTAAGAGGAAATTTGTAAAGAAAAGAGAAGAAGGAGAGAGTTATTTTCACAAATTGTGTATTTCGCTCCATCTATCATCTGTGTTTATATGTATACATGTATATGCGTGTATAAGTCTCATTATATGTATAATTAATTATCAGTATCGTCATACTTGGTTAATTTCATTTTAATTTGATAAACAAAATTCGAGATGTAATTAAGATAGAAAAAGAATAAATTCAGTAAAGTATTGTGATCAACAAGTTTCTAGTATATATTTTGCTATTATGGGATGCAAAGTATGTGATAATAGAATTTTGAAATTTTTTTTATTTATATATCGAGGGTCGACCTACTCACTCATCTAACCCTTTCTTTATAGCAATGCCCTCCCCCTCTAATCCAATCTCATCTATTATCAAGCACTTGGCTCACCCTCCTCTCTTACCGCAGGGAGGTGAACAGTCATCCGCAGTATTTCATGGCTCGTATAGCATATGTAGGTCTGTTAACATAGTCATATTCGTCGCAGCAATTGCGCTCATGGGGCCAAAAAGTCACTCAACGACACGTGCCCCGAACTATTTTCACCCTCGTTTTGTATCTGGAAAAGCGTTAAAAGAACCCTATTGCTCTCAAACAACCTATCATAATTTGCTAATATTTCACAAAAATACTGAGATTTATGTTCTTTCAAAACTCATCCTTCTTTTGTTAGTACTCGATTTTTTCATATATATTATATATAATTAATCTTACAAATGATATTCTATTTAACGCTTCTATTCAATATGATACAAACTCGATTACCAAAGTTGTTGAATTTTTTCATTTTATTTTTTACACATGAATCATTATTATTGTCATCAGTTTACATTTAAATTTCATAGTTTGTGAGATTATTTTTAATTTAAATAAATTAAAGTTTTTTTATTTTTAACTTATATTCTATTTAAGATTATGTATATACCATATATATATATATATAGATTATGAAACACTTAAGAATAATTTTGAAAAATCTTTCACGTATAGGGATTCGAACCCAGAACCCTTGAGACACTAGCCGAGTACTGTGAACACACAGTCACGTTTACTTATAGACTTTTTACCTAGTCCCTAAATTTGAATTAGTAAGAATTCGTTCACTCATTTTTACTAAAATATTACTGTTTGATTAAGCAATATTTTTTAAACTAAAGTTTTATTGAAAAATGACTAAAAATTAGTAAAAAAGGTCACTAATTTTTAGTAAAATATTACTATTTGATTTAGTAATATATATATATATATATATATATATTTAATAAACTTTTAGAAAAAATTGACTAAAAAGTATAGTTAAAATTTTCACTAATTTTTAGTACTCAAAATATTACTTTTTGATTTAGTGATATTTTTTTTACTTAACCCCTTCGCAGTCTAGTAGAAAAATCGTTTGTGGGCCCAAAACGGTTCAAAAAAAAGTTTTCAAAAATATATCATATCATTGTATTAAAAGTTTTTAAGGTCGTTGAATCCAAATTTAAGGTCAGATTTGAAAAATTCAAAATGTCCGACCCAATATGTCGGAAAAATTTAAAGTTGATTCGATTCGTTCAAAATTTGGTACTCGGGTGTTTTTTGGGTCGCTTATTACGAACCCGATGTCAGATTTCCAAAATTCAAAATGGCGGATCCAATATGGCGACAAGAAAAATTAAAAATTTACTAGATTTGTCTAAAACTTGTTACTAGGGGATTTTCAGGGTCGCTGATTACGAATTTAATATCACTTTTTCAAAATTTAAAATGGCGAATCCAATATGTCGGATGACAAATTTAAAAATTTTACAAAAATTAATTAATCAATATTTAAAAATGCCTGTAACAAGTTTCAGGCAAATCTAGTGAATTTTAAATTTTTGATCGCCATATTAGACCCGTCATTTTGAATTTTGAAAAACTAACGCGAAATTCGTAATTAGTGACCCCGAAAACCCCCGAGTAACAAGTTTCAAGCAAATCTAGTGAATTTCTAATTTTTGGTCACCATCTTGGATCCGCTATTTTGAATTTTGGAAATGTAACATCGGATTCGTAATCAGCGACCCAAAAAACCCCTGAATATCAAGTTTCAAGTAAATCTGATGAGTTTTTAATTTTCGTCAGACATATTGGATCTGACATTTTGAATTTTGAAAATTTTAAAAAACTGACTTCAAATTCGTAATCAGCGACCCCAAAAACATACAATATGGTAATATCAATTTAAAAAAAAAATTTCCCACATACGGGCACGCATTCTTTATTACTGCTACTCTGCGTAGGGGTTAAGGTCAAATTGGGATTCAGCGACCCTAAAAACCCCCGAGTACTGAATTTTAAACGAATCAAATCAATTTTAAATTTTTCCGCCATATTGGGTCCGCCATTTTGAATTTTTTAAATCTGACCTCAAATTCGGATTGAGCAACCCCGAAAACATTAGTATATTCATTGACACTCAAATCGAATTATGGTTAGTATTTTTTTTCTAATGTGGACATCCTATGTCCAAAATCACAAAGGTGGCACGACTTTTTTTGGACATATATGCGGGCCATTGACTGTCAAGGGGTTAAATTTTAGTGAAAAATAACTAAAATTTAGTAGAAATTCCTATTAATTTTTAGTAAAATATTACAATTTTTTGATTTAGTAATATTTTTTTTCTAAAGTTGTAGTTAAAAATAACACACAAATTTGAAAGTAACAAAATTGATACCAAAAATATCAAACTGATACAAATTTTTATATCAATTTGATATTTTTGGTATCAATTTGATATTTTTAAATTAGTGTAAACTAGAATTTATGTATAAGCGAATACCCTATTTGGGGTATTCGCATAGAAATTTATGGCAAACCCCAAAAATAAAAAAATTTGTTAAAACACATTTTTTTCAAACAGGGAAAACTATTGAGGCAAAAGCCCTATATTTTAAATATATATAGTAAAGTGGTGCAATTTCTGCATTTTTATAATTTTAGTAGTAAAAGTATATGGATGATTCTCCGCGTAGCGCACGATTTGGTGTTTGAAACTCTAAAAATATTTTTTTTATCGAAATTATATACATCAATACATATTTTTGAAGATAAAGTGTCAAGAAATAAATATCCATGGTGGGCCGGAAAAATTTTTTATAATTTTTTAATTTTTTTAAACAAATTAAAAAAAAAATTCTTTGTTTGTTGAATTCCATAAAATAGTTGAAATTTGATTTAAAATGTTTATGGGAATTTTTGGGGTAATTCACAAAAATATATATAGCGCGAACGACAATTAAAAAATTTTTATTTCGGTAATTTACGGAAATTTTGTCTAAAATTCATAAAAATATGTAAAGCATAAATCACAATTAAAAATTATTATTTTGGTAATTTATGAAAAATTTCGTGGTAACTTATGGAAATTTTCGCGGTAATTTACAAAAACATATATAGCGCGAACGACAATTAAAAATTTTATTTCAGTAATTTATGGAAATTTATTTGGTAATTTATAGAAATTTTGGCTATAATTCATAAAAATATGTAAAGCATAAATCGCAATTAAAGATTTTAATTTCGGTAATTTATGAAAAATTTCGTGGTAATTTACAAAAATATATATAGCGCGAACGACAACTAAAAATTTTATTTTGGTAATTTATGGAAATTTATACGGTAATTTACAGAAATTTATTTGGTAAGTTATAGAAAAACTTACTGGAGCTATGATAGTTTATAATAAATATTTTGAATTTCTTTTGTTTCATTGTGTATTAAACTTGGACTAGTGACGGTCGAAATTTTGTGTCGGGTGGAGACGCTGGGGTCGGTCGAACTGGTGGAACTGATGTTAATAATTTTTTTGAGAAAATTATCATTTATTTTTAATCGGTTTCATATGTTTCACATATATATAGACTAAAATAATATAACTACACTTTATTTGACCTTTATTATTTAATTATATTCTATTTTTTTAAATAATATTGAATGGTCGGTGGATGCCGGTGGAGACGATTTTGTGATGCCCTGTACAAATTTGAATCTTGAATGTGTAAAAAAAGGATAAATCAATTAGAAAATTGATTACTTTCTTCATGGATCAACTTTAGGAATATAACTTTTGCTGTTACTGAAGTAGAACTATATTAACATTTGACTTTTATTTAAATAATTCAATGTTTAATAATAAAACGCAGAATAACACACAAAAGTGCAGTCAAGTATATAAATAGCAAAAAAAAATAAAATAATTTTTTTTTTATCAAACATTTTTTTTTATTCATTTCCACTACAATATACAATACTAAAATAGCAATAGAAATTGTATTTATTAGTGCACATTGGACAGGTGAAATTTTGACGTTTTCAGCCTTAAAAACAACTTTTCACGAAAAATTATAATGTTAAATACAAAAATAACTATTGGTTTTTGTTTGTAGTCACAGAAATTACCTTTTTACATTTGAATCGGAATATTATGTGAATATTATTTGTGATTTTTTCTTTCACAACATGAAAAAAAGCAAGTTGTGCGCTACGCGGAGAATCACCATATAATATACATTTTATATAAATAGTATATATGTATTGGTGAGTGTAATTGTTGTAGTAAATTAATCCCATAAATAAATATTGATGAGATCGAATTTTATTGAGATATAATCTTTGATGAAAGTCAATTTAAAATATGCCTATTTATATATTTTCGATAGCGATCTATGAATGAGTGTACGGAATTTGAATTTTGAAAAAATTTGAGTTGAAGTGCGTAAGTCGATTATGACTGCAGGAGGCAAAATGATCATTGATTACTTATCTGGATCAATTCGCCTTGGGATGAAGCTTGATACGCGAGAGTGTACACGACAATTCAAACGAGATCATTTCGATAAGAGTCGAAGATGGTGGGGTCGTTTTCTGATTCTTTCGATTACAATCCCGCACCCACGCTGAGTTTGTGATATACCTTTCTTGTAAGACATATTATTACGCATTTTAATCAATCTGTTTATAGATAACAGTTTGTTCTTTATTTTGAATCACAGAAACAAGAATCACTTTTTTTTATCGAAGAATATTTTTTTGTATACCCTCTTTATGCTGAATACGGCTGAATGTTAATCATAAAATGCAAAGAAGTTATATTTGATTAGTGATATACAAATATAACATATAAACTTGAAACATAATAACATTTGTCAATTTTAATTTACGTCATCTGCGTTTTATATGTTCCATATGAAAAGTGGATAGGTATACGTTATTAGAACTTTAAATATTACAATTCCACATAAACGTCACTGTATTGATATATATGTGCGACGTGACTTTTAAACTTTTTTAATTATATATATATATATCTTTTTTTTTCTCCAAGAAACAATTACTAATAATTTTCGTTATATAAAACCCCCTTACAAGTAACACTACCCAAGTGCCAATCGCCGATTGACTTGAGTCTTTGCGCATTTTTTAGAGGAGCTAAAAATAATTGATACGTACATTTTTATATCGGCAATGAAGATGTTTTAAGGGTTGAAAACAGGGGTTGAAAAGTCATATTTTGAGTGGCAAAATATACATATCATGATCATTAAAGAAAGTTAAATTAAAATAATTATTTCATTATTTAAAAAATGTTTGACACTTCTTTCTTGATTTCCTAAAAGATACTGCTCGGTAGAAATTACCGTTATAAACCTTTTTGAATGGGGTGAGTGAAACCTTTAACCCTTTAAGAACCAAATATACAAAATTTTTGCATGATTTCACAACCAATTTTTCAAAGTGATTTGAATCGCTTGAAACTTGTTACTCGGGGGTTTTCGGGGACGCTGATTACGAATTCGATGTCAGTTTTTCAAAATTCAAAATGGCGGATCCAATATGGCGGAAGACATTTTGAAAATCAACTGCAATTTGATTGAAACTTGTTACTCGGGGGTTTTCGGGGTCGCTGATTACGAATTCAATGTCAGTTTTTCAAAATGGCGGATCCAATACCGCAATAGTCGAATCAGCACATTTTTAAGAATTTCAACAAATGCAACAAATTTTATCCTAGTTGAGGGCGCCACCGTCTATGTGAATTAGCATTGGTGAAAATTACCCGCAACAAAATTTACTCAGCGTTTTTTCTGTGATTTATCCGCAGCAAAATATAGGGTAATTGCCAGAAAAAACCAGGTCACAATTTCTGAACGGAAACATAACCTCAACAATAGGTCAATTTCTGAGTTAAGAGAGCGAACATAACGTATCATAATTCAAGGTCAAATGGTGAAGACACAAATCATAAAGGTTCTGGGTTTGAGGTTAAAATCTGCTAACCTAAACTCAAAATTAGATCAATTTCTACTTGTATAGGTCAAGAAGCACCCTAGTAGAAAAAATTCATGACGCTAGAGCACTGCTAGATTATATAAGCGCCACCATGGAGTCTAGTAGTGCAAATAACTTTTTGTAACTTAAAGTTTAACTTTTTTAAAGAAGGATTTCAAAAAAATTGAGGAATATTCACCACTTGTTTTTGGGGAAAAATATATTCATTGGAATTTTGAGAAATTTTCACCAAATGTTTTTAGGGAAAATATATACATTAGAATTTTAGGGAATTTTCACCAAAATTTAGGAAAATAATCGCTAATTTTTTTGGGGAAAACATTTTCCCCAAAAATATGAAATATTCACCAAAAAAAGTTGGTGAGAATTCCCAAAATTTTTTACAGTGTAGCGCTATGAATTAATTCTACCAGGGCATCTGAATTTGAGATTAAAATCGAGCTTAAAAAACTAACATACTCTCTAAATTTGAATCAGCGACTATTCGCTTATTCGCAACTGCATACTCTGAGCTGATTAAAATAGCGACTATTCGCTGGCAATCAACGACTATTCGCTAAGTAATAAGCAAATTTTCAATGAGTGCGATTATTCACTTATTCCCAGCTGCATACTCTGCGCTAGGAATAAGTGAATAATCACTAATTCAAAGCGAATAGTCGCTAATTCAGATTTAGAGAGTATCTAAAAACATAAATATACTTAAGGCTGTTATATTCACGTCATTAATCAGTGACGGTAATGTATAGACTTGCGGCTATATTCACGTCATTAAAATTATAAAAAAGATGTCAAAGAAACGTTTTCTTTTATCTTAATAGGAAAAAATTGTATTAGAGGTAAGAGATCTTTTTTTTATGTCTTCCAATTTGGAGATATAAAAGACTTGACTTTATCCAGACAAATATAATGGGATTATATTTCCGTTAACATTGACATCAGAAATGGTATATATATAGTAGAGAAGCAAATGATGGCAAATGATAAATGTCGTTGTTGAATTCGATTGCTATGGGGTGAGAGTAGACTGAGGGGTTGAAAAGAGAAAGTGATATAGTGAAAGAGTGTAGTATTATGCGAGATGTTGTGACGCGGGCGGAAGTTATAATAAAAGAGAAATAATATATATATAAAGAAAAGAGAGAGAGAGAAGAGAAAGAGTGTGTGTGAGAGAGCGAGAGCGAAAAAGCACAAGGACCGTTAGATAAAATAAATGCCAAGCGAATCAGTGGCTCGCACTAAATGCCACTAAACGAGGGAAACTGGGGTAAAACATACGTTTCCGTTTTCTCATAATACATCATAAGCGTGCGCGGAACCAGTGCCATTGTATGGACCTTTGTACGGTCCATTGTCCTGGATAACGAATGGTTATTCGTCGCAAAGCTTGTGTGATGCGAGCGTGATTCTGTAAAATGTTTTGATTTCGTGATTTTTATGGTTTTTTTTCCCCCGACTGCGCCAATGCGACAACCAAGGGGTCGACAATGAATAGTGTGTATATATATATATATATAGATACACAGTAAACTGACGATTCGCCATTGTCATTGACGTATGCTAAATATATAAGAAGAAATCGATGCTCGAACGTCTGCAACGCCTTTTACCCCTCTACTGCGCTTACTACAAATATTAGCGATTACACCTCATAAAATTGAAATAAAATGGATTTATACGTATTATTGAGACGTAAATCCTTTTTCACAAAAAACGTTATGTTTTGTTCCTTTTGATACCTTTTTTTATAAATTTTTCTATGTATAATGTAGATATCATTGTATTATGGTTTTTGTTGGGCTTGCTTTATCTTGTTTGATTTTTATTTCAATAACTTTCTATTGTAACTTCTTTTTTCTGTCCTACAATTTTTTTTAAAATAAACTATATAATTGTTTTGCTAAAGGTTTTGCCAACCTTGCACGGTAAACTTGCCGCAAGCTTACTGCAAGGTACAAATGTCCCATCTGACCCAAGCTTGCATGGTAAGCTTACCGAAAGATTGCACAATAAAATTATCGCATAATTGCTCAATAAGCGAAACCTAAAATTTTTTTTTTAATCATTTGTCTAATTTAGGGGAGAGCGGGGCAAAGCCGCTGATGTAACATTTATTTATAAATATTTTTTTTATTACACCTTCAATTGACGTGATTTTTTTTTCTATTTCATCTAAAACTAATTAATAACAAATTTCAATAGTAATTATTTAATTTATTATAAGCTTGATTAATTAATTTAATTATTTTCAAAGAGATGCAAAAAAACGGCTTTGCCCCGTATGGCGGGGCAGCGACGTTTTTGCTTATATTTTTTAAAGGTAGAAAATTATAGCCGTTAAAACTGTTCGAAGTTGGAGTAAATGACCTAATATCTTTGAAACATAAGTATTTTATACATTTTTTAAAGAGTTTTAAGTTATTTTATAAAAAATATCAATACTTGTATTTTTAACCTCACATTTTGAATTTAACTCTTCACTTGTTCGTTGAAAAGTCTACTTTACCAACTGTTCAAATTCAAAAATAATTTAAATAACGGCGCAAAAAAAATATTATTAAATATTAATATTATATTTACATAAAATTTATCATTTTTTTAATGTTAATAATAAATTTGAATACTAATAAATGAATTTATGTTCTAAATGAAATATTATTTTAAAATTATACTATTTTAATATATTATATAATAAACACAGATTTTTTACATAAAAATAACTAATTTTATTTTATTTAATTTTGTGAAATAATGTAACATGATAATATAGGAAATGTAAGATAATAACAATAATAATAAAAAATAATTAAATTCAAATATATAATTTTTGAAAATAAATAAAAACAATTATTTAATATTATTTTATTTAATATTAATTTATTAATTTTAATTTATGTTTTGGTTAAAAAATCAGGTTAATATTTGTTGACATTTGATTCATGTGAAGTTAGAAAAACTTCAAATATGAAGGTAATGCAGATTTTCATTTTCAACTGTTTTTACGAAACAGTTTTTAAACGGCTTTGCCCCCAATGACATACATTTTTTATTTTTAAAATTTAATTTATTTAAATAAAAAATAAAACCTAAATTTCATGCAGATCGTGTAGATAAATGTTTCATTTATTCAAGCAAAAAGTTTTTAAGACCTAAGTGCTTGAAACAATTTTTTAAATTTGAATCTTCGATCAACGAAATTTTCATCTCTTCCTTGCAAAAACTATTTTTATGTTATATTTCCTAATATGTTTAATATTTTTTAGATGTTTCTTTTCCAATCTATTGCTTTAATCGTATTAATAATAAACTATGTTAACGAAAATTGTAATAGATTAGAAAGAAAGAAGATATTTCAAAAAACGCCTTTGCCCCGCATAGCGGCTTTGCCCCGCTCTCCCCTATATAATAAAATTTATATATATTAAAATTATATAAATTAGACGAAATATTAAAAAAAAGTTTTTTTTAGCTTCAAAGCAAGGTTATTTGGCAACCATGCACCAACCTTGCTACAAGCTAACCGTGCAAGCTTTACTGAGCAATTTTGCGATAATCTTATTGTGCAATCTTTCGGTAAGCTTACCATGCAAGCTTGGATTAGGTGGGATATTTAATGCTTGCTGCAAGCTTACGTGCTATCTGGCTTGAGACAACCTGAAGTTACCTACGTTACTACACAAAATTGCAAAAAGGAGGACAATTTTTTGCGTACTTATGGATTTTAGTAGATAAAAAATACATTGTTTTTCACACCATTTTAACAACGGTCTACTTTGAAAGCTTCTAGTTTATTCAATAAAAATCCTATCAGTATGCGAAATTTTTTCTATATGGTGAAATATATTATATATTATAGAAAAAATTTCGTATTGTGATAGGATTTTTTTTGAATAAACTATAATATTATAGTTATATAATATAAGCTATAATATGAAAATGTTCTGAAAAACTATATGTATTTTCTATCTTCCAAAATCCATAAATGACGCAAAAAGTTTTTCTGATTTTTACAATTTCGTATAATAATGTACGATTGCTGACTTCAGCTTGTCTCAATGTAATGCGATTTTTTTTTACCTGAGTTATAAGCTTTCAAAGAGAGTGATCTTTACATTTTGGACAGATAGTTTGAGTCTCGGCAAAAAGTGCCCCTTTTTCGTACCTCGAATTTTGAAACTTTTTTTTATGCCAAATGGTTACATATGATGACCCAATAATCCCTGCAAAATTTCAAGATGAGCATGTGCCCCCTTTCCGAAATACAGGGGGTCAAAGGGGGCCATGTCCAAAATTAGAATATGCAATATAATCGAATAATAATGTTAAAAAAAATCAGACCAAATGGTTCCCTTAAGATTTTCGTCTGCTGATTACGAATCTAAAGTCCGTTTTTAAAAATTCAAAATGGCGGATCCAATATGGCGGACGACATTTTTAAAAATCGATCAAATTGACTTGAAAATCGATACTCAGGGGTTTTTGGGGTCTCTGATTACGAATATGATGTCCGTTTTTAAAAATTCAAAATGGCGGATCCAATATGGCGGACGACATTTTTGAAAATCGATCCAATGGACTTAAAACTTATGTTACTCGGAGGTTTTTGGGGTCGCTGATTACGAATATGATGTCCGTTTTCACAAATTCAAAATGTCGGATCTAATATGGCGGACGACATTTTTAAAGATCGATCCAATTGACTTGAAACTTTTTACTCGGGGGTTCATCAGCGACCCCAAAAACCCCCGAGTAACAAGTTTCAAGTCAATTAGATGAATTTTCAAAAATTTTGTCCGCCATATTGGATCCGCCATTTTGAATTTTTAAAAACGGACATCATATTCGTAATCTGCAGACGAAAATCTTAAGGGAACCATTTGGTCTGATTTTTTTTAACATTATTATTCGATTATATTGCATATTCTAATTTTGGACATGGCCCCCTTTGACCCCCTGTATTTCGGAAAGGGGGCACATGCTCATCTTGAAATTTCGCAGGGATTATTGCATGGGGCTTGCCGAGACTCTTTGTTGAGAAACAATATAAATTCACCGCAGTTGTTTAATATTATATAATAATAATGAATGAAAGGCGTCTAAGAACAGTTTGAATAATGTATAAATTATATCAACAGGAGAAATAAAGTAAGTGCAATAATCGACACGAGGTCCTGGAATGATTCCAGACTACAATCGTGTCCTAACAATGGAAATAACCTGAATCTAGATTACACTTGCTGTTGCGATTGTTCTAAAAAGAGAGCGAAGGGTTTGGTGAGGAAAAGATAGAGAGAGAGAGAGGAATAGGAAGAGAGAAGGGTTGAGGTGGGTGGGGTTGGTAAAAGGAGACGATAGAGACGAGACCTATGCAATAGTATTGTCTTGAAGCTTTATCGTGCGACAGTGTTACAACAATGGAAACAAAGCTGGCATTACAACGACTGCCGGCAAGAGAATGGTCTTCTGTCTCGCGAAGAAGACTGAAAAGACAGCGTGCAAAAGTACAGCGGACAATGGATTTATAATTAGAAGCTGGTGCCTCTCGAGAATGTTATTGAGTGGCGACTCTCTCACACCGATGAAATGAGATGCTCGTTAGAAAATTCCAACCGATTTAATACAATATAATATAAAACCCTATAGAAGACTACATAGGTATACACAATGACAAAATCAAATAATAGCGAATGAATAGAAGAATAATTATAATAAATTATGAAACTGAAATCTTTTCAATCTTCCAATGAGTTATAGTTTCTAAATATATCTTCTAATTCACTTTTTCAAATCACTTTTTGATTATGAACTATATGTCAATCTATATAATCATTTTTACTTTTGTAATCGAGGTTTTTTTTCGTTACATTTACAGAATGTATACATAGAGTAGAGCATCTCGATCAGACTTAATACATTATGCAAAAAAAAAGAGATTTGTATTTGGTGAATGATTGTTATAGTTATGCTATTCCCTTGGAAATAGTCGAGTGCAGCTCCACCCCCAAGTCACTCTCTTGGGAGGAAAAAGAAGAATTGACAAAAAACTGACAGCGTAGCGACCAGCCATTGTTGAGCCCTAGTGGAGACAGTAAACAGCCATTGTCGTATCAAACACATTGTTATCCTGCCGTTCAGTTCCTTTTTACGTCGCCACGGTGAGACAGCCACCCCTCTTTTCGCCCCCACCATTTCGTCTCAATCTTTGTTTAAACCATTCTCGACAGGTATATATAGTATATATACAGAAAAAAAAACCTAGGCTCATTTTTGTGCAGTTCAAAATGAACCGATGGGTGTTTTCGGTTTGCCTACAGATCATGATCCGGATCACAAAAAGATGATCAATTAATTGCTTTGAAGTGTAATTATGAACTAAGAAAGATTATCAAAAAAACATGCCACCTACGAGGTTAATTTTTGATGATTTTAAATTGAGAATATATATCTACATCACTCTATATTATAAAAAGATTCCAATACCATTGCTGAACATAACCTCAAAATTGCCGCTATTTTCAAAGAAGACCACTAGGTTCGAGATTATATTTCGTAAACACAGCTCTGAGCCAAGAGACAATTATAACCCCAAATTTTAAGGTTTTGAAATTTTCATTTAAGCCCATTGGATTTGAGGTTATGTTAGGGCAGTTTAGATTTTACGTGACTAACTTGAAGTTGGCATATAACGACCAAATTTTTTCGCAATTTTATTGCAATCTTTTTGTAGCGTTCGGTAACAACCTCAAAATTTAAGTGAAAGTTAGAGGTCAAGAGTCTATAATATATATACTGAAATTAAGAATAAATTGCATTGAAGGATTTAAAAATTAATGACAAATATTCCTTATTTGAGAATATTTTATTTGCGTAAAGAGTAATATATACACTGAAAAAAAAATTTTTGTATCAATTTTATTTGAATCAAATAAACCCAGATAACATACCTTTTTGCAAGAAGTTTGCAGCAAGTTTTAAGCGTATAGATAAATGTCGTTAGGAGTATAGTTTGCAATGCAAGTTTGCGTAAAGCTTGCAGTGCAAGTTTACAGAAAGTTTGCTTGGTAAAATTTCATAAATTTTGAAATGTCATATCTTGCAAAAATATGTACTATATGGGAACTGTATATATTTAAATCAATAATTTCTGCCCGGACAGCACCGAAACTTCCCTGAACCTTGACTGAACCTCGCTTGACGAGGTTCGGGAACTTGAGTCGCGAGGTCCAAACGAGGTTGAGTTGATGTTTAAATGTCCGCGCATAATAAAGGTCAGTCACAGAGGTTGGCTGTATATTGGATTTGAATTTCTGTTAAATATTAAAATTAAAGATTCTTGGCATATTGTGAGAGGATATTTAAGGAAATTAAAAATTCAAGATTTGTTAAATGTAATCGTTAAATATTCTGGAAATTTAAAAGGAGCATAAATACGGAAAAATAAAAAGAAAGCAAATTAATTTAAAAAACTATTGAAAATTGCATTTTCTATGACATGGGAAAGCGTAAATGAAACAGAAATTAATAGACAATCATAAATACAGTTATATTTATTAGTAGTTACATAAAAATTAAATTTTTAAAGGTTTTTTTGAGAGTCTGCAGGCACATTTCATGTGCTAATAAAAAATTAAAATTAAAAAAAAATTAAAATTAAATGCAAATTTTATTAAAACGAGTTATCAGAATTTTTTTGGCAGAAATCTTATAGTAAATATTCTCAACAATCATTTTATTGAGCCAAAAAAAATTCATCCAAAAGAATTTTCTGAGTAAATCATTACGAAAATGCATTTTTTTTGTCTACACTGTTAAAAATGTTTGTAGTTTTAATATACATAAAGTACTTAAATTTAAGAAACTGGTATATTAGAGTGTAATTCATATACAAAGTATATTAAATTTTGTCACTGAAAAAAATTCAAATAAAAAAATTGCATTTTACTCAATTTATACATGTTCTTGTGTACAAAATAAGGTTTTTATTAATAAAGCAAAGTAATTTCTTTCATGTAAATACAAGTTTAAATCAATTTACATTGTAAAAATGCATATAATTTGACATTTATAGTACTTAACCTAAATGTCACATATAAGTATTAAAATTCTTGTATTTAGAATGTTTTTTTTGAAAAATTTTCCCCTTATAAAACATTATTTGGACATAAACAACACAATAGTTAAAGAATTACGCACTGTTGTTTCAATTTCAAATAAATTTTCAATATCAAGGAAATAATGACCGTTTGGTGAAATAGGCATCTACAGCCGCCATGTTGTCACTTTAAATTTAATATACATGTATCTTAGATTTCAATACCTGTAGTGCATATTCGCTTCATACGCATGTATATTAAATCTAATACAGATTTTTCTAACAGTGTATAGTACAAATTTTGCAATAAACAAAATTTTCTTTTCAAGTAAATCGTTCATTTATTTGAGTTTTTGTTTCACCACACATTGTAGAAAACATTTCTATATGAAAATATTTCTTGTCAAAAGAGTTAAACACTATTTGTAATTTAATGTAATAATAATTTATTACTAATAAATATAACTGTATTTATGATTGTCTATTAATTTCTGTTTCATTTACGCTTTCCCATGTCATAGAAAATGCAATTTTCAATAGTTTTTTAAATTTATTTGCTTTCTTTTTATTTTTCCATATTTATGCTCCTTTTAAATTTCCAGAATATTTAACGATTACATTTAACAAATCTTGAATTTTTAATTTCCTTAAATATCCTCTCACAATGTGTAGAAATTGCCCCACCAGGGCCCTAGTAGGGAATGAAACGCCACACCTGATCAGGGCCAAATCAGGGCGACCAGAAAATGTTAATTTCCTAATCAGGGCCACATCAGACGCGGCGTTTCATTCCCTAACAGGGCAGCCTGATCCGGCCCCCATCTGGGCCCTAACAAAATTTCTGTACGATGCCAAGAATCTTTAATTTTAATATTTAACAGAAATTCAAATCCAATATTTAGTCAACCTCTGTGACTGACCTTTATTATGCGCGGACATTTAAACATCAACTCAACCTCGTTTGGACCTCGCGACTCAAGTTCCCGAACCTCGTCAAGCGAGGTTCAGTCAAGGTTCAGGGAAGTTTCGATGCTGTCCGGGTGTATATAAGAAATAAATAAAATTTAATTGACTGAAAAAAAATTATTTGATTCAAGGAAATATTTATTTGTCAAAATAGTCAAATAATCGGTTATTTGAAAGAAATATATTTTTTTAGTGTATAAATGTAAAAGGATAATTCTTGGTGTTAAATGAATCTGCAGATTGTTAGTATACATGAGAGGATGCGAACTAGGAAAACATTGTTGATAGTATAGCTATGTTGTAGCTAATGTCGCTATCGGTCCGATAGTGAGTTAACGTTCTCAGCATATACAGCAGCCTCAATGTGCTTCGACAATGTAGCCAACGTTCAACCATTCAGAGGTAGACAATATCGCGAACATAATGTCATAATGGAGCGGGGATTCTCCCTTTGGCTGGGCTAAACCAAGAATCCTAGAGAGAGAGAGGGAGAGAAGAGATAAGAGCTAATACAAAACAAAAGTTGCAAAATGAACAAAAGAATGTTCCTTTGTTTGTAACAAAGTCTAGACTCGTGAAAGAAATAAATTCCCATGTGTTATATACCAATTAAGTTTAACTACACGATTCCAGTCAGGACACTATTTGAATAAAATAGAAAACATTTGTGTTAAAGGAAGTGAACTGGTAGTTCCGTTATTTATACACAGAAAAAACCTAGTCTCATTTTTGTTGCAAATCAAAATGAGCCAATGCTAAACGACATAGACAGTGGCGCCACCAACCTGGTTCATTTTTGTTGCTCATCAAAATGAGCCACCTACACGGCTCATTCTGAGTTCAGTTTTTTTCTGTGTATAGATATGCTATACAAAAATTAAAACCTCAAAAAATGAGAGACTTTATACAATAATGCCTTTGCAAGTTAAATATTAACTTTTTTACAGATAATGAATTTAGAAGTAAAATTTTTGTAGTTTAAAATCAACTGCAAATTTTAGTAAATTTTCCAAAGCAATATTCTTACAGGGAAAAATGGAAAAACGAATAAAGTAACTTTTACTATACTTTAAAAGTAAAACCGAAACTGTCTGCAGTTTCTGCGCATTTCTGTCAATTTTTACTCCAGAAATAGTAAAAATTATTCCGGAAAGAGTAAATTTTACTATTTCTGGAGTAAAAATTGAGAGAAATGCGCAGAAACTGCGAACAGTTCCGGTTTTACTTTTAAAGTATAATAAAAGTTATACTTTATTCGTTTTTCCATTTTTCTGCCGTATTGTTTTAAAGTAATGATGGTAGTTTTTTTGTTTTAAATTATTATTACACGGAAAAAAAGAAAAAGTAACTTTTACTACTTTAAAAGTAAAATTGGACCTGTCCGAAGTTTCTGCGCATCTCTGGCAACTTTTACTCCAAAAATAGTAAAATTTACTTCAGAAATAGTAAAAATTACTACGGAAACAGTAAAATTTACTACAGAAATAGTCAATTTTACTATTTTTCGAGTAAAAGTTACTAGACATGCGCAGAAACTTCGGACAGGTCCAATTTTACTTTTAAAGTAGTAAAAGTTACTTTATTTGTTTTTCCATTTTTCTCCGTGTATAAATAAGAGTTATAAATTAGCTGTATATTAATGTAGAAAAAACATTTTCTAAAAATATTTAATATTAATTTAAATGAATATAAAAAGAATCTAACAATAGCTTTAATTATGATGGACAGATTAAATGATTAAATTTTCACTTTCAGAAATCTTTCTCTCCCTTCGCTAGAATTATAAATATATAATACTATAAATAAACGGGTGTCATTAAACGATCGGTTTTATTGCGAAAATCGTTAACAGGTAAGTAAGTGAAACAAGATTGCCAGAGATACGATAACGACGACGACGACGACGACGACGACGAGTTACGAGATCGTTTCGCGTTATAACGTTTTGTATTTTGCGAACGAAGCTTTTCAAGGGCTGCGCGAGAGTTGAGTGTTGCGGATATAAAATGGGGATGATTAAAATAACGAGGCTCTGCGAGGGTCTCCTGTGGATCTCCCTCACTTGGTAGTTGGGGTATATATATGATATTGTGCTGAAACAATGTGGCACCCGACGCCCCTAATGTATATATATCATACCAGCGAGAGAGCACGACGACATCAATTGACGCCACGAACTACGGCTCAGTCTACTTCTCCTCCTGCCTCATCGTTGTGAGTGGCAGCCCGGCTTGCGAAGGTGCCCACCTTATTATTGGGAATCGAGGCAGCAGGAAGCTTTGGATTTAATCTCTCTTTTGCAGCGCCCCTAAAACTCGACCACCAGATAGGATTAACCCCATAATATGAATTCAACAATAGTTGAAGAAAATTAACAACTTGATTTCATTATATTTATATAATTAATATTAAGCTGTATACGAAAAGTTGTGAGGGGTTTAGGAGTCAAAATATTTATATAGTTAAATATTTTAAAGTTTTTTTTTTTAATCCTTTTAACTCGCCTCTAGATTTTAATCCTTTTGCTTCAATTTTTACATAAGCTTATTGACAAGAGTGAAATTTTAATTCATTTATTTCACACTGTTAAAATTTCAGGTAAAGTTAAAGTCTACTCGGAGAGGGAGTACACTTTTCGAAGATAAAAATCAACTTCAAAAGTGAGTAAATTTAATACTCGATAAGGAGTTTTTTTCGAGTTAAAAATCAACTCAAAAAGGGAGTTAATAATTAAATTAACTCCTTAAAACCAAAAGGGTGGGACTTTTATAGCATCCCCCATAGGGAGTTGATAAATTCAACTCCTTTCTTTACAGTGTATACTATACACTGTTAGATTTTAACTCCAAACGGGATTCTATAAAAATCCCACCCTTTTGGAGTTGAAGCAAAGAGAGTTAAATTTTAACTCCCTAATTTCTAGTGTACTCTGTGAAAAATTTGAGGAGTTAATAGTAACTGGAGTTAGGAGTAAAAATTTTGGAGTTAGAGACTCCCTTGTAGTATTAATCGTTGGGAGTTAAAATCTAACTCTCTCTCTTTTTTTACAGTGTATTATAGTTCCTTTTACACTGTGAAATATGCTAAAGGGGGTGCATTTTATGCCTATAATATAATGATTAACTCATTTTTGGAGTTGATTTTTAAATCTAAAATTTTTACTCCCAAATTTTTTACATTGTAATATATGTGTTGCTGTGCATTTAAAAAAAATTGTCCTCAATGTCAATCTCAAATCCACACTGCTTTATATATATATATATATACATGTGTGCGTGCGGTGTATAAACGACGGAGCAAAAAGCAGCGTTTCTCGGGTGAGGGCGGTGGGTGGCAGTAGGACAACTTTGGGTGGGGATGAAGGGAAGGGGTGGAAATAATTTAAAAGCTGAATTGAATTTTTTTTCCTTCGAGTCTTTCGTTCGGGCATTGGGAGGCGGACAATAGCTCAATGGCGATGTATCAAGGAAAGTCGACTCGCGGGAGAGGCCAGCATTGTATCGGCCTTTCCTTCTTCCCTCCCTCCTCTTTCTCTCTTCTTCTCCCACCCCCTTTATACTCCTTTATATACCAACTGAGAGAGTATATAGCAGTAACTGTAGTCACATTCGTTGGTTACAATTGTGAATAATATACAGTCTTCCTATAGACAGGCACCTTTAAGAGGAACGCGCAGAACCAAGGAAAGTGGAAACATGTCTCTAGCATTCATTCAATGTTGAATGTGTATTTCCATATTGAGGGGATATTTTATTATTCTTTTATATTTCTCTGAAATCAATTTTTTTTTTCATTTTCATTGTTCTTTATTTGTTTCTTTAGTGCGATTGACTGATATGATGATTTTTTTTTAGTCATTGGTATCTTCTTCTTTTTAAAGGGGGATGAAAATTCAGTCGCGATTGAAAAAAGTAATAAACTTCAATGAAATTTACTCTCTAAATCTGAATCAGTAGAAATTTGACTAATTCAATCAGTACTTTTCATTTTAACTGAAGTTGCAGTTATTTTTTGAAAACTAATATAATTAGTGAATATGCAAGCAATAGAAAATAACTTATGTAAATCAGTAATTTGTATATAACATAACCTTTAAAATTAACTATTAAATCAGTAGATTTTGTGGCCACCGTCATATATTTATATTACTGATTCAATCAGTAATTGATATTTTACTAATTGAATCAGTAAATTTCTATTCTAATTGGCAGTTGCTCAATTCTCGCTATGCGGCAATTAGTAGATTTCTACTGCTAATCAGTAAAATATGACTGATTCATATTTGTACTTTAGTGGAGTGAAATAAAATTTTTTTTTTATATTTTTCAAGAATATAACTTATAATTATATATTAAAAATGGATTTATGTAAGCAAATAAGATTTTAACTCCAGTGGAATGAAATTTATATTTACGGAACGGGGTTGAGTGTTATGAAAATTTTAAAAATCTATATTTATTTATTTATTTGAAAAAATTCACTTTTTTGTGAGAAAATGCTTAAAGACACTCTCGCGGAGTGTAAAATCTACAATGTATATATACCAACGAATAAAGGTCCATTACCATATTGACACATTTACATTTTCGAGAGATCCGGCGTGTGTGATTTGCATCGTAATGCCTTTAGGGGTTGAAAATAGTTGGTACACTTTGTTCTATAAAAGATAAATGGCCAACATTATTCTTGAAACAAAAATTTACAGTTTTACTTCATATATAACTATACATATTCTATTATTATTATTATTATTATTATTATTTTCTTATTTTCATTTTAAAACAATGAAATATTTATAAACCCTAATTAATTTCAATTAAGAAAATCATTTCATTCTCTGAAATATCTGACTATTGATGTCTGACTTTATATTGACTTTTCTACTTATTTTTTTCTTAATATACTTTTATGTTTTATAATTGTCGAATTAATTATGTAGGGGAGCTAGGGGTTGGTTGTAACAATTTTAGATAAGTCGTGGAATATATAGAATATTTTATAACAATTAATAATTTTATCGATAAATTATATTAGATACGTGATATATATAAGAGCAAAATAAAATTGGTATTTTTTCTAATATCGAAATTAACAAATAAGATACGACAATAATATTGATATTTAAAATTTTTCATTTTAGAACATTATCGATTATTATTGTTATTAAAAAATAAAAACTAAATTAAATTATTAAAAATTATTTATAAAAAGAATAGTAATATCAAAATAGTTTCTGTAAAATAAGTGAAAAAATTATTTCACTAATAAATAAGGTAATTTTTACTATAAAAATTGGTGAACAATTTATTAAGAAGATATATATATATCCATATTTAATATATGGATAAATTTAGTAAATTATAGACTGCATTTATTTAATATAATAGTTTTTACTTTTAAAACTAATAACTTTTTATTTGTTTTGAATAAAAAAATTTAATTGAGCACAATTAAAATTTTTATTTTAGCGTAAATAAAAATTTATTTAAAACAAATAAATATATTTATTTGGCTCTGAGACGAATATATTTTTTCTCTGTGTGTTGTTTATTCTTTAAAGAACAAAATATATTTAACCAAATTTAAAATGTATTTAATAAATGTAAAAGTAAATATTTACACGTTCTATATTGTAAAGTCGATTTCATTAAGTAAATGAAAAACCCACGTTTGTATATTACGACTTATTCATTTTCTCATATATAGTATACATTTTACTCGCTTTTTCGATTTTCGCTTCGTTTCTTTTTCTCTTTTATAAACGCGTGCGCGAAAACAGGCGAGAGATCCGTCTACAATAAGTACAAAGGGTGGAGACAAAGGGAAGCACCGCCCCTGAGATACTAAAACAATGGAGGCTAAACAATGGGATGCTGCTGTAAATTTCTACTGATAATTCGATATCGGGAGACGAAGAAATTCCCATTCAATTGAAACACATTTATATAAAAAAAAGATATTTTATTAAATTTTTACTTTATAAATTTTTTTTTTAAATTAATAATAGTATAAAGTAATTAATTATTTAAAGAGAAATTTTGTATATGAACTAACATGAAAAAAAAACTTTATCTGGAACAACAATAGGTTATCACTAGAATAGTGATAAAGATTTAACTGAAACAATTTTAAAACTTTTGCTATATATTCTAGTGAGACTTTTCGCTGTTGAAGATAAATCTTTTTTTTCCGTGAAAATGTAAAATGTTTTTTTTTGAATTATAAATAAAAATATTTTTATTTGGGTATGTGGAATTAAATATTCATCAAATGCTGACAGTGAAGTAGAATTTCACTGAATACGTGCGTGTAATGATTCAAAGAATTCAGTAATAATATAATCAATTGAAAGAAAAAATAAGAATATGTTCTTTAAACGAATTTCAATGAAAGTTTTCATTTAATTCAAGACTTTCGATTCTTGGGAATTTATCAAATCATCAGAAAAGATCTTTTCTTAGATAAAAAAAAGAAGAAGAAAAAAAAAGAAAAACTTCCGTTCCCGAGAGGAATGAACAGAAAAAGGCAAGACTTTGGCGAGGCTTTGTGGCTCTTCACAGCAAAAGGGTCGAGTTTGAAGGAGTTTTAGGTGGACGATATACTTAACCTTTGGAAAAAAAAGTTGGTTTAATCGAGGTCGAGTGGTGGAAGAAAGAAGGGATATATATGATCATGGGAAAAAGAAAGAGATTCGCTTGACCCGTTGAACCACACGAAACTGAAGAACTAATTTTATTACATATACATATTTATATATATATTTATTCAATATTTTGCTACGTTAGTAATATGAAAACGAAACAGTGAAAAAAATTCCATTTTCTTCATTTATGTGACATACGGAAATAAATTTCTTGTGTTATCTGTACAAGATCTCATGTGTAATCTACAAACTGTAGTTGAGGAGCAAGTTTTCAAAACCTGATAAATCCATATTTTCTTATTTCGAGAAATTCATATACCACTGATTCCAATCAGCGTATATGCACTGATAAATTAGTGAAAATTCACTGATTTTTCAGTGTATATACGCTAATTGGTAACAGTGGTATACGCGTATCGCTGATTCAAATTTAGAAAGTAATTTTTTCTAATATAAAACATACAAATTGTAAATCATCTTGGTTATGTCAATAAGTTTTTAAATTAAAAATTTGTAATTAATAAATTTTTTTCCTTAAATTTAACAGTGACAGATCGATTTGTGAGGTCCTTAAAATATTAAATTTATGGTTATCTCCATTTTTTTGAAAAATCGATTTATCAAGTTTTGAAAATTTGCTCCTCACAGTTATAATCTCTACAAAATCTCTAAATCTGAATTAGCGACTATTATTCGCTTTGAGTATGCAGCTACGAATAAGTGAATAGTCGCTAATTCAAATTTAGAGAGTGAAATTGGGATAAATAGTAAAAAATACTATACTCAAATTTACCAGGAATTTTTCTGAGATATATACGTATAAAACAAAATGGACAATAATCCTCTGAGAGAATAGTTTTATAAAAAATGTGAAAATAAAGAAAAATTATATCACGTTCTTGAAAAAATAAATATGACAGTTATTATTTCCTTAACATCAAATGTATTAAATCAAATATGTTATATACATAGTTAAGAGTAGTATATATAGAGAGAAAACAAAAGAGCGGCAAATTGTTCTCTTTGATATATAAGAATGAGGCAGAGAAACAAAAGAAGCCAGTGAGAATGAATTGCACTATAACTAGATGTACATAACTAAGAGTCCATAAATGCACCTATATTTCAACCCCCTTTGGTGTACATATATTGGTACCATTGTGAGTCTGGTTTTGCAGAAATGAAAATGAACGGTGGGCGCACAATGCTAGTATACATCAGGATGTACAAATACAGAACGACCAAACACGTGAAATCGATTTCGTGCAAATAATCGGATACTCGGTTCTGGAAAAGGGGGTGATAGAAGAGAGAGAGAGAGAGAGAGAGAGAGAGAGAGAGAAGGATTGGGGTGGTTGGGGGTTGTGCGACGGGGGCAATTGGGTGGTATAGTGGGGGAGGACGAGGAGGAGCGTAGTCGCATAATTCAGAATCGACAAAGCGGCAGATTATGGAAATAGAGTCCCTCAGTTGGTGCCGGGAGTCTCTCGCTTACTCTATCCTTCTCTGTCTCAATATACGACTTTCTCTCTTGCACTCCCTCCCCCCCTCTCCCTCTCTCTGTTTCGTAAAATTTCCCCCTCTTTATCAACAAGCGCAGAATGTGTGTAAAGCTGCGCGGTGTTGCCATGCCAACCATCATTTCTCTCTCTCTCTCTCTCTTTCTCAATGTCATTCTCTTTTTCTATTTTTGCCCCTTTCTCTCTCTCTCTCTCGCACCCTGCCCATGTTTCTCTGTCTCTCTGTGTCTTTCCTTTGCCACCCACTAGCGATCCCGCCGCTGCCACCGTTTCGAACTCTCCGTCTATATACAGTGGCACCGTCACCATTGCTATCCACCCAACCACCGTCAAGAGCCCCCTATTCCACGTCTCTCTAACGACTTGTTGTTAATGTTGTATCAACTCAACCCTGCAACAAGCTCACGTCTGTTGCCTGCAATTCACGGGCGTTTGCACCTGCTGCATTAAGGTTCCTTCTATATGTGTATATGACTATATATGAACTTTGAATATAGGGGGGTGTGAGAATATAAGCAATTAAATGTACGCCAATATTTGCAAATATATCGAAACATCACTGTAAAAAGAAAGTACTAAAACAGTACCGATTTTAGGTATCAAAATAGAACCAAATGACAATTTAGTTCTTTTTACAGTGATTTTTTTTTATACAAAAATATTCTTGATTTATTAGTTACAAAAAAAAAATTGGATAGCCATTGTTATTAATTTTTAAACTAAGTAGTGAAAAAAAGTACATTTAATGCTATACACTGAAAGAAAAAGATTGGTTGGGGTTACCATTTTTGAGGTGACCATTTTGAGTTATAGTAAATTATACTCCTGCTAATTTATTAGTTGTGATTACCATTTTTATTGGTTGGAATAATTAGTGAAATTAAAATTTATTAGTTAGTTTAACTAATTAGTTTCTTGGAATAACTATTTAATTAGTTACCTTATTAACTATATATCGTTATAGGCTGGCTAAATAAATGGTAACAGTAACTAATATAAATTAGCAAAAATATTCTTATTAACGAAATGGTTATCGCAACCAATTGTTTCTCTCAGTGTATACGGAGAAAAATGGAAAACCGAATAAAATAACTTACTTCAGAAATAGTAAAATTTACTCCGAAAAAAGTCAAATTTACTCCTGAAATAGTAAAAATTATGCCGGACATAGTAAATTTTACTATTTTTGGAGTAAAAATTTCCAGAAATGCGCAGAAACTGCGGACGGTTTTACTCTCTAAATCTGAATTAGTAAAAATGTTTACTAATTTGAATTAGTGACTCACTTTTTGCTTCTGAATTAGTAGAATTTTACTAATTATTAGTAAAAGTTACTAACAATTAGTAAAATTTAACTAATTCAGAAGCAAAAAGTTAGTCACTAATTCAAATTAGTAAACATTTTTACTAATTCAGATTTAGAGATTATACATAACTTAATTCGTTTTTCCATTTTTCTCCCTGTATTAGAAGAGCTTTTTAGTTAAATATAAATATCTTTTAATTTTTTTCTATTTTGTATTGAAATGTCATTTCAACGAGTTGTTTGGTTAGAAACAAGGGGTAAATCGAAGCAGTAGTTATTTCAGTTAAATAAAAAATTTTAAAAATAATTACGGCCTCAAATCTTAACTTACACTGAAAAAAAATTCTAGTTAGAATAACCAGAATTCTGGTTAGGGTATATTTAACATTTTGATTCTGGTTAGGTTAACCAGAATTCTGGTTATTTTAACGAGAATTCTAGTTAATTCAACTAGAATTCTGGTTAACATAACTAGAAAGTAATGCTAAATATAGCCTAACCAGAATTTTTTTTTCAGTGTATAGATCACTCCCAACAAGGTTTGAGGCCGTATTTATTTTAAAAAATTTTTATTTAACTGAATTTGAAGAATGAAAAAAATAATTTAATTGATATAAAAAATTATTGAAGCCTATATGAGAATAATTTTTTTGAACAGAGACGATATAATTTTGTGGTTTTGGAAAATACTTGCGCGCGTCGCGATTAACGTGATTTTGCGATTTGTAAAATTGGTTCCAGAAAATCAGCATCGAAAGGAAGCTCGGTACGTCAGTATAATTAATGGCCTCTTCGCTTGTTTTCCGCAGACAATAGGCAAATCGATCGACTTATACGTTAACGACGTCATACACCCTCAGGGAATGTTTTCACGACCTTTTCGAGGAAATCGTGTCCCACACCCCTATATATATATACATATATAGTATATGCAGAATTCAAACAGGCGGTATCATTGAATTGAATAGAGAAAGAGTTCTCTGAAGCTCCATATAAAATAAATAGATAATTACATAAATTCTTTAATAAGCTTTTATCTGATTATTGAGCAAAAAAAATTACTCTTACAATTATTTTTGGACCTCAGGTTACTTTTACTAGATCAGTTTATTTTATGTTTATCCCATTATTTTTTACCTAATTTTAAGATTATATTTGCCCCTTGATTTGGCATAAATGGGAATACGATTGTCCACTAATTTAAATGAACTTAATATTTCACCTTGAATTTTAAAGTTGTGTTCTGCTTTTGACCTAAATAATGTTATGTTTATTCCTGGCAATTTGATCGTAAATTTTGAGGTTATGTTCGAGCAAAGAAAACTCTGATAAAATCAATTTTGGAAAATTGTTCTTCAACATGTTTTCTATATATATATATTATGCATAATTCACGCACTACACAGAATAAAACCTGTACTTAAAATGAGTTCAATCAGACTCAATTTGAAGTGTAACAAAAATGTGTCAATGCTTTACTATCTTACTGATTCATTTTTTTTTTGCACTTCAAATTGAGTCTGAATTCCGCACTCATTTTAAGTTCATAGGTCTCGTCTGTGTATAATAAAAAATGATATATCATAAAATGTATATCATAAACTAGAAGCCTGAATTATTTACATAAAAATTATAATATTATAGGGTCATTCCATTATATTTCATCTGAAGTCGTTGCGGCCTATTTTTGGAAAAATCTGATAATTTGTAATAATGATATTTAATATCCGTACAATTCATTTTTGGCAAATTTTTTATAAAATTATTTGTATTTGCTTTGGAATTTTAATTTTTAAGTTGAGGTGCACGGAAAAAAGGTTATTTTGACAGCTTTGGAAATTTAATCAAAAAACACAAAAATAATTTAGATAGAATAAATTTTTTGTTTGATATATATTCAAAATAGTCCAATTTACTTATATTAATTGATTTCTATGTTAAAAAGTCCAAAATATTATATGAAAATTGATTTTTAAACTTGCCTGTCAAATGCCAAAATTCACCATATTTTTATTACATTTTTCTAGAAAGTTAATAAATATTTAAAAAATTATTACAGCTTAATATTAAGTACTTTCAATGTACTTTCATATGATGCGCTGACTTTTTAATATTATGTAGTAGAAATAGGAAAAATTTTACTTTGAATGTTGAACTTTCCAGGATTTTCGGTGATTTTGAACACTTGTATCTCCTCAGGTGCAAAATAAAAAAATCCAATTTTTGTCTTAATATTTAAGTTAGACCTTGTTTTCCATTCTGTCAAATTTTGGCGATGGATTTCGAGCTATTTTATGGTTTTATTCATTTTTGAAAATCAGCTTCGAAAAACGAAATTGAAGGTTAAAATGCAAGTGGTTCTGCGATGACTGAAGTTGGCTTGAAACTCTTATGAATGACATTTAAAATTAAATAATTACTTCAAAGTAAATTTTATTTAAAAAATTTATTGGGAGTTAATTGTGAGGAGCAATTAATAGTAATTGTCATATATTAAATACTAAAGTATAACTCCCAATAAATTTTTTAAATAAAATTTACTTTCAAGTAATTATTTAATTTTAAATGTCATTCATAAGAGTTTCCAATGATGTAAAAAATAATAAAAATCAAAATTTTATTTACTAAGCAATTTTTAATATTATATTTTCTTTAATGATTTAAATAAATCTTATAAATAATATTTTTAAAGAATTATTATGAATTTTAATGTTCAAATCTTATTTGCAAACTTAAATTTGAATTTAATCAAATACATCGATATCAAGACAGCCAACTTCAGTCATCGCAGAACCACTTGCATTTTAACCTTCAATTTCGTTTTTCGAAGCTGATTTTCAAAAATGAATAAAACCATAAAATAGCTCGAAATCCATCGCCAAAATTTGACAGAATGGAAAACAAGGTCTAACTTAAATATTAAGAGCATTTGAACCTTCGTGACGTCACAAATCATGGCGCATGACACGCAAACTTCTCAGGTATGTGAAAAACACAATTTTGAATATTTTTTAAAAAAACCTTTTGGAAAATGTTCAGAGAAACATAGACTATGTCTGTTATGTGCGAAAAATTCAAAATTTTGCGTATAAAACGTTTTTTAAACAATGCCTACATATAAGCAATTCATGTATTTTTCCTTACTTGTGACAACCAACTTAAACATTGTTTAAAAAACGTTTTATACGCAAAATTTTGAATTTTTCGCACATAACAGACATAGTCTATGTTTCTCTGAACATTTTCCAAAAGGTTTTTTTAAAAAATATTCAAAATTGTGTTTTTCACATACCTGAGAAGTTTGCGTGTCATGCGCCATGATTTGTGACGTCACGAAGGTTCAAATGCTCTTAAGACAAAAATTGGATTTTTTTATTTTGCACCTGAGGAGATACAAGTGTTCAAAATCACCGAAAATCCTGGAAAGTTCAACATTCAAAGTAAAATTTTTCCTATTTCTACTACATAATATTAAAAAGTCAGCGCATCATATGAAAGTACATTGAAAGTACTTAATATTAAGCTGTAATAATTTTTTAAATATTTATTAACTTTCTAGAAAAATGTAATAAAAATATGGTGAATTTTGGCATTTGACAGGCAAGTTTAAAAATCAATTTTCATATAATATTTTGGACTTTTTAACATAGAAATCAATTAATATAAGTAAATTGGACTATTTTGAATATATATCAAACAAAAAATTTATTCTATCTAAATTATTTTTGTGTTTTTTGATTAAATTTCCAAAGCTGTCAAAATAACCTTTTTTCCGTGCACCTCAACTTAAAAATTAAAATTCCAAAGCAAATACAAATAATTTTATAAAAAATTTGCCAAAAATGAATTGTACGGATATTAAATATCATTATTACAAATTATCAGATTTTTCCAAAAATAGGCCGCAACGACTTCAGATGAAATATAATGGAATGACCCTATATTTTGTTAAATTTTTTTCATATTTTAAGAAAAAAATTTATTGCAAAATGTTATGTACATGCTTGCAAATGAAATTTAATGATATTACTCCAATTTAAATTGGAAGATTTAATTTATGTCTCCTTTGTGGAATATATATATATATATATATTTATATATAAAGACATTTTGAATACATGTATCAGAGATCAGTATAAAATAACGATCACGCGTGTTTGAATTTATAATAAATCGCGCGCGAGAAAGGGTCCCTTAAAATTTAACCGACAAACGCAAAAGAAATTCATTCTCGAGCAAAGAAACCCTTGGCACACAGTCTAAAAGATTGAAAGAGAGAGGGGTCTTCTTAACGACTGTATCAATTCGTATTTTCTTCCATTCACGCGCATTCTAATCCTAAACCCGCGGCATATGTCTGGCCCTATATATATATATATATATATATGGGCGGCGCACCATCAGACTTTTGTGTCTAAGAAGAAGCGCTATACATAAATCGTCCAAGTCCTCATCATCCACACACGTGGCACTGTCTATATAAGATTTGCGGTGTATAAAAAATTGGTAAAAATTCGTGTCCCAATTTCACGGATCTTTTTTCATATTTTGCACTTGTGCAGGTAAAATAAACTTTTAAATTATATTTTACTTTCTTTAAAAGTGTCCTGAGCCACGAAACCCTAAAAACTTAGTTTTTGTCCTACATGCACAATAAAAGCGACTTTCCGCCCTTGCCACAGAATGTACTATTAATTACTTTTTTTTTAAACTAGGAAAACTACACAGAAAATTAAAAGGCATTAAAATAAGCTGCAACGCTTATTATTTTAATCCATTTTGGTATTAAGGCCAGGTCCAAGTGAGGCAGCGCCATCTACATCGAAACTAAAATTTTTGAAAATTTCCAACAGCCTTTTCTTGAAAACGAGAAGATAAAATGCTTTTTCCTTTATGGATAATTGATTATATTGTCAATACACCAGCTAAAACTTTTTTTGAGTTAAAATAATGAAAAAAATTTCATGTTAATAAATTAAATATGAGCACTTTTTCACAAAAACTGTAACAGTACTTTCTCAGAAATTACAATCAAAAATGCAATTTTCATTTGGAAAATTACGCTAAAATATACACCAGCTAAGATTTACCAATCACGAAAATAACAAAACATATTTTACTAATTATGACAGCCGTTTGGCATGTTATATATGTCACCAGACGTTTCACGATTTTGCCGAAAGAAGGAGATTGGCGCTGTTGCTAACCACCTGAAATACATAATCTACTAAAGGGCCATATGTTAAATATGTAATAAAATTTTTTGTTTTTATTATTTTCGTGATTGGTGAATCTTAGCTGGTGTATTGTTTAACGTTTATTAATTTTCCAAATGGAAATTGTATTCTTAATTGTTAATTCCGAGAAAGTACTGTTACAGTTTTTGTGAAAAAACTGCTCATATTTAATTTATCGACATAAAATTTTTTTCATCATTTTAACCCAAAAAAAGTTTTAGCTGGTGTATTTCTTGATAATAATCAATTATCCATAAAGAAAAACGCATTTTACCTTCTTGTTTTCGAGAAAAGGATGTTGAAAATTTTCCAAAATTTTAGTTTCAATGTAGATGGCGCTGCCTCACTTGGACCTAGCCTTAAAATAAGCAAAATTGGATTAAAATAATAAGCGTTGCAGCTTATTTTAATAACTTATAATTTTCTGTGTAGTTATACCCTACATGGAAAAAAAAGTAATTTTTACTACTTTCGGAGTAAAATAGGAACTGTCCGAAGTTTCTGCGCATCTCTGACAACTTTTACTCCAAAAATAGTAAAATATACTCTAGAAATAGTAAGAATTACTACGGAAATAGTAAAATTTACCTCAGAAATAGTCAATTTTACTATTTTTGGAGTAAAAGTTGCCAGAGATGCGCAAAAACTTTGGACAGTTTCCGTTTTACTTTGAAAGTAGTAAAAATTACTTTTTCTTTTTTTTTGTGTAAATAGCGCTCTCTTTGAATATATAGTGAGGATACCGTATTTGGGGTTTCGCTTGGGAATTCTAATTACATCACTAAAATAAACTGATTTTTTCTTCTTAATTGTAAAATTTATTTATCTTTTTCTCTTTAAAATAAAATTCAAAATTTTCTCAGAGCTATAATTATGTTAGAATAATAGACATTGACTTACGTATTGTGATATTTTAAGTAGTTCATACCATTTACTGTCAGCCAAATAATTATTTTGTCAGTCCTTTGCTCAGAAAATGTCTTTTCCTTTTTTATTTAGAAAATAATAATTAAAGTTATTAATAACTGATTGATCAAAAATTTGATAGTAGAAATTTTCACTATTTTTTAGTAAAATATTAGTACTAATATGACAAACCTAGCTGGAATTTAGCAGCTGAATTATTTCAGTAAAAATTTACACTGAAATTCAGTCACATTTTAATAAAAATCAGTAGAATTATTACTGATTAAAACAGTCAAATCTGCATTATCACTAATCGGTAAAATAGATTTGACTGTTTCAATCAGTAAAGAATTCTACTAATGGTCCGCGAAATATATGACTGAATTTCAATTGAAATTTTACTGAAGTAATTCAGTTACTAAATTCCAATAACTATTTCATCAGTCAAATCTCACTGCTTTAATAGAGAGAGTAAGTTTTAATAAAAAATGACTAAAAATTAGACGAAATTTTAACTAATTTAAATTAGTGAACGAATTCTCACTAATTCTAAAAAATAGTAAATAAATAATAAATAGAAATAAGAATAATCAAGAAAAATAATATTAAATTAAAAAATATTTTCTGTGTTTTTCTAGAGCTAAGACCTTATTGTTTTATCTCATAAAAACAAGAAATGTCTGAAATTTTTTATAAATAAAAATAATCGTTAAACCCTGTCAAATTATTTTATTAATTTTTACTAAACGATTATTAATATGATTATTTTTATTTGTTAATATAAACTAATTAAAAAAAATTGCATAGAAACAAAAAACAGAATTTAACTTTTTTAAAAAAAATATTATCTCCACCTTCTTATTTTTGTATTTATAAAAAAAAAAAACAAAAAACTCTCAAAAGAAAAAAAGTACATATGAGGTGAAAAATATTATTTTTATATATATCTCAAAATGCGCGCGTTGCACTTAAAGAGGAAAGTATTTGAGAAAAGAAATTTTCTAGAGCTCTTAACTTCTTTTCTGATGCAAATTTAACGTGGCAAAATTTATGGTCTGCTACCTGTCCATTTCGTGAGAATCATACGTGTGTCGCATATGACATGCAAGTGGTCCGGTGCATAATGTGATTGATCGTCAGAGAGCAAGTTGTGTGCCACGCGGAAGGGAGATGTTAAAAAAAGAGGAATACAGAGTTGATTGAGCGCAAGATCTGTATATACATGCATTTCAAAATGATAGAGCCTGCAAATGATCCAGAAAATCATTTTTTTTAACTGTTTTGCAAATTTCATATATACCTATATATATATACTGTAATTTATCGTTATATCACTGTTGTCAAATGATTCACAGTTTGAAAAAAATTTCCTCCATGAATTTTTCTCCAGTTTATATTTTTCAGGAATATAATTTATAAATGTTTTTCCATTTTTTTATATTAAGAAAAAAAAAACATTTTCCATATTAATTCGTACTTTTTGTTTTTAATAATTTTTTCTTTGTCTTTTATTATTTATGATTTATTTATGTTTCTGATTTATTATAATAATAAATTAGTGTACGCACTTAAATTTTCAGCTTTAGAATTTGCACACAATTATTGGAAAATTATTGTTGGGACATTTTTTCAAAATTTGTATATATTTTTCTGAAAGCATATATATATATATATATAGCATTTTACAGGCTTCGGTTAATTAACGGAGAGAAAGTTGAAACAAAATAGAAAGGGTAAAGGTTTTGGAACAAGTTATAAATTGTAGACGGTGAAAAAAGATGACGTGAATGTCGCAGGCACGATAATTGCTTTGTTTAATTTTCATGGGCTCAAAAAGAGCCGCGTGCCAGTTTTCAACAGTACCTGCGCGTGTAATGCTATTTAAATCCAGAAAGTATGTAAATCCTTCATTTATAAAGCCATACATCATGCTCACTATATATATATATATATGCGCCTTGGCATATGGAAGAATATAAAATACCTATAAGGGAAAGATGACGTGTGAAATGCAAGTGTTTAAAAGATTTAATATGAAAATCATTTATTAAAATGCGCCAAATTGATCGTATTTTTTTTCTCTTTAAATTTTTATAAAACTGTAGGATTCAATTTTATTTTTTTGAAATATATAATATCATTACTATATAATTATTTCGAATTCAAAATAGAGGTAAAAATTCCAATTATCTGCGAGAATCTCTTCTGACTTTGATATAAATTTTGAGGTTATGTCCGCATTTTGATCTATGAGCCTGGGCTACACCGATAGCCAACCGCATTAAATTTTGATGCTCAGGCGTATTAAACGAGTAGATTATATTCGTGTGATATACACAAACATTCTGCGCAGACGCGAATGTAATCTATTCGTTTAATACGCCTAAGCATCAAAATTTAATGCTCCTGGTTGGGTCTCGGTGCAGCCAGGCTCTATGATCTTAATACCAAATTTTAAGGTTACGTTCGCCTCTTAACCTCTGTGAACTAAACTTGTTGGTTATTTTGGAGCTTATTTGATTTACCCTATGAGTTCGAATTTTGATGTTATTATTGAATTAAGGTTAGTTTTTTAATTTTATACCAATTGTAACCAAAAAGTTTGAAATATAATAATAATGCTTAACTGGCCTATATAATATATTTAATATAAATAGCAAATTATTCATTAAAGTGTAAATTATGAACAAATGAATATTGAAGATTTACCGCAAGAATTCGGATGAAATTTGATTTTCAATGGATTAAGTGAATGATGTGCGACGAGGATTATTTGAAATTCCTTCGGTTGACAACACTTGAGTTTATTATATGACCACCCCGTATAGAGATTTCCCTGCTTTAGGAAAATGCTTTGCGGACTTCCGCGCGGGAGAATTCGTATGCTGAGTACAAAACACCTTGTATGAAGGGTAGAGTCGTTTGTTGGAGAATGCAGAAGAGGAAAAAGGAGGAAAAGAGAGCGAGTGAACCGAGAGACAGGCTGGGATCGAATCTGCATGCCAAACCCATTTCCTATATACGACGACGGGGCTTTTCTGTATACTACTTCTTCTTCTACTTCTACTTCTACTTTTCTCTTCTACTTTTTTCTCTTTCCTTTTTTAGAAGACCAAAACTGTGATGGGAAGGGTGAGACGATTCATCGAACAGAGAAATACAACCTGCCTCTGAAGTCTCTCTCTCTCTCTCTCTCTCTCTCTCTCTCTCTCTCTCTTTTGACAATTTTAGAAAAATACATTTTTCTATTCATGTAACTTTATATATTCAGTTTAGATTTTATTTTATTCTTGACAAAATTTTTTTTTTCACTTTTGAGTAGAAAAAAAAAATAAAAACCGTTTTCTTGAAATGCTCTTTATAGTTTATAAGATTTGTAGGATTAAGAAATTATTTTTTTTTGTATTGTGAAGTAGTTTCCTTATATTTTTATTTTTTTTTGTACATAATTCTTTATTTTATTTGTTTTGTTACCTTATTTGTTTCTTTTTCTTTATTATAACGAATATAATTCTAAATAGTCTGATTCAGTAGTAAAACGCAGTTTCTGTCAGACTTATTTCATTTTTATTTTAGCATAAAAGTAGTGAAAATCAGTTTCAGTCTGACGACATTTTGACTTATAATAATTTTCGAATTAAAAATAAGATAATAATAATAATTTTTAGTTATGGTTCCCTCTAAATCTGTATATTAGTAAAAATTTTAATTCATTTGAATTAGTAACTAACTTTTTGCTTTTGAATTAAGGGTAAAATTTAATTAATTGATAGTAATAAAAAAAATTTCATTTTCAGTAGAAAAATTTTATAAATAAAAAAATTTTTTATTTGCATAATTATATAGTAGAAAGCAGTTGCAAATAAAATACACTACTATATTTAAAAATTTATGTAATTAAGTTGTAAACGTTTTAATAAAGTTTTTAAAATCTTAATTTTTATATCAGTAGTAAAAACTAATTTTATTCAGACAGCTATAGGATAAAATTTTTGTTATTTTAATATAAATTAATAATAATAATTAATTTTAATTAAATTATTCCAAAAAAATGTTGTTGAGATACTAAAATTTTGTTCTATTAGTAGAAAAAGTCAGTTTTAGTTAGACAAAAGGTTTTAATTCTATAATAAGAATGCATTTCTTCTGATAGGTAAACATAATACCTGAACAAACACATATTTTTAAAAGAAATCTTTTTTTAAATTGATTTGTTAAAGTAAATAATTTTTTCTCGAGATGTTTTTTGGAATAAAAAAAAAGTTTTATTACTTGGAGAATCTTAATGAACTCATTTAAAATGTATAGAGAGAGAGAGAGAGAGAGAGAGAGAGAAAGTAGCACTTTTACGAATTCCGCAATAATTTTTCTTGAAAGTAGATTGATTCATTTAGCAAAGTAGTTCTCAGAATATATACGTTGAATGGTTTTCTTTGATGGGTGGTTTAGCATAAAATGCAGCAAGGATGAAACGGTTTTCAACGATATGATTAAGACACCTCTCATAGAGTTTCCCGTGGAGCAAGACTTTGCGTCACTTATTTATTAAGTTTGTCATTGCAAATGCTTTGCTCCTTTCGTTGGTTTCTTAAGAGCGTCGTACCGTATCTCCAATATTCCTCCGGTTCCTCTCTTTTTCTCTCTCTCTCTCTCTCTTTCTCTCTCTCTATCAACCAACCTTCATTTATTGCTACTTGACAAATAATTACCAACAGAGCGATGCTTTTCTCCCGTCGTCAAGCGCAATAACGCAACTTGTATCAAGCACAGCATTCATATATTTGAATCAAGAGAAAAAGTCATTCAGCCACAATTTAATTGAATCAAAGTCGAGAATCTAAATATACATATATTTCTTAAATGCCTCTGAAATAAATAAATATTTTTCATTAACAAAATAATAAAAAAAAAATTTAATCGATCGAACTAGAATTTTTGTTTAATTTTATTTCTCAAATCATAAATTTACATAAAATTTTTTTGCTTTTGCGAAAAAGAAGAACATCAAAGGGTAATTATTCAAGAAAAATAATAATGAATCTGAAATTGGTCGGGTTCTCGATATTGCGGTTCACAATTTGATTTTTGATCAAAAAAAAAAAAAAAATAATAAATTACTCTTTTGAAAATGACGTGATAAATAATAATAAACTACATCGTTTTCGTTTGCTTTTTTCTTCAAATTTTGCCGCATTCTTATAAAATGCACGACAAAGTAAAAAATTAATCGCAAAATTTAAATGCAGCAGCAACAGTCGAATGCGTAGTTCTCTAATTTCGACAAAACTTATGGGCCATTTCAGGTATCGCCAACAAAAAAAAAACAAAAAAAAATATAATACAACCGGGTGCAACTACATACAACAGTGGTAAACCTGCCATCCCAAGACTTCGTTATAGGGATATTTTTCTCGATTCGAGAACGAATTAATTTTTTTTTCAAGCTCCTGGTTTCTTAAAGTCATTTGCACACAACAATCTCCAATTGTCTCTTACATCAAAATTAAATAAAAAAAATATCTTATTTAATAATTTTATTTACATATGTAATTATTTTCTTTATATTTTCACCACAAAATGAAAATGAATTTCCCATAAAAAATATTAATTTAAATTTTTATTTTACATTATATTTTATTAAAAATCATTATTTTTTAGACGAATTTTTAATTTTCCAATTAAATTTGACAGATTTTTTCAATTAGAAATTATCAAAAAAATCGTGATTGGTCAATTTTAAAAATTGCGCCGAATTCTTTCTGTCGATTGTTAGTTTGGCCATTTGTAATTTCGGACAAATGAAAATTCGGCGTTTTAAGAATTCTATCATTTAAAAATTCGGACAAATTAAAATTAGGTGAATTGGAATTTCTCTCATTTAAAAATTCAAATCACATTAAATTCAATTCATATAAAAAAAAATAATTCTATCGAATGCTAATTCAAAAAAATGAAAATTCATCTAAAAAAAATTTTTTCAAATAAAATTCTTTATAATGAAAATTCAAATTAATGATTTTTATGGGGAGTGACTTCACGTCAAGTGATCGCACAGATTTTTGTTATTTTGGTAAATTTTTTTTTGCAATTGATTTTATAATGAATATTATATAATAAATCAAAAAAAAAAAATTTTTTTAATTAACTTTGCAATATTTTGAAAAATATTTCGTATTTTTTAAAAATACTTGGGATTTCTTATTTTAACCCTTAAAGGAATCCAAAATAACAAAAAATCGGTGCGATTACTTGACGTTGGAGTCGCTCTGGGATAATAATGCGCCGCCCCAAAAAAAAGGAAAAAAATAAAGATATAAATAAAATAAAAATGAATGTGAAAAAATTGAAAAACTATAAAATTAAAATGGAAAAGAAGGACAAATATAAGAAAAGAAAAAAAATGAGTGGCAAATATTTTTTCTTGTTATAAAAATTTCTTTCTATACCCGCATGATAGGTAAAGAAAGCAATTAGCGTCAAGTGCGACCTTATGGCGTTTTTCAGTGAAAATTAATGTCAGAACCTGTATCACGAATGTGCGCTTCTTGGCATTTTCGATGACCGCCCAGTTCACAACCCGAAGCGAGGCAAAACAAGTTTAATTTAGTGTCCCTGTGCATGCGGTATCGGTATAAATATTTTTATTTATCCGGGCACTGTCCACAGAAATAAGCTGGTAATTTACACCCTTTTCTGCCACAGGGAACCAATGGCGCACTGTGCGCGTTCGTTCCTATATATATGTATATATACGTACATACCCCTCAAGAAGCGAAAGCAGTGAGAATTTTTGGCGATTTATGAGATTTCGAGGACACATAATTAAAGAACATTGTGTGTGCTCGCATATATATATATATATATATATTTGCCATGAATCTTTTCTGATTCTACACTTTTTTCTTTGATTTAATATGTTAAATAAAAATTCATATCTGGAAGCTTATTTGCCTACCGTTCACTAAATTAATTTTCTATATCATACACATACCCCTTGCTAAGGTTTTATTATTCAAAAATTTGAATTACAAAACAAAAAAATTTTAATTTTATTTAATTTAAATAAAATTTTTATTTGTATTAAATTAAATTTTTTATTTGAAACAAATAAAAACAGTTATTATAGACTATGACACAAATGTATTTTTATTTGATTCAAATAAATTTTATTTGTCTCAACTAAACGCAAATAAAATATATATCTTTAGAGTAAAATAAAATGTTTGATAAAAAGAAAATATCGTAGATATTTTTAATTTTGTTTTTAAAATAAAGTGGGTCTAAAAATAAATACGTTCTGATTGCTCATTTTTTTTTTGTCGTGACCTTTTTTTTCTTAAAAAAAAAAGAAAGGTATCAATAATGATTCGGGACTTGGTTCAATGACTGTGTCTCAGGCACAGAATCGATCGATTGATTCTTTTTTATTCTTTTAATATATTGCGACCCAAGGTTCAATACTATAGTGCATTATAGACATTATATTGAATTCATCGACGGGGGTCGAAAGGGGTTTTTCCTGGGCACATGAGAACCCTTTATTCCTTTCATGAAACCGAAAAGTTACCGACCGGAGAAATCGTTTTGTTACTTTTGAAATGCGTTGATTTGATTTAAATGCTGGTCGTGTTAAAAAAATATCGTAAACCCATTAGAAAGTTCCTTGAACTATTGTCAAAAAGTCGGATATATATATACGCGAATAAAATGAAATATAAAATCAATAAACGAAAACCAGTTCATTAACGATGAATTTTGTTATACTGCGCGAGCAAACAATGTAAATATAATTTTGATCTCAAAATAAATTTGTTCGATTGTATATATGGGAATTTAAAAAATATTTTTTCAGTGGTCTATATATATATATATATATATATATATATTGATAATTTTATTGTATACAAAAGTTTGTCAACTCCGATGAGAATTTAGTTTAGTTATATTCTATTGGATAAAATTTGCGTGAGCTAACCCTTCGCGTGGTACACTGGAAAGGGTCGATTCATCCGCTCGAAGGGTTACAATGCTCTTCATATTCATTAATCAGAAAATCCTTTTCTATTCAATGTTATATATATATATTTAGAGAGAGAGAGGTATTGATTATACTTGAATCTATGTTTTTTTTCTCTATAAATATTTAATAGTCACAATTTTGCTGTTTTATTTTCAATTTTATTTTAAAAAGAAATTTTAATTTCTTAATTAGTTAAATTTTGTTTTTTCAATTCTGAAGAATTATATTTTCCACTTGAAAGAGTTCCTTTAATTTTTAAAATCGTCATTAAAAGGAAAATAATAATATATCAGAAATCACTTTGGATAAACAAGAATAAATGTTAGAGATCAAAGAAAAAAACTGGTGCGGTAAAAAAACAATTCTTTAAAGAAAATTTCCCGCTATATAAATGTCAAAGAAAAATATGGAAAAGAAAAAATGTGATTTTTTTTTTATTTTTGTGTTTATTAGTACACGTGTAAATACATATATATACTTTTTGGAGAGCAGTTAAAAGGTAGAAAGTCTGGTAACTAATTACCATTAGCATATACATATTAAAGTTCCGTTTGCAATCTTTATATAGTTTGCATTATTTTGTTTCGAGTGTAAGATCAATTAAGGTGAAGTGGGTAATTATATGAACAATCAGGTAACTCTCATAGAAAGCAAGAAACATGAGTCACGCGCGAAATAACACAACCGTGACCACAACGATCGATTATACTGCTTAATTAATTAACAAGTTCACGGTACAGTGAATTTTCTGATACTCTATTACTATAAAGACATAATTAGATCAAGAATCAAAACCGTAATTATAAACTTACCATCGCATTCTATAATTATTGTAAAATTTATAAATTCAATAGCCGCATATATATATCTTATACATTTTGAGGAATTTAAATGATTTTAATTTATTAATTTATTTTTTAATTTTTGTAATTTTCTACTCTAATTATTAAATTTTACGAAATTTATTAATTTGATATATTAATTTATTAGTATATGGGCAATTCCACGTGAGATTTACCTATGACCTTTTAAATTCGTCTAAATATATATTTTTCTTATTCTTTGCAGAAAAAAAAGATTTACGTATTTTTTTATTTTTTTATAAGTGATCAAATTTTTGAGTTATGAATTTTTAAAAATCTGATTTTTTCAATTTTTTTTGAAATAGGTACACCTAATTTCCATGACATGTAACTCCAAAAGTATTGAATTTAGGAATTATGATTAAGATACAAAAAAGTTTCAGTTTTTTATCGACTTTCAAAATATGTTAACGAAAAAAAAAATTTTGAATTTGTTTATAAAAAAACAGCGATTTTTCATAAACAAATTAAATTTTTTTAAATTTAGGCGTGATTTAAAAATTTTTTTTTTTAATTTTTACACACATGAAAATAAAAAGAAAATTTTGTAATAAGTTTTGGATTGGGCCTGATGATCCTTTTGTTTATGTAATTTGTTTTATAAAAAAAATTTACTTTTATTTACTTTTTTTTTATTTTTCAAAATAAAATGTATTTTAATTAGTTTTTCTATGAGTTTACTAGTAGATTCTAGTGTCAAAAACACTTTTTTAAAAAAAGTAAAAAAAAGTAAAAATTTTTTTTTTTAAACAAATTATATAAACAAAAGGATAATCAGGCCCACTCCAAAACTTATTACAAAATTTTCTTTTTATTTTAATGTGTATAAAAATTTAAAAAAAAATTTTTAAAATCACGCCTAAATTTAAAAAAAATTTAATTTGTTTATGAAAAATCGCTGTTTTTTTATAAACAAATTCAAAATATTTTTTTTTTCGTTAACATATTTTGAAAGTCGATAAAAAACTGAAACTTTTTTGTATCTTAATCATAATTCCTAAATTCAATACTTTTGGAGTTACATGTCATTGAAATTAGGTGTATTTCAAAAAAACTTGAAAAAGTCAGATTTTTAAAAATTCATAACTAGAAAAATTTGAGAACTTATAAAAAAATACATAAACCTTTTTTTTTCTGCAAAGAATAAGAAAAAAAATATATTTAGACGAATTTAAAAGGTCAGAGGTAAATCTCACGTGGAATCGCCCCATATATTAATTAATATATTTTTTTATAAAATTTTATGCAATTAAAAAAAATGTTTTGCAACGATATTTGAATTTAAATGAAAAATTAAAATGAAGGTATAATTACATATAAATAATGCAATAAAGATTGAAATTATACAGTTAGAAGTGTAAAGTTTTGAAATGATCATAAAAATTAATGGAAGTTCATTAAAAGTTTTTGTACCGCTTGCACATCGAATTCGCCTTTCTAGTTCTGTGAGGGTTGCTTAAGTTCGTCGAACGAATTATATATATATATATAGAATATTTTATTGAACATTATTTCTTTATAGAGTGCGTATTATCTCGCCGGTGATTCGCCATTGCGGGTATATAATAAAAGAAGCATCTTCTTCAGAGCCAATCGTGACTTTGCATTACAATTGTTCCAAGTTCGATCGCTACGCTCCCAGGTGGCCGCCGACAAACGATTGTAATATCAAGGAACTTCTTCGGTTTCCAATTCTTTTTTCTATGCCTCAAACGATATGGCTTAAAGCTACCGAACATCACAAGCCATTAAAAGCTTCCCCCCTCCTTCTATCTCTAAATTTTTGAAGATTATAATTAAATTTATTCCACAAAGGATTCATAATCGTAATAATCAATAATACTCAATTTTTCAGAAATAAAATTCTCCAAATCTGAATAAGTTTTTTAAAAAAGTAATTAGTAGATCATCACTAATTCAAATTTAGAGAGATTACTCAAACAAAAAATTAGTCAAAATTTACCGATTTAATTAATTACCAGAAATAGTTATTTTGACATAACCTAAAAATGAATTTAACTGATAGTTATTTTTAAAAGTAATTGTATACCTACATACTTTTTTTTATTTAATTTTTTTTAACATTAGAAATATTACTATTTCAATCAGTAACTAACTGTTTCCTATGAAAATAATTATTTTTAATTAATTGAAATTTAGAAAGAACTATTCGTAAAATTATCACTGATTATTTTATTACACACTAATTTAAAAGTATCAAATTGATATAAAAATTTGTATCAATTTGATATTTTTGGTATCAATTTAATACTTTTAAATTTGTGTGTTCTGTATCAAATGTATTCTCTTTGTTTGAAAAGATACACTACTACTCTAACGTAACATATCTTATAAAAAAAAACCATCATCGATTAGAATTACGAAACAAATTATACAAATTTGGAGAAAATTTTTTTCACCTTGATCGCACTTCATCTGGAATATCCCCTTATATATAAGTGAAATAATATTAATAAATAATAATTGTAAATTATTTTAATTTTGAGAAAGAAATTTTGAAATTATATACCTGCTCATCTCGAGTATGTATATTTACAATGAAGAACAATAAGGGCACCTTAAGGCGAAGGTCATTACAATGTAGATGAAAAATATTGAAAATAATTCAATTAGTTACAATCCGTGTATTGACCTGTTTAGACGTAGTCAACTTTAGGGTAAATTATGTAATTTTAAAAGTAAAATTTTTTCTATTAGACATATGTTTTGAAGTAGTGTTTCGCGAACGAAAAAATATTAAGAGTGTTAAAACTCTTTTTTTTTATCAGTATAGTAAATTTTTTGTTTCGGGAGTGTTTGAAATTCTTAAAATTGCAATCGCTTAAATTTTTAGAAAAAAAATATTTTGTTCCTTAATTTAAACGTGATTTTGGGAGTGTGCAAAATTTTTGCAAATAGTGTCTGCTTCCTGCAGATCTGATCGTCCAAAATATATATATATAGGATACAACAATTGCAAGGTTACAGAGAATTTTTTTTTATAAATAATAATTATATGCAATTGTTTTTCTACTAAAATATTTTAAATTTTTGTTAATGGGTACGTTTTAAAAAAAATACCCCATATATTATATAAATAGGTCAAAATATTGAACCTCAAAATATTTATTTGTAAAGTTATAATTAATTAAAACATTTTCCTGTCTTAAGGGGACGCACCGCTCCACTAATATTAACCCTCTAAATTTAAATAATCAACTGAGGTTATATTTTTTTTCTTTGGTTCCTAAAAACATAATCCGAGTCGAAATTTAGAGTTAATTTAAGTCCTATTACGAAGTTATTCCTGACTTGAAATTGTTTAACTGATTTAGAGCCTTCTATGTCTTGTTAACATATATTTAAGTCCTCTTTGGTACCCTTACATGAAATCGTATGACTGACAGATCCTATTAAGTTCTTTTTAGATCGAATTAAGTACTTTTTGATACTCTGACCAAAGGAACTGAAAATTTTTTTTATTTTTGAGAATGCGTGCGCATTCCCTCCATAATGTCTTGATTCCACACGTGTCCATTATTAATACTTAGTTTTAAAACTTTTATATTAGAAAGAGGACGTGTATAACGAGTAGAAAATTATAAAAAATGACCCAAATCAATAAAATATGCATCAATAAATTTATATAAATAATTAAGTTTGAGCAAGTTTTATAATTTATAAATTTTACAAAATAATTGTATAACGAAAAACATTGTTTCTGTAGAATCAACAAAACTATTATGTTATGTCTCTACAGTTGGAACTGTATTGCTATATGAAAGAAAGAATTTTCGGTTTCATAAAAATTCTAATTATTAAGACAGCAAAAAAGTGACAAAAAATCGTCGGCTTGACAAAAAAACATATCATTGCACAATGGCATCGAAAAAAACTGTTTCAAAAATTTATTGAAAATCATCTGGAATGTGTCAGATGAGATTTGGAAAACATTTTACAATTGTTATTTGTCTTTTTTTAATTTAGGTTGCCATCAGTATTAAAAAACTTACGTTACAAATTTTTACAAAAATAGTTTATTTGTGCTTGTAAATGTTAATTAAAATTATATTTTTTCTTACTATTATTTTTTTTTAAAGAAACAAGACTATTATAAACAATTACATTAATATAAATTATTTTTGTAAAATTTATAAGGTAAAAATCTTTTTAATACTGGTAACATAAAATAAAAAAGCCAAATATAATTCTGAATTGTAAATGCCTTTCAAATCTTATTTGAAATGTTTCGATTTTCAACGGAATTTTGAAACAGAATATTTTTTTCAATTAGTATAAGGAGACCCCACTCTATAAGCGAATTTAAAAAAACATGTAGTCGGTTTTTCAATTCTTTTTCAATATGTTATATTAGCGATACTAGCGCAGTCTTTAGGGAAAAGCGCCGCAACCACTGAAAATTGCAAATGGCTGACTGCATTATGTCCTTTTAAATTGACAGTTGTAGTTTTCCAAGTATTTATTAATAATCGTGTTTTTAATATTCTAAAGTTTTGTGATGGGTCACTGATAAAAAAGAAAGATAAAAGTTATTATAGTGTTACAAGATAAATGGTAAATAATGTAAGTATTATTATAAAATACACTTTCTTGTGTAGATTTATATATTATCACCAACCTGCAACAAGTGTGATATTTATTTCATATCTGTTTTGTAATAAATAAAAAAAATAAAAGGAATTGGGGTCTCCTTATACTACTTCGTGATAAAATGATATGTTTTTTCGTCGAACCAACGACTTTTTTGTCACTTATTTGTGCATGCGCGAATTCTAAATGCTACACCCGATAGTAGCAGTAGGTCCTAGCAGGTCCTAAGGAAGTTTTAATTAAGATCTCCATAGAGCCTACTAACCACCTCAGACTAATTCTTTGCGCAAGCGCATATTATATTCAGCAGTAGTTAGCAGGCTCTGAAAAGGTCTTAATTAAGACCTCCTTAGAAAATAATAACTGCCTAAAAGTGACGTAAGTAGCATCTATGAGGTCTTAAGTCGATCCTAACGCAATGTAAATAATACCTTTTATAACGTATAAGTTTTAGCAGGCTCTAAGTCAATACAAGAAAAAAAAGTACAACCTATATAATTCTTTCAAATATATTGAAATTATTGGTTCAAATATAAATTATTTCATTTAAATAAAAATAACTTGCTTCAAGTAAATATAATTATTTAACTTAATTAAATATTGAAATCAATAACAAAAATAAGTTTACATTTTTTCTAAAACAAAGGTGCATTTAATTGAGAAGAATCTGCTAAAATGAAAATTATTTTTCGGGGTGCTTATAAGCGGAGTATATTGTTTCTTGTGGAATGAAGAAAAAAAAAGAAGCAATTATAATGATTCCCATGGCATATATTATATACAATATTTATTTGCGAGGCTGTGAAGTGATTTGATTATAGAATTATGGGCGGATATTATATGTATGTATATGATTGTTATACTTCGTGAGAATAATGGGCGGAAACGTGTTTTGGTTGCAATCGTGTGAGGTATGTGTTCGAATTACCGAATTTGATTACAGCTTCTGAAGATGCCGAGGCTATAGTTGTTGCTGAACGAGTGACGCAGCAACATGTATTGTCGATCGTTTAATAACTCTCAGTGGGTGTCTATGGTAGGCCACCGGTGTTCGGTCACCTTTATATTCCGCGCATACGTCCACCTCCGGAATTCCAACTGTTTCACTTTTGACTCGAGAATTCTTGAATAGAGAACCTAAATACAGCGGGAGATCAAAATCATAAAGAGGGCAAAGAAAACTCCTCTCTTATATTCTTGCCAATGAGAAAAATAATTTCGTAATAATAAGAAAATAATTTAGTTGGCGTTACTAAAATACGGTTGTCACAACAGAATAGAAAGTGTCAATAAATCGGGAAGTTTAGTTGGCTCTACCAAAAAATATATTTGAAGCTTTCATGTTTACAAACTAAATAGCTTGGTTCTCAGTACTAAATCGCTGGCATGCTGAATTGCGCACACGCTGTTATCGTATATATGGCGTCGCTAGAGTAGTGGTCAGCGTTCTCGACTTGCGTTGCGTAATCAGAGGGTTCGAGCCCCAGCAGTGTTAGATTTTTTCCGCGATAGAAATTAATTTAAGTAGGCATAGGTAGATTATATAAAGCGAAAAGGGTGAACCAAAAATTAAGTTAGTTGAGAAAACAAAAAAAAAATTTCATTTAACAAAATTTTTTGATTGCTTAAAAACAATAATTTAGTTGTGCGAAACAAAAAATTTGGTAGACCGAACAAAATGATTCATTAAAAAAATTGAGTTCTGATAACCAAACGGCCTAGTTGCATCTATATTAAATAAAAAATTTGGTAGTGAAAACCAAACTTTGGTAGGTGATACTAAACATTTTTCTCAGTGTGCAATAGACAAAAAAATAAATAAAGATAAAGAAATAACGGAAGAAAACAAAAATTTATTAACCCATTAACGACTGCCAGGACGAAAAATTTACCTTCACTTAACAGCTGTTATTTTATATGAAAAAATAATTTAAAAAATTCAGGATAGCCCATTTCTAACGTAAAATTTATCGCTCTTTTCGATTCTGAAGTCCAAATTTAATTATAATTAAATCCTTAATATTTATAACAATTTTATTGCAAAAAAACATAATTTTCTGCAAGCAAATTTTTATTCAAAAAATATTTTGACATGGAAAACGACAGTTAATTTGCTCCGGAACCCAAAATATCGCGTCCTCGAATACCCAGCTACAAAACTGTATAGTTGCGAATTTCAAAATTTAAGATGGCGGACGACAAAATGACGATTTTCCACTAAAAAAGATTTAAAAAATACTATTTTGCAAAAAATAATATATTGATGAATTATTTTTATTTCTGCACTATATACTTATGTTTTTTGGGTCACTAAACACGAATACGGTATAAGTTTTCAAAAATTCAAAATGGCGGATCCAATATGGCGGACAATTTTTTCAAAAACTCAATGGATTTATCTGAAATTTGTTACTCGGGGGTTTTTGGGGTCGCCGGTTGCGAATCTGAAGTTACTTTTCAATAATTCAACATGGCGGATCCGAAATAGCCTACAAATTTTAACCCTGCAGAAAATTCTTTAAAGTACGCGTCTCTTTGGAAATTTTTATAAAAAATGTTAAACAATTTGATTATTTCAGTACTCCTTTGACGGTAGAAATAGTGAAATTTTATGGTCACACAGTAATAAAATAGTAGATCAGTAATAAAAAATGTGTTCGATTTTAATATAAAGTGAAGTAATTCGAAATCAACGACCCCAAAAACTCAATAAGTATTGATTTTCATGCAAATTCGGTGAATTTTAAAATTTGTAGGCTATTTCGAATCCACCATGTTGAATTATTGAAAAGTAACTTCAGATTCGTAACCGGCGACCCCAAAAACTCCCGAGTAACAAATTTCAGATAAATCCATTGAGTTTTTGAAAAAATTGTCCGCCATATTGGATCCGCCATTTTGAATTTTTGAAAACTTATACCGTATTCGTGTTTAGTGACCCAAAAAACATAAGTATATAGTGCAGAAATAAAAATAATTCATCAATATATTATTTTTTGCAAAATAGTATTTTTTAAATCTTTTTTAGTGGAAAATCGCTTTTTTGTCCTCCGCCATCTTAAATTTTGAAATTCACAACTATATAGTTTTGTAGCTGGGTATTCGAGGACGCGATATTTTGGGTTCCGGAGCAAATTAACTGTCGGTTTCCATGTCAAATTATTTTTTGAATAAAAATTTGTTTGCAGAAAATCATGTTTTTTTGCAATAAAATTGTTATAAATATTAAGGTTTTAATTATAATTAAATTTGGACTTCAGAATCGAAAAGAGCGATAAATTTTACGTTAGAAATGGGCTATCTTGAATTTTTTAAATTATTTTTTCATATAAAATAACAGCTGCTAAGAGAAGGTAAATTTTTTGTCCTGGCGGTCGTTAATGGGTTAAATTGTTATATTGCAAGGAATTCATTATCAATTAATTTTTCCATTAAATATCACCATGTATGGTGTTGTTCAATTATTGCTTCAAATTGATCTTTTCTTTTTTTAATAAAGGTGGGGTAAATTTTATTATAAATTCGATTGAACATGTTAGGAATTTTTTCTTTGCGGCTTTTATAGTTTTATATATTTTATAGTGATATTTTGGTTTGTTTACACAACATAGAATTTCGTGCAGATTTCTCACGGTATGAAAATTGTTATTTGAGTGGCTGCGCAACTAATTAGTGGTCTCTTCCGGTGAACCATTGGTTGCTCTCTCTCTAAAAAAAAAAGAACGATCCCTAGTGGCTCTTGAAGACAGGATCATGGAGGGTGAAATTGAATTTCGATTTGCGAGGGTTACACTTATTAAACTACTATAAATCATTTTCAAAATTGTCGACGCGATTGTTACATCGTCATTTTTTTTATTAATATAAATAGACATTTTTTAATTTATTTTATTCCTTTTTTAAAATTTTTTTTCTATAAACTATTTTCTCGATTAAATTTTATCTGTAACAATTAAAATTCTAATATTTTGAAACAATTTTAATTAATATTAACGTTTAATATTAATGAGAAAATAATACTAATTAAAAATATATTATTATATAAATATTTTGAAAATGTCTTTTTATTCAAACGGGAACTATTTAAATTATTGGTGTCGTTGTACTTTGTTTGAGTATTAAAAAATATAGAAGGAAATCGATTTTAGAAAAGCTTTAGAAATGAATCGGCAAAATCGAAACGATTTGATATTCTAGGGTCAAATGGTAGGGCAACCAGCTACTGTCGTTTGTCATCCACCTCAGTCTTTTGCTATTCGTATATATATATATATATATATATATATATTCAGGGTACAACGAAAACAGACTGCATTGTCACATGACACAAAAGCTACAAAGAAAAATGTGTGAATCAGCAGTAAATGGAGATAATGCAAAATTTTCTAAGAAAAATGAAAGCTCGCGTGCGAGACAAAAAAAGCCTCTTCAATTTTTATGCTATTAACTATATATTTTTTTCTTGAAAAGGAAAACAAAAATAATTGTCATATTTCACCATCTGAATACAAAAAATCATCTTTCACTTTATTGAACTTTTTGAAAAAATAAAAAAAAATTCTAATTTAAAATTTTTGATTTAGTTCCAAAATACTAATATCGAAATTTTAATTTTACAATTTTATCTTTTTCTAAAAAATACAACAAAATTTATTGTAATAAACAGTTTTGTACAGAAATAAAGAGTGATTTATTGGACTTAAAAGTTAGGGTTCAGTGACGTTGGCAAAATATTTATTGGTCCGAAAAATTATTAAAAGAATGTCAGGTGTTCATATATATATATACAGAGTATGGATAGGATCTATGTCTCTATGTAGCTTTGAAAGCTTTGTCGGCATATCAAGATTATAGCGAGTGATCGAAAGAGGTTTCGTTATTGTGTTCTCTCAGACTGCTTATTCTAAGTCCTGGGGTTGTGTAGGCCGCAAATTGAATAAAATAACGATCCAACACTGTACCACGCGTGTGTTATCTCGATGCCACAGATTGGGGCGGACTTATATATATATACCACCTTTCTTCTCTGTGTCGATCTTATCACTTTATCCAAATTCTCGATCCACCTACGTTTCATACAAAAATCTTATTTTATAAATTCTTTTTCAATTCTTGTAGTTTTTTTTACTATATCAGTGATGTAAAAAAATATTCTTCATTTTAGAGGATTTCTCTTATTTTTGTATGCAATTTTTTCTCCATATTACAAAAGAATGTCTTCTCAATTTGAGAGGATTCCCCTCTATTTAAATAATAATGTGAAAATCATAAGTAGGAGAAAATTAATTTATAAATTACATTAAATATTATGTATTAGGTAAAATATATATTAAATAGTAAAAAAAATAATAATAATTTTGAAAACGTTGGAAAAATTTTGTCAAAATGTACTTATCTTTTAAATGATTGGTTTATGGAAACAAATTTTTAGAGTGATTAAACGATTCGTTCCCTTTAAAGTTATACGAGGGTGAAACCTCTATATACCCTTAAACTTTCTAATACGTCATTCTTCCGGCGACATTTTTTGTGTTCTATAATGATTCGAACTTTCAGGAAATGATGTTTCATTTATATACCATTTTCTATCTATTTTTATATATAGGTATATTATATATTGAAAACGATCATTCATTTCTCAAAAATAGACAATTTCTACTATTTCTGTTTCGTTTTTATTTCTTATATTGTACTTTTGAAAACGCATACAAAAATATATTTATTTATACTAGAAATTTATATCTAGAGAAAAAATATATTTATATGTTATATTTATTTTTGTTTGAAACAAATATATTTTTTATTGAACTAAATTATATATTTGATTCAAATAAAAAATGTCTCTTGATGAAAGAATAATCTACAATTTATTCTTATATATTTAGAATGTCTTGAGAATATTTTAAGATTTTTAAGTTGTGTTTCTTATTTTAAGATAAAAAATATTTTTAAATTAAGAATACAATTTTTTGAGTGTTGGGGATTAAGGTACATTTTTGAAAGATAAAAATATTTCTATGAGACGTTTTCAAGATTTTTTTTTTACAAAACGGGGAGAATTTTTAAGTGGACAGTAAAATGGACAATCGATTGACATAGTGGTGATAGCATTGATGGGATATACATCCGACAGCGTTATCGACCGTCTCCTTTTATCCAGTGACAACCGATCTGATCAGTTACTATACTCAGTGCCAGTGAACAGTATAGCTCGTTTAAATTAACCCGGTCCTTCAATCAGACGGTCACGTGCGCACTTCCCTTACTCCCTAAAAACCGTTCCCTCTTCTATATATGCTCTCTTAATCCCTGTCAACCATCTTAAAGGATGAATCACTGGGGAATGGTATTAGTATTAGCAGCAAGTCAAGAATTTTTGTCAACATAACTGATTTACTCAACAATAATTAACATTTGTCAAAAGCAATAATATTTATAATCAAATTATAATAATTCAACAACTCGTTGAACAGGTTATTTGTGCAAGATTTGTATAAGACTCATTTTTTTCAGAAAAAACAGAAAAAAGAAAATGTCATTATAACACCAAAAGTGATGCGTATACTAGTTTCGCAAAATCCACCATCTAATTCCACGAAATTCGTGATATATTTTCACGGAATCCGTGATCTATATCTGCGATTTAATTTCAGAAAATGCGTGACCTGTTAGTTTCGCTAAATCCGTGATCTTATTTTGCGAAATGCGTGACCTTCTTTCACGAAATACGTGATCTAGCTTTTTAAAATCCGTGATCTAGTTTCGCATAATCCGCGTTTTTGTTTCGCAGAATCCGTCATCTTATTTGTATTACTGATCTATAGTTACGCTGAAGCCTTTTTTCTAATTTCGCAAAATGTGTAACCTTGTTTCTCCGAATCCGTGATCTAATTTCACAAAATTGGTGACCCATTTTCACGGAATTCTTGATCTATCCGCGATTTAACAACGTTAAATGCATGACCTAGTTTCGCTGAATCCGTGATCTTATTTCACAAAATGCGTGTCCTACTTTTACGGAATCTGTGATCTAGCTTCTTTAAATCCGTGAACTTATTTTGCAGTATTCGTTATCTCAATCCGCGTGTTAGTTTCGAAGAACTGGAACGCCGGTTATTCGTATACTGGTTATTTGGACAGCTTAAGCGCTAAAACGGGATGAGGAGAAAAGAAAAGTATCTCTGAACGCAATATCGCATCTATTAAAGAGACCGTTCCCCGCCTTGATTTAATGTATTATTTTGCAATTATTTATTAATGTTAAATGAATATGATAAAAATTAATAAGCTGTGTGACAATTTTATTAAGTAAAATTTGTTTTATTTCTAAAAGGGGCCATTCATTAATTACGTAAGGACGATTTTGGCTAATTTTGACCCCCCCTACCCCCATGTAAGGATACATAAGATTTTTCGGACCCCCCCTCCCCCTTCTTACGTAAGTTTTTAACAATATTAATGTAATTAAAAAATTAATTACATCAATACAAATGGAAAATACTTGGCAAAATCTTACGTAAGATTAGCTTCTACCCCCCACCCCCCCACGTAAGACCATGTAGAGATTTTATAAACCCCCCCCCCTCCCCCTAAGGACCCTTACGTAATTAATGAATGGCCCCAAAACCTATTAATATTTCTCAATTAATATTTTCTTTTCTCACGTCTCATGCGTCTAACCTCAAAATTGTTGGTCAACTGTCAGACTTTGGTTATGTATTTCAATCGAAGGCAAAAAAAACTTCTTACGGCCCTGCAAGTTTATGCTTTTTTGTCAAGGTGACCTTTCCGGATTATTCGGACACACACCCGAGTTGTCCGAATAACCGGCGTTTCAGTGTATTACTGATCTAGTTAAGCTAAATGCGTGATTTAATTTTTGCGAATTAAGTAATCTTGTTTCTCCGAATCCGTGATCTAATTTCACAAAATTTGTGATCTATTTTCACGGAATCCGTGATCTATCCATGATTTATCCGTGATTTAACTTCGTCAAATCCGTGACCTAGTTTCTTAAAATCTGTGAACCAATTTTGCGGTATTCGTGATCTAGTTTCACGGTAACTGATCTAGTTTCGCGAAAGGCGTGATATAGTTTACATAATTCGCGTTTTAGTTTCGCAGAATCCGTGATCTTATTTCGGTATTACTGATCATAGTTACGCTAAAACCGTGATGTAGTTTCGCGAAATGCGTAACTGTTTTTCCGAATCCGTGATATAATTTTACGAAATTCGTGATATAGTTTCGCGATAAGTGTGGTCTAAATTCGCGTAATACGCGATCTACTTTTTCGATAACTGATATACTTTTAGAAAATCCGCACGGAAAAACTTTGTACAAGAATCATTTCTAAATTTGTTCAGGAACTGAGGATATGAGAATAATTTAAGAAATCTTATTTATATTTTCTTTGAAAAATTCTAAGCAGTAGTTCTATAAGAATTGTAGAGAAATTCAAGACAACTTCCTAAACTCACTATACAGAAAGTCTTGAACTTGTTTTAGAATAAATTTTTACGTTTGCGAGAAAAAAAATTTACTCTGGGAGGACACGATCCCACGTCCTCGAGAGTCCAAAAACTCCGCTTTACATCTCTCAGCTACCTTAGCAGCTTATGGTATTATGCATTGGAAACATATTTGACGCAACCAATCCCTGCCTAGAGCTTGGTTACTGTACTGTGTCTTCTAAAACAGTTCAAGAGACTTTCAACGTCCGCAGTGACTGAGATATTCCGATCGCGGCATTAACAAGAAGTCTTCCAATGTCATAATAAAAATACAAGTATTTTCTTGAATGATTTTTGTATTTTTTTGTAAATTTTGCAGAATTGTTCTCATATCCTCAGTTCCTGAACAAATTTAGGAATGATTCTTGAACAAAGTTTTTCCGTGCGTGATCTGATTTTACGAAATTTGTGATCTATTTTCACGGAATCCGTGATCTATTCATGATTTATCCGTGATTTAACTTCGTGAAATTCGTGACCTAGTTTCACAGAATCCGTGATCTTATTTCGCAAAATGCATGACCTAGTTTTGCATAATCTGCGTTTAAATTTCGTGGAATCCGTGATTGCAAATTTGAAAAAAAGTTTCATTTACAAATTGCGTTCAAAATATTATTGTTAATAAACTTTTATTCAGTATTTAATAGTGTGAAAACAGTGACATGTTTCAATATAGAATAGTGAAAGATTTAACTAAACTATTTAAAACTTTTCCTATTCTAGTAAAACGTTCGACTATGTTCCTAGTAAATCTTTTTTTTCGTGAAAAATATTTTTTTTGTTTATTAAAAAATTAATTAAAAATAATATATAATTTCATATTACTTGTAATTATAAAATATATATTATTTTATTATTGTTATTATTATTATTCGTGTCGTACGTGAATTTTTTATTGTCATATTCGTGTATTGAAAAATGATTGACATAAGTATGTGAAGATGAGAGGGATTTAGAGAGAAGAAAAAATGAGAGAAAAAGAAGGTCCTCCGGCTGAGGAATGCAGCTGTACAATATGCAGCAGGTCCTCGACTAACACCAAGTTATGTATTTAATACAACATACATAAATGTATATGTGAAGTGTTCATAAAAGGCTTGTGAGAAATTTAAACTATTCATGTTTGATGCTTCGGAATTTGATTTTAGAACTATTTTCATATCGCAGATTAGAAACAGTTGATCGACTACAAAAAATAAAATTGATAATTTAGTTATATTTATTGCCATTTTTTAATATTAATTATTATGCATGTATTAGAAAATAAAGGTATTAGATTATTATTATTATTAATGGATGCTTATATTATATTTCAAGTTGAAGAAAAGTTTGATAGGTTGAGGTATGTGACGTTTATAGAGACCTGTAATAATAATGATTGCACCTTGATGCGATAACGCGTCTCCTGAATTGTTGTATGCGGCAAAAAACGAGAGTTTGGCCTTCGCAGGTTGAGAGACCACACGAGTTATGAGTTATGGAGCTATATACACGTTGAGAAAGGCATCCACGTATGAGCATCCAACTGGACAGCGGGAGGCCAACACCAGGTGTACAGGCGTGAATGGAACCGCGGCTAATTTACATACCGAAACTGCCAGAGCCTTTGCCGGTTTTGGCTCAGTATCAGAGAGAGAGAGAGAGAGATGCGTATTATCCTCGCTGAAATTTAGCCTAAGTATAGGTACACATTCCTTATATGTGCGGGGTTTCTCTCGCGTCTTTCATTAAAAAAAAATTACATTTGACCCAATTTCCAGGGATTTTTCAAAGGAAACTGCCTTAATATTTTTTCATAATCCTTAACAAAATTAAAAAATTAAATTAGTTTAAATTCTCAGACCTTCGAAATTATATTAAAGTCGAATTTCTCTTTAAACAAAATTTATATCGAATTTTAATTTATTCAAATAATGAAAAAAAATTTTTATTTATTATGACAAAATTTATTTGACCGCACATTTTTAATTTAATTAAATTTTAATTTTGCAATAAATTTTATATAGCAGATTCTCTTAATCGTCAAATGTTTCTTGAAAAAAAATTTTTATTTGAACAAATTATTATTTAGCTGACACTGAGAAAAAAGGTTTGAGTTGCCAACATCAGAAAATTTTGTTTAATATTATTCAAATTTTTTGTTGTCTCATTCAAACTTTACTTGGCACAACCAAATAAGAAAAATAAAAGATTTTCGTTGTCTTAACCAAAGTTTGGTTGTGACAATTAAAGTTTGATTGGGACAACCAAAATTTTGTTGCTGGAACAAACTTATCTTATTTTATAGAACTTTATGTTAAATAGATTTTTAATTTAGCTGAATTTTTATCAACTAGAAATATTATGTAAACGAATTATAATGTGGCCAATTAATGTAATTTCTATTTACCATAAGTTTAATTTAGCCAAATTTTCATTAAAGTGAATTTATATTTGACTGAATTATCTGGCGTCCAAAAAAAAATTTTAATTCACCATCAGATTTGCATGAAAATGGTTCCTTTAGGGCTTTTGCAATCGCTGAATCCAAATTTAAAGTCAGATTTAAAAAATTCAAAATGGCGGACCTAATATGGCGATCCAATATGGCAGAAAATTTTCAAATGGATTCAATTCGTTAAAAATTCTGTACTCGGGGGTTTTCGGGGTCTCTATATCCAAATTTGAGGTCAGATTTTTTTCTCTGGTTGATAAAAAGTTTTTAGTCTAACTTTTACTATATAAATATAAGAAGATAATAAAATATTATTTTCATTATCAAAAATTGATAATTAAATTAAAGAATTTATTGAAATTAAGATTTATCTTTTAATAAGTTTATATAAATGGAGATTTTTTTTCTTCTGTTTTTGAATATTTGAAAACACGACGCTTTGAGGGAGTCATCATAGGAATAATCTTGAAACTCACTCGACAGAAATTGTGCGTGGGTGTATGAGAATTAACCGATGGATTATTGAATGCTAATAAAGGACACCCATACGATTTCAACAGGGTCGCGCATATTCAGAATTCGTCGCCAAGTGGCGCTTGTAATCCTGGTTCGAAGCATATATATATATAACCGCACACGAATTAATAGTCAAGTGCGGTAGGTACGCGTGATTAGCAAATCACGTGGAGATTTACGATGGGGTTCGATTGTAAGAAATTGAATGCAAAGGGGATAAATGACTTGGGAGATGGAGAACGTGGACAAATATTCCCTCTTTTCTCTTCTCTCTCTCTCTCTCTCTCTCTCTATATATATATATATATATATAATCAAACTCTCGTCTTTCTTTGAATTACAATAAACTCGGAATATAATGCAGCCACTCTGTTAATTCATATCATTTTCATTTTAGCGATAAGAAATAAGCATAAAGTTTTTTAATTTTCTTAATTTAAAATAAATTTTTTTTCTTTGAATAAATTGAGAAATTAAATTTTTAAAAACTTTTCAGAATTTTTTTATGTATTATTATATATGATAAATATAATAATAAATAAATATAATATTAACCCTTTAACGCCCAAATGAGCTGATTCTCGACTTGAATTTCAACCTCGTACTATTAACAGAAAAAATTTTTTAAAAATATCAGACAAATCATTTCCGACTGCTTTTTTATCGCTCTTTCAAATTGCGTGGTCAAAATTTTCAAAAAATAATATTTAACTCCCCTTTTTTTCAAAAACACCCAAAAAATACAAGTTTTTGTCATGTAAAATTTTTTTCAATTGCAATTCTTTCCAGTATATCATTTTTTGCTTATTCTTTAAGATATAAAAAACGTGCTCCCGATAGCTGTACTTTAAAAATATGAATTGCAACTTTTTATTTTTTTTTAGTTTTAACTCAAAATGGCGCCTGAATGTCAAATATTTTTCAAAAATAATGTTTGTAAATTTCTTTTTTTCAAATTCGCTTAAATTTGCCTGAAATTTGTTACTCGGGGGTTTTCGGGGTCGCTGATTACGAATATGCACTTGCTTTTCAAAAATTCAAAATGGCGGATCCAATATGGCGGACGATTTTTGCAAAAAATTATCGGATTCTCTTGAAACTCGTTACTCGGGGGTTTTCGGGTCGATCATCTTGAATCTCAGAAAAATCAGATTCAGAATCATCATTTTCATTTATGGAATCATCATCACTATAAGATTCACCAGAATCATCAGCAGATGGAATAATGTTAGCATTAACAAAATTTTCCATTTCTTCAATTTCGATTGCCATTGACCTTGTGCGACGAGTGTTTAGAATAAACGAATCATTGGACTTATTGCGAGAAGTTTTAGAAGGAATTGATTGATTAGGCATAGAATCTGATCTTCTTTTGGGTGGCATGGTGTAAAAGTAATAACAAATTATTATGACAAAAACTATAAATTTATCTTTTAACAAGCAATATAAATATGTGCGACAAACTTGTTCGGTTCGACCTTATTATCGAAATGTACTGTACTGCCCTAAATGCCAATATTGTTTATTACAAAAGTATAAAATATACTAAACTAAAATCACCATTATTAATTTTTGAAAACCAAGTGCATATTCGTAATCAGCGACCCCGAAAACCTCCAAGTGACGAGTTTGAAAAGAATCCGATAATTTTTTGCAAAAATCGTCCCCCATTTTGAATTTTTGAAAACTGACATCGGATTTGTAATTAGCGACCCCGAAAACCCCCGAGTAACGAGTTTCAAGAGAAGCCGATAATTTTTTTGCAAAAATCGTCCGCCATATTGGATCTGCCATTTTGAATTTTTGAAAACTGACATCAGATTCGTAATCAGCGACCCTGAAAACCCCCGAGTAACAAATTTCAGGCGAATTTGAAAAAAAGAAATTTACAAACATTATTTTTGAAAAATATTTGACTTTCAGGCGCCATTTTGAGTTAAAACTAAAGAAAAATAAAAAGTTGCAATGCATATTTTTAAAGTACAGCTATCGGGAGCACGTTTTTTATATCTTAAAGAATAAGCAAAAAATGATATACTGGAAAGAATTGCAATTGAAAAAAATTTTACATGACAAAAACTTGTATTTTTTGGGTGTTTTTGAAAAAAAGGGGAGTTAAATATTATTTTTTGAAAATTTTGACTACGCAATTTGAAAGAGCGATAAAAATGCAGTCGGGAATGATTTGTCTGATATTTAAAAAATTTTTTTTTTGTTAATGGTACGAGGTTGAAATTCAAGTCGAGAATCAGCCCAGGTGAAAAAATTAACGTTACTAACGTTACTAATGTTACTAACGTTAGTACCTATTAAAAAATTAAGAGTTTCTAAAATATATTTTCACAGAAACTTTGCCACTACTTTCCCATTACCACTTTCACTTTCACTTAAATTTTTTCTAATTCTCATTCGCATTTCCATTCTCACTTCTACTATTTCTAATTCTCATTCCCACTTCACTTCAACTTTGTCTAATTTTTATTCCCATTTCCACTTTCACTTTTTTATATTCATTACTACTGCCACTTTTTCTAATTTCCATCCATGGTAATTAAAAAAAAATGGAAATGGTTAGGTAAATAGAAATTAGAAAGAGTTTTAGTCGAAATGGCAACAGCTAATGAAAATTAGAAGTGGAAAAAATGGGAGTAGAAGTGGGAATGAAAATTAGAAAAAAGGAAGTGGGAATAAAAATTAGAAAAAGTGGAAGTGGAAGTGGTAATGAAAATAAAAATGTGAAAATGGGAATGAAAATTAGAAAAAGTGGAAGTGAAAGTGGAAATGAGGATTAGAAAGAGTGGAAGTGGGAATGGAAGTGCGAATGAGAATTAGAAAAAGTGGAAGTGAAAGTGGTAATGTAAATAAAAAAGTGAAAGTGAAAATAGGCATGAAAATTATAAAAAGTGGAAGTGAAAATGGGAATGAGAATTAGAAAGGCAAAGTTTCTGCAAAAATACAATTTAGAAACATTTTCTTAATTTTTTTTATAGGTACTAACGTTAGTAACATTAGTAACGTTAGTAATGTTAATTTTTCTACCTGGGAGCTCATTTGGGCGTTAAAGGGTTAATTGAATATTGATAATAATGTTTTAATTTTTCTGTTTTTTTTTACAGGTAAGAATCTACAAAGTGGTCCTTGAAGGCTCTGTGATCGGTATGTGATATAAAATATCAATTTTTTTTAGTTACATATGTGGAAAAAAGTATTCTCAATATCAGAGAACAAAGATTTTACTGAAATTGCAAAAGTTTTAAATGCTTCAGTTACTCTCTATAAAGAATTAATGAAAATTCGTTCAATTTAAATGAATGAAAATATATTTATTTTAGTCAGCTTTCTCTTAAAAAAAAAAATTATTATTAATAAAAATAAATAAATTTAATATATAAATTATTTTAAAACTTATTAAATTATTATTAAAAATTGTTAATACATTTAATTAAAATTTTAATAGAATTTATTAAATTTAATTAATTAATTAAAATTAATTAGACTGATTAAATTAATTTATTTAATTAAAAACTTTTATACATTTTACTGATTCTTGCTTTATTAGTTGTGAAAATCGTTGTAAACAATAATTTTTTGTAATTCCTTATTTCATTATAATAATAAACAGAATCAAAATATTATGAATACTTTTTATTTATTAAATTAAACTTCTAAATATATTTTTAGGAGCAATGGAGAGTCAATAAAAACCGCTTTGCTCTTGTTTTGAGAGGATATAATGTATTCTCGGCTGTCAGTATAGAGAAATTTTCCTATCAATGTGAGATTACTTTTTTCTACGGATGTAATTTAATATACTAGAAATTGAATTTGATGAATTAGTTTATCAAAATAAAACAGTTTTAACAATTTTGTTAATCCGTTTTAAGTATTATGTTTAGTTAACGATTGTTATTATCCGAATATATATGTGACGTTAATCGTGTGCGAGGTTCGAACTAAAACCTTATTATAGGTGAACGTTATATATACGACTTGACAGGTACAATATTATAACGATATAACGGGTATTGGAGAATATAATATATGTACCAAACAGTCGCAAGACTATATTTGCCTAGCAGTGTGGTTTGGTATAGGGATTGACTTGTATAAACATTGGAACACCGATAGCTAACATCGTCAGGCACCTGCTACTCAAAATAATCATTTTGCAAACATCCCACAGTAATACCATGTATACTCAACCTAAGATCGTTTGTTGATAAAATTCAAGAGTGAGAGAGAGCGAGACCCTCTTGTTTTTCGACTCATATCCGCGCGACATACACACGTTTCAATATATTCCCAATTCAATAGCTTATTATTGATCATTCTTATTCTAATTTTTCTCATCATTTATATTAATATTCATTCCACTCTCGTAATATTTCATAACACGAGGTAAATAATTTTTGTTTTCCAATTCGTAGAATTTAGTTTTATTTAAAAAAAATTAAATGCAAAATTTTTTTAAACGTTTTACATTTATAATTTTTTTTATTATTAGATTTTTCTTATTTTTTAAACATTTTTTTGGTAAAAAAAAATTTTAATCCACGTGGATATTACCCAGAAATTAGTTTTTCTTTTTTTTTTTTTTAATAGATCAAAATTAATTAATATTAAACTGAATTTTCACGAACTATGAGCCTGGCTACACCGAGAGCCAACCAGGAGAGAATTAAATTTGATGCTCAGGCGTATTAAACGAGTAGATTATATTCGCGTCTGCGCAGAATGTTTGTGTACATCTGCGACCATGGTTGCGATATGGACAGGTTAGAAAAGGCGATCACGTGGTCGACAAAGCCAGCGAACTTTTCTAACCTGTCACTATCGCAACCATGTTCGCAGATCTACATAAACATTCTGCGCAGACGCGAATATAATCTACTCGTTTAATAAGCCTGAGCATCAAATTTAATGCTCCTGGTTGGCTTTCGGTGTAGCCAGGCTCTGTATAAAACAGAATTTTTATTTAGACGAATCTCCATTGAATATAATTTTTCATTTAAGTACTTTTTAATGTAACAATATTTCTATATATTTAATCGAATTTTTAAATTATAGGTATCTCACTTAATCTGTATCTATTCAAACATTTTTTCCCACAATTTCTATTTTATAGAATTCTCAAAATGCTGCATTCTCAATTTTGGTAGATAGTTTGTTTAAAATTAGCGTTTGTTTATTTGGACAAAAGAAATTTCTGTCAATTGAAAATTTAGTATTTTAAGAATTCTATCTAATGATTAATTTATGAAAATTTAATTTCAAACAAATGAATTTTAGAAAAAATAAAATTAAATTAAACTTGCTCATATAACAATAATTCATGATTCATAGAAATTGAAATCAATTAAATTAAATGAAAATTTAATTAAATGAGATTTCTCCTAAATAATAATTGTTCAAATTGAAATCTGAATCCGAATTTGAGGTCAGAATTAAAAAAATTCAAAATGGCGGACCCAATATGGCGGAATTTTTTTTTAATTGATTCGATTCGTTCAAAATTCGGTATACTCGGGGGTTTTTGGGGTCGCTGAATCCAAATTTGAGGTCAGATTTGGCTAATTAAAAATTCTTTTAACAAAAAATCTATAAAATGAGAAGTATATATTTAGTGAATTTTAATGCAAATGGAAGTTTTGTTAGTGAAAATTTGCCTATATAACAGTAATTCTAAATAGAAATGATCTATAAAATCCTAATTAGTTTAATTAAAAATTTTAATAAATAAAAATTCGGCTTAATAAATTTAATGGAAATTCCATTAAATTGGAATTCTAAAGAATTCATTAATTCTATAAAATCATTATAATATTACGATTAAAAATTTTAAGACAAAATAATTATTATTTTCTGCGAAATAGAAGAAAATTAGAGGAAAATAGAATAGTGAAAAAAAAATTCCACAAAATTTATGCCGTAATTCTCATGTGTTGAAATAATATTTGTGAATAAAATTATATATAGAAGAAAAAATGTTAGTTTTAGTCTAAAAAATTTGAAAGATTGAGAAGTAGAAATCTAAATATATATATATATATATATATATGTGGACTAGATTAAATATTTGGGAGCAGGATGTCTGAAAATCTTGAGGTCGCATTCCAGAGTCAGCGGGCATCGTAAGGTGTTAATGAAGTCGTGAGGACTTGGTTTCACATTTATATGCGTATATATATATATATATATATATATATATATATATATCTATATAGAGAGAGGAAGGTTTGGCGGATGCTGGAAATGATTTAGATTCCAACTAAACGATCTGTCTAAGCGATGACGGGTCCACATCCCGAATTCATCGCCGTTCACTCCGAATAATGGATTTAATGAGAAGGTAGCCCGAATCTTGGCCACCTTCTCTTACTCTGGTCCAACCTCCTACCGAATCCTTTAATGTCTCGTATCTCTCCTCTAAATTCCCCCCAGGGGTCCACTGTATATATGTATATAATTATATACAATTCGCATACGCTTAACAAGGACCTGATTATATTTTTCGCTTATTATTATTATCATCATCATCATCATTTTTTTTTTTTTAAGAGGATCAAATAAAAATGCAATTTTATTCAGAATTAGACAATAACTTCTTCTTTGGTTTTTCAGTGTTACAAATTCACAGTAAATATGCGCATATATTTTTTTCAGAATTTCTTTATTTCTATTTCGGGTTTTTTTTCAGTATATCAATTCCTGTTTTCCTGATGGTTTTAATCAATTTTGTTTTTTTTTTTATATTGATTTTTATATTTTTTTTAAATAGATATACCTTTTATATTATTCGAAAAAATAAATAATTGCTTATAGAGCGAAATTATTTTTAATAATAAATTTCCTTTTAAAGAAATAATTTTCCATTTTTTCGTTTTATAACTCACATATATGTATTTATAAAACAATTTCACATTGGTTTTGGTGACATGAAAAAAAAAGTTGACAAAGATCAGAAACAAAAGAGAGGGACAACTCTCGAGAGGATAATGACGATGAAAATTGTGTTTGTCAAGTTGAAAGGACGTATATATACGTAAGTTGGTAATAGTATAATCACCGTTCTTAAGCGGTCGCTTTATTATCGTTAGGTGTTGGTGTGTGTCCTTTTTTTTACCTCTCATCCATTCGCGTTCACAAGAGTGTACCTACTTATTTATTTCGTGCCTCGCGCAAAAAGTACTAAGTCACCCTTCGTAACGTCATCCTTCGACTTATTTGTCTCTCTCTCTCTCTCTCTCTCCTTTTTAAACTCTTTTACTGTGAGAGCAGATGAATTCTACGAAAGACCGACAGAATGACGAGGTGTGTGACATCTTATACCGTAACAAATTAACGACATTAACGAGCTGAATGTTTGCTGAACTTTATGTCATGAGTTGAAATTTTTTTTTTTTTTTTTTGATTAATTAATTATTTCGAGTACCTGCGATGCGAATCATGAAATAGAAGAGAGTATGAATATATTTTTTAAGCCTAAAGGTATATTTCATAATACATATACGCGGCACACTTAAGTTATCTTTCTTTGATCTTCATATTATTAAAATTGATCTTTATATTCTGTGAGACTTCTTATTGCTCCATTGTCATTAAATTTTTTATATTATATTCATCAGCTGACTCAAGAATCGTAATATTTTTTTTTAGCTTACAAAAAACATCAAGTGTAAGAAAATAATATTTATTTAGTATACTTTTGAAATTATATATATATATAATATTTAATTTTTTATTTGCCTAAAGTTCTCTGCGTTTAAATAAATAACGAAATCATTTTTTTTAACTATATAAATATATGTTCTTTTACTTAAAAATTAAAGAAATACATTTTTTTTTAAATTTCGTAAAATTTTTGTTTAATTTTTATAGATATTTTACGATTTTAGCGACAAGAAATAGGGTACCCACTTGAAAAGATTCCCCGGAATGTGCCCCCTGGAGGTTCTATCAGAATTCCGCCGGAACTTTCAACGTAATTCCGTCGGAATTTCATCGAAGTTCCAAAGAATTTCCGATGGGATTCCTACGGAATTAGGACTCTAAAAATTTTGAAAAAATTAATCGGAATTTCGTCAGGATTCCGTCGGAATCCCATTGGAAATTGTTTGGAACTCCGACGGAATTACGTTGGAAGTTCCGGCGGAATTCTGATAGAACTTCCAGGGAGCACTTTCCGGGGAATCTTTCCAAACTAATTGCGGCGCGATTGGAGTCAAAACACCTTTGTTATAGAAAATTTGACATTTGTATTGTATAAAGTCAATTGAAGACTTATTAAACTAAAAGCTTATGTTATTTAGATATTTAAAAAAAATTAATTAACAACAGAATTTCTAAATAATAGAATTTTTATTTGTCCGAAATTACAAATATCAAATAAACTCTCTAAATCTGAATCAGTTATATTTCACTGATTAGCAGTAGAAATCTATACTAATTGCCATAGCGAGAATTGAGCAACTGATAATTAGTTGAAATTTACTGATTCAATTAGTAAAATATCAATGATTGATTGAATCAGTAATATAAATATATAGCGGCGGCAGCAAAATCTACAGATTTAATAGTTAATTTTAAAGGTTATATTATATTCAAATTACTGATTTACATAAGTTATTTTCTATTGCTTGCATATTAATTAATTATATATTAGTAAATTTCAAAAAATAACTGAAACTTCAGTTAAAATGAAAAGTACTGATTGAAATAGTATTTCTATACTGATTCCGATTTAAAGAGAAAATTCTGTGAAATTAATTTTCGGTTATATAAAAATTCTTTATCAGTTTAATATGAAAATTCTGCAAAATAATAATTCGAAAAATAAAAATTCTAAAAATTAATTTATAAAATATTTCTGCATCCCAAAAATACGTGTTTTTTTTCAAGTAGAAAAATCTTTTTTTATTGTAAAGTTAATTAACCATTTGACTGCTTGCATGATTTAAAATCTATCCAGTCTACAAACAATAAAAAAACATTTTTTTTTTTCTAAAAGAGTCATCAATATATAATGAGATTGTGTATACAGTTAATAAAAATTGAGGAATTCTCAGTGGCATTTATTTGGTGATAAAAAAAAACATTGATAAAAGATATTGTATATTTATAATCAAGATGATGGGATTTAGAACGTTAGCTTTGGTTGAGAAATATTCACGATTGATTGCACTTTCACAAAAGTGTGAATAAGATCGGTGTCAATGGGAATACAGTGGTTGGTCGTCCTCACAGTCCAAGCAAGCAAGTTCCCATTTTTGTAATAAAGCATCAGAGTGTATACGATGTTTACCGATGCGAACGTAAGGTGTAAAACTCAGTGCGGAGATGCTTCAGAATCCAAATGGCTCGCGATAGCAGCTGCTTCCATTTTTACAAAAGACACCTTGGAAGCTTAAAGGTTTTTGTGTCACCGCGCGCCCGAGGGTCGGATTTCGACACTGACACATTTTTTTTTTCCAGAATATAGCATCTATTTTGACGAATAGAATTCGATGCTTTTGTTTTCAGCAAAGACGGAAGGAGCTACTCTCATATATATTATAGGTGCGACCTTTTCACCTTGAATTCATCCCAGGATCGAATGAGACTAGCCTTACTAAATTTGAACAAAGTAACCTCCATTGTTTGACCCGCATTCAGTTTAATGGCGTCGAAGGATCTTATAAAGGACAATGGCTTTTTTTTTGAGACCCAATTGCCGTACTTTTTTGAAATTGTATCCGTACATTGTCATTTTTTTTTAAAGAAAAATGATTGACCTGCACAGCAGTTGATGCTTGAAAGAATATGAAAAGAAAATTTATAATAAAAAAAGTGGTTTCTTTTTGAATCACATAAGAAAAGATGATGGTGTCATCAAGTGACTTTGATTCAGTGGGTCAATATTTTTCTCGTCAGTCATATTTTTTTTTTTTAAATTCAAAAATATATATATATTCTTGACATTTTCAAGAACAATTGTGACACTGATATGTCGTAAGAAAAAAAAAAAGATTATTCGTTGAAAAATAGGGAAATAATAATAATAAAAAAAAAAAAAGAAATGAAGACACAAATTTCGAAGGATAATTTTTTAACTTTATTGTTTATCTCCACGTACAATACAATATTTATAGATTATTTTCTCTTGTTCAGAATATGATAATAACCAGTAGTTATAATATTTATCATAACAATAGAAATACAAAGATTATACATGCCGTACGGAATGTGTGAGATAAAGTACCCAGATTTTTTGCGCAGCAAATTTGGGATCTTTTTTGATTCTGATGTCGACTTATTAAATATATATAGTAAAATCAGAGAAGAATCGATAAAATTGAAATTTTATTCATAAATTATTTTTTTTTTTTTCTACAACTAAAATCCAACAACTTTTCGTTTAAAAAATTCATATAAACAAGCAAAACTAAAAAATATCAAAATGCAAAAATTTTGCGAAAAAAAAAATGTGAAACAAAATTTTAAAAAAGAAATTAAAATAAAATAAAAAAAAGTAAAAAATGGAAAGAAAAAAAATAGTTTTGTAAAAAAAAAAAGAAAAATCCATGAAAGGAAAAAAATAAAACGAAAAAAAAGCAAAGGTTCGAAATAATAATAAAAAAATGTTTATTATTTTCGATTTCTTCTCTTTTTTAAGATTCTCTTTAAAAATCGACAAAGTACTTTGGGAAATTCCACAGCAGCTAGTACACACGTTATTTATACGAAAGCAAACTGTCGTGGGATTGTACATTGCGTTCACAGACACTATATACCGTGTTCTTTTGTTTTTTTTTTTTAATTTTCTTTTTTTTTTATCTTTATTCGACAAAAATTGTAAACTCTATTGCACTCTTTGGCGTGGCACACAACTACAGGCCGCGATGAGAAAGATGAAAAGTACCAGGCCGAGTACGAAATTTTCGTCCTTTCCTTCATAGGACGCACTTTTAATAAAGAAACTAATTGTAAGAAATAATTAATTATGATCTATTTACAACGATGTGACAACTTATACCACAGAAAAGGATTCTTTTCTATAATCAAATTGAATAAATAAAAAAATAAAAAAAAAAAAAAACACTGTTATGTTACATAATACTAAATATCACTTTTTCAATTTCTATAAACATAACAGCTTCGCTATCAATTTTTGCATACAAAAAATTTTTTTTAAGCATAAATTGTTTTTATTTCTTTAAAACAACAAAAGTTTAACAGCAATAATTTTAAACGAAAAATATTTTCTAAGAACAATCTAAAAAATAATAATAATTTTTTAATTTGCTTTGTTATTTTAATTTAACAAAAATTGTATTTTTTTTGTGAGAAAAGATATAATCATTATCTGTGGTCTCAGTAGCATTAACTCGAGCTTTTAATCAAGGGATGCAACTTTATTTTTACATATCCTTTGAAATACGGAACACGAGATTGATACTATTTACATAAGAACTATGTACATTTTTTTTTATATATAATACTTTTAACACAGATCATGGACTTTTACCAATTTCCCCCCATCCTGAGGAAATAAAATTCATAAGTCTCAAAAAGGCTTTAGAATCGCTGTGGTCTTGAATGTTATAAAAAAATTTCTTTTTTAATAATAAAAAAATTGTTTCGAATATTATCACAAATTATTTTCGTTGCGAAAATTTCTTTTTTCTTTTTCATTGTTTCCACTTTAAAATTTTTCTTCGCTAATACAATTAAACTGAAAAAACAATATTTATTTGATTCAAATAATCGTTTACATATTTGACTATTTATCAAATAAATATTTACTTGAACTAAATAATTTTTATTTAATTTAAATAAATTGTATTTGAACCAATAATTTTTGTATTTGAAACAAATATACCATATAATTGACTCAAATAATAATTATTTGATAATATTCAAGTAACTAATTATTTGAATCAAATAAATTTTTTTTTTTCATTGTATAAATAGGGTTTAAAAAAATCAAATATACTTAAATATTTCTTATTAATATTGGTATTTAAAAAAATAAAATATATTGAATTTATTTTAATAATCAAGTTGGAATATTTTTATAATTTTAACTATTTATCATCGTCTTTTATTAGGGGAAATTTTTATCTACAGTTTTTTATTTAGATAACGTTTTTTTAAAACTTATTTAGAACTTTTCAAACTTAATTCAGAAAAATTAAACAAAAAACTAAACAAAAAATATGAATTTTTAGCAAAAACCTATTTTAATAATAGTGTACTTTTGAAAAGATTCAATTAAGAGAAATAATAAAATTAATAATGGCTCACGTGTATTCTTTAAGAAAGTTACGTTTATATAATTCAGAAAGTATAAATTTTTAATTAAATTTTATAACGTCAATAACAAAATAGATGTTTATATCAACTTGTATATGAAGCACTTAAAAACAATCATTTTGTTTTAAAAGCATTCAAAAGACATCCAAGGATGAAACTTTCGTTTCATAATATGGCAATCCTTTCTAAACGTTATTATTCAGATAGAATAATTGATGCTTATATTGAATATTATTAATTCTTTGCAATTAATATTGAAACGAATATAATATGTAACGAATAAAATTATCGATTGAAAAACAATTTTTATTTAATTCAAATAAATCGATTACTTAACAAATGTGAAATAAATATAGCATTTAATTGACTCAAATCAATTTTTTGCCATATATCTGCTATAATATTATACTTTTTTTATTAAAATATTATTATAGTATAATAAATTTTTTATTTATAGTAAAATATTTCAAATAATTTGTAATTAATTCAAAATATCTGAAAAATGTACAATCAGAGATAAGGCATATTTGTTTTAAATAAAAATTTTATATGCTTTGAGTAAAAAAATATTTCTCTAGTTTATATTGAAATAAATTGACAACTTACATCAGCTTGAAAAATATATAACCTCCTGTGTAGTAGTATTAGTAGAAAAAATTTTTATTGAACACCTGGTCTTGTGGGTGAAAATTAGATGAATATTTTATACTTCTTTAATATTTAATTGTAAACCAAAGTAATGAATATTCACTTAGATTTTCTATTTTTTCACTGTATTCAATTATATACAGTGAAAAAAATATTTATATGATTCAAATAAAAATTATATTTAGTAAAAATAATTTATTTGATAATAGCCAAGTAATAGATTATTTGACTCAAGTAAATTTTCTTTTTCTCATTGCAATAATAAAAAGTTCCACCGATATTGAGAGATAAAAATTATTTTAATTATTTCAATGCATAAAGAAATTTGAAAACTTGAACCAATATAAATATATAAATATTTGTATATATGATAACTAAAAAAAAAACAAACTATTTATATATTATTTAAAAGAAAAAAGATAAAAAAGAAAAATATTCAAGACCAAAAAAGCGGAAGCCCGAAAATTGGCTATATATATATAGGCGTACACATTTAAAATTGGTACACCGATTGATGATGTTCGGCAAAAAGAGATCAAAGCTAAACTCTATCGGGTCAGAAGATGACGGTTAATGGTCGACGGAATTCATTTCCAGGAGCCGCTGGTGATGTTTGATAGCCAGAATATTGTCCCATTTGTGGTGCCAAAAGTCCACCAGCTTGAACAGGACCAGGATAATATGCTGGTAAACTATTAGCACCAGGACTTGCCGCTGATGAATTTGACGTTGAACTTGCACTTGAAGAGCCCTGATCCGTTCTTCCATCTGTTTGTTGTTTATTATTATCAGGTGAATCGGCAGTTGGTGATCTACTCATTGAACCACCTCCACCACCGCCAGGACTTGATTCCTCATAAAGTTTGTTCGGTTCATAGCTTGGACGATTATATTCCGAAATACTTGGCTTTTGATCCATATATAATTTTGATTGTTCAAAGTATGCCTTCGCCGAATCCAAATAACTTCTATCAAGATATGACTTGGGACTCGAGTCTAAATATTTTGGATCCGAGTACATACTCATGGCAAGTGTACTTGGTGGCATATAGGCTCGGTACTTGTCCGCCTCCATTGAGTACTTCATTGCGTCCATGGAGCTCACGACCTGAAACAACAATAGAGAGATCGTTGCAAGTGACACGTTGATGAAATTGTTATAATACATTATTCAATAGATTCTATCTGTTGTGCTATATATATATACTATCAGGGAAAAAGTAACAAATCCGGTACGCACCTATATTGAGATAAAAAAAAAAAAAACTATTGTAATCTCTATAGATGGATATTAGGACTTCCGGGCAACACCTGCAAACCTTTTATCGCGATAATTAACTTGCCCCATGCTGCGATCCCGTCGGCTACCGAACTCTGTTGGTCACGCAGTTAATTATAAACGAAGGTCGATTCTAAGCTTCTGAGGATCTCTTCAAAGTTTCTCTCTCTCTCTCTCTTATTCTCTAGTTCTTTCGAGAGTAACGAATCTGGTCGCGGTCTGACGCTTATAAGAGAAATAAAAAAAAAAAAATCAAGATGCTGATTCTGCATCACGATCAGATATCTCCGGATAAAGGTGCCAATGGCCATAAATTTTTTTCAATACAGAAAACAACAAAACGACGCATATTCCTAATTCTATAATTCGTGCGGCGAGGTTGCGTATATATATATATACCCTTTGTCGGATCGTTAAGCGGCTTTGTCCCAATGATTTACACAACAAGTCTTAGCCTCCTTCGGTCATCGTTCCCTTCTTTTCTTGCCAATTGATTATATTCCTTGGGTTCTCGCGCACAACCAGCCAAAATCTCGCGTCGACCTGTCTTAAGGAATTTTTTTTGTATTCGCTCACTGCTGTGAATTTAATTTGTGGTTTTGACTTTTTTCTGCGAATTTTGCCACCGCACACAAAGAAGCCCGTAAAAAAAAGAGAAAATGATGAAATTGATAAAGATGATTATGAAAAAAAAAAACAAAATATAGTTTAAAAATTTTCGGATTAATTAACATTAAAGAAAAATAATTATTAATGTTTAAAATGAAACAGTGGCGAGGAAATAAAAGGAAATATTTACGGAGAGATGCTATTCGCGCGCGGTGCAAATATACGAATGCAAAATGCATTCTCTGGGACCGACATCACAATACGTAGTATGGACATATATATATATATATGTGACAGTCCCCGAGAGAAGGGACCTTAGCTCACCAAAACGAATTTCACAGGGCAAGCGTTTGAAGAAGAAGCAGAAACGCGGAACTCGAAGAGTGGGGCGGAACTTCTGAAAAGTCCCCCCACCACACTAACACAACGTTGTGTTTCTGTATACGTGAGCTTCGTCTACTTCATGTATCTTCGGGTCTCACGTACGCGAAGCTCACGTTCGCGAGAGTATAGTTGTGTAAGTAAAGTAGTGGGGCTGATTTCTTGAGTGCCACAATCCGCCTCGAAATGCGCTTGACATACCCATCTTCAAAATGTTATTGTGTCAAAAGCAATTATCCTAATCAGTTTTTGACTTTTGCATGTGAAAAAGCAATTCAAAATCTATCATTTACCATATAAAACTCAATATTGACCTCTGGTGAGCTAAGGTCCCTTCTCTCGGGGACTGTCACATATATATATATATATATATGCTTTGTGGACGAAAACGCAGCAGGCCGGGGGTGATTTCATTGTGTCTTCGACTGTCAGGTTGAGTTGTCCGTTAATTAAGTTTTGTTTCGGAAACCGATGATGCCAGATGCATGGAATTTTTTTCGCACCTTTAATATATATGTCACGCCACATATATATATATAGGCGAACAATACCAGTGACAACAGACTCGTTTCAATGACGAGAATACGAAATAAATATATTTCTTTTATTTTCTTAAAAGAAGTATCTCCTCATTATTTTTAACTCACCAAGTATTTATATATATTAAAAAAAAAGAAAGTAGGCAGATAGCATTTTTCTTCAAAATTATGATTTCTCAAATTTCTAGTGTCTCGAAATTTAAAATATACTCTAAATTTGAAATATAGTTATACTTTTGACTAATTTTTTGTCAAAAAATGACTAATTTGTTAGTAGAAAACTAATAATTAAGCACTGTTTACTTAAAGGTATACAGTTGATACCGAATTGAATCAAATTATGTTTTGATTCAAAAATTGGTATTACTTGATTGAATTTTTTTTTTTTTTAATATTGGTTACTTGACTTATTATCAAATAAATATTTATTTGTATTAAATAATTTTTATTTGAGTCAATTAAATTGTATTTGTTTCAAATAGAGAAATTATTGGTCCAAATACAGTTTATTTAATGCAAATAAAAATTAATTGGTTCAAGTAAATATTTATTTGATAGTAGTCAAGTAATCGATTATTTAAATGAAATAAATTTTTTTTCATTGTTCGTTAGCAACTTCATAACTATTCAAATTAACAGTGAATTTATTATAGTTTACTAATTGAAATAGTAGCCTTATTAAGTGAATTATAGTAGTTTTAAACTAACAATTAATTATTTTTAACTAAAGAAAAATTAGTCAAAACGGTTATATATATATATATATATATATATATAATTTATTTAATCAATGATTCGGTGCAGTTAAATTAACCGCACACTCAGAAAAAAATTTTTGTTTGAACCAAAAATTTGCTTCAGCAATTAGTAAAAAAAAACTAATTATTAGTTTCATATTATTAAAATTAGTAAGAAGTTACTAATTTTCAGTTGGAAAAATAACTGAACATATATAGTCAAATTTGACTAATATTGAATAAATTACCAGAAATTTTAGTTATTTTTACATAACGTAAAATTGAATTCAATAATTAGTTATTTTTAATTAAAAAATTAGTAGTAATATTACTATTTGAATCAGTGATTGACTTTTTGCTATCAAATTTAGAGAGTAATTTTTAAAAGTTTTAATTTTTTTATTCGTTTATTTTGATATAAATTCAAGTGTTTCTGCGCATATTTTTTTGTTGAGAAAAGATTTTATATAATTCGGTATAAAATTAAATATTTAATTCTCTAGAAATTGAAACTTCTATAGTAACATTTAAGGAGTTTTTTTTTTTTACTTAAAACTATATTTTACATTTTTACCATAAGAAAATTAATTTTTCAATTATTTCATTTTATATGAAATGATGATTCACATGATAAATAAATTTATATCAGAAGAGACAAAGCGAAAACGTATAGTATATAGCAGGTTGTGATGTATCCGGACGAGAAGTATATATGTTTTTGTATTCGTGAAAACTACATGATGATGACACGCAGATAATTATATTTATCAGGCTTTCTTTCATGTGTAAAATAAAGGATGTCTTTTACTGAGTCACTTTTTGTCTTGCGAAAAACGGAAAGATATAAAGCTATATTTATTTCCCGTTAGATATAAGCTTTGTTGAAATAAATTTACGTAACTAAGACTAAGCTTATTTATTAAGGATCTTCTCCCAGCTGCCATTGTTAATAAAGATCGATTTTCTTAAAATATCCTTCAAATTTTAACCTTGAAACTGACGGAAAGCCACTATAGTGCCTTTAACGTTAACAACAATGTTTTTTAAATTATCACTGTAAAAAGAAAGGTATTAATTTAATACCGACTTCAGTTACTAAATTGTTATTTGTTTCTATTTTGATACCTAAAATCGGTACTGTTTTAGTACTTTCTTTTTACAGTGTAAATCTTAAAAAAATTTTAAATTATTATGCTCGGTATAGAATCTAATTGATTTTAATTTATTATACTTTAAATCTTTTATTTCTTCAATATTATAAAAATTTTCGAATAATAATCAATTTGGTTTTTCTGAAAACTCACCTGAGAAGGTGCTCCCAATCCTGACATTGCTGCAGCAGATTGTTGTGCTGCTGCAGCAGCAGCGGCTGCCATACTTGCTGCCGAAAGAGAACCATACGCTGCTGGTCCATAATACGAACTCATTCCTGGTTGACCCATTCCTCCAGCCATGCCTAAAACAAAAATAATTATCATCGATTATTTTTTTTGTCTATTATTAACGTATAAAAAGAAAAACTTTACATTTGTGAAGAATTTTAAAATTATACATAAAAATTACATTTATTAATATGTAATACACTCAAACCTCAGTTATTGAGACACAACTTTACTTCGTATTTATCAATAATTTAAATTCAATTGTATCATACAAACAATTAATAAATATATAAGATGTGTTAAAATTTTTTTGTTAGTATTTTTTGGGCCTTAATGATAGGATTTATTATAAAAAAATTTATTAACCTCATTGTAAAAACTGTATATATTTTCCATTTATATAAAAAAATGATAATAATAATTTTTTGGTACACATATGTATAGAGATTTTCACACGTCGCGTTGGCAATTTGTTTGATTGAGGGAGAGAGAAATAGCGGACAGACGAAAAGAATAAGATGATTGGCGTTGAGGTCTCCAAGATTTATGGTCGTCAAGGATCGAAAGTTCAGGAATTGTGTACAATATAATTACATACAAACTCACACACCCGCAAGATCGTGTGTTTGAGGGGCATGTCAATGAACATGCTGCGCGAGAAAAGGCTGATGGACCCCTCGTTAGCTTATTGTGTAAATGTCGACTTGCAAAAATAAAATATTGACTATTCAGAATTCACGTTGCAAATGATCAGTATTAGTTGACGTGTCAAAATTATTATCGAAAAAAATCTTTCGATTCTCGTTCCATTAGTATATGAGGAGCTGGAAAGTAAAACTCGCTCTCCGCTCGGATGGACTCCGTAGAGCCAGTCAAACATTTGAAAAAGTGATGAAAATTGAAATTAAAAATTTTGAATTTTGAAAAGTACTACATTATAGGAAATTAAAAGGCGCATCTTTTTTTCCTTTGAAATTTTTTTATAAAACGAATATTTTAGTTTCTAGAGACCAAAAACTGAGAAATTTAAATTGTTAAATTTAATTAAGTTTTAAAACATAAATCATCGTATCTCCGACAATTATTAATGAATTTGATTCAAATTTGAGATGTACACGTAATAGGGTCTACTAAAGGCGACAAAATAATGAAAAATTAAAAAATCATTAATTGTTTAAATTTTTTTTAATAAAAATTGTGACCAGTTGATAATAACGTTTTCTTACTTTCATCGACAAAAAGTCTGCGGGGAACTTTGTAGTTTAGAAAACTTCCAGTGAGACATTTGTTTATCACTATATAAGGAAGTTTTCTGTAAAATATTAAACCAATTCATTGAAAACTTTAAAAATTATTCAACTTTTAAGAAAGCGCGGTCGACGCGCAAGTAAGTCCTAACGCTATTCGTACAGACAGCTGTTCCGTGCATGAAATATAATTAGATTTTCACATTAAAGTATAAATTTCTTTATTATTATTATTATTATTATTATTGCCTATTCAGAATTAAAGTTTGTTGACAATTAATACTACAATGTTCAATTCTGTAATTACCATGTTATTTTATTGAACAAATATAATTTACAAATTTTTTGTCATTTTGAATAAATGGAAAATTATATGTATTTTAAAAATGATGCTAATAATACATTTTTTTGTTATTATTTATTAACAAACAGTTCAACAGTTTCTTTGTATATACATTGTTAATGTTAAATTTTTTTATTACCTTATATTTACTAATTTTTTTCAAATTTTTTTTTTACTATTTCACTTAATTTCGATACATACACTTTATAATGATGATACTCTCTAAATTTGAATCAGCGATAAGTATACCACTGTTACCAATTAGCGTATATACGCTGAAAAATCAGTGAATTTTCACTAATTTATCAGTGCATATACGCTGATTGGAATCAGTGGTATACTTATAGCTGAGAATCAGCGAGATTTCGCTGATTCAAATTTAGAAAGTATATAAAATAATTTTATATGTAAATATGATTGCTTTTTTTATCAATATAGTAAATATCTTATTAACTTTCTAAAGTTTATAAAACTGAACAATCCTAAAACCAAAATTTTATTTTATATAATTAAAATTGAATTAAAAAAAATTTATTTTACAGAACGTTAATTTTCCATTTATTCAAAATGACAAAAAATTTGTAAATTATATTTGTTCAATAAAATAACATGGTAATTACAGAATTGAACATTGTAGTATCAATTGTCAACAAACTTTAATTCTGAATAGGCAATAATAATAATAATAATAATAATAATAATAATAATAAAGAAATTTATACTTTAATGTGAAAATCTAATTATATTTCATGCACGGAACAGCTGTCTGTACGAATAGCGTTAGGACTTACTTGCGCGTCGACCGCGCTTTCTTAAAACTTGAATAATTTTTAAAGTTTTCAATGAATTGGTTTAATATTTTACAGAAAACTTCCTTATATAGTAATAAACAAATGTCTCACTGGAAGTTTTCTAAACTAAAAAGTTCCCCGCAGACTTTTTGTCGATGAAAGTAAGAAAACGTTATTATCAACTGGTCACAATTTTTATTAAAAAAAATTTAAACAATTAATGATTTTTTAATTTTTCATTATTTTGTCGCCTTTAGTAGACCCTATTACGTGTACATCTCAAATTTGAATCAAATTCATTAATAATTGTCGGAGATACGATGATTTATGTTTTAAAACTTAATTAAATTTAACAATTTAAATTTCTCAGTTTTTGGTCTCTAGAAACTAAAATATTCGTTTTATAAAAAAATTTCAAAGGAAAAAAAGATGCGCCTTTTAATTTCCTATAATGTAGTACTTTTCAAAATTCAAAATTTTTAATTTCAATTTTCATCACTTTTTCAAATGTTTGACTGGCTCTACGGAGTCCATCCGAGCGGAGAGCGAGTTTTACTTTCCAGCTCCTCATATGTATATATATATATATATATATATATATATGAAATTGTTCAATGGGTCCAGAAATTGTACAAGTATTTCAATAGATTTTTAATTAGGTTCAATAAATATTTTCTATACGCTCCACGAGACAAGGGACCTTATGTCAAAAAAATTTTAGGTTATTTTTCTGATTTTGTTATCAAAATTTTTTTTCATTTACCTTGTTATGAAGGTAAACTGCGTTAGTAAACTTAACCTAAAATTTTTTAAGTCCCTTCTCTCGTGGATATCTCTACATATATTGTATATTTAGGCACCCAGAAAAATGTTTCTTTGAATCAAAGAAGTATTTCTTTAATATAGGGTACAAAAAAAATGTTTTCTTTAATTTAAAGAAAAAAGTTTTTATTCTTAATAAAACTTTGTTTAAAATTAAAAGAGTATATCGCTTTAAATTACACAAATTTTTTTTAAATCAAATAAATTTTCTTTAAATTAAAGAAAAAATTTCTTTGACACTATATCAAAGAAATAATTTTCTGGGTGGGTGCGATTCTACAGAAAATTTTTGAGAGAATAATTTTTTTTTTTTTAAAGAAAATAAAATTTTAATTTCTTAACATCTGCAAATGACATTTTTGTCTAAAGATAATAATTCAATGAGATATTTAGATGATATAATACAAAGAGATGAAAATGCCCTCTTTTTGGAGAATATTTTGTAATTTTTTGGAAGGTGTTTCACCTTTTTTTTTTTGAAACGTGTTAATTAAATTAATTGGAGATTAAGAGAAATTGAATATAAATTTTTTTTATTAATTTTTCTATGAAGACACAGAAGAAGAGTGTGAGAGTGCGCATCTGTTGAATCACAAACGCACCTTATCTATTACGAATTTGTCTAACATGTTGGATTACGTGAACAGATGTTGGATGAATCGGTCTAGTTCCGCACACGTTGTCAGTCCCCTTTAGTTTACATAGATTTTGTTTGACGTTCCATGTCTATTGTTTTCATTGTTTTCACTTCATTCTGGGCTTACGTAAACTTGAATCTCACTTTCAGGGGCTTGGCTGCTATTAACGTTTTCAATAGACCTCTGTCAAAACCGATAAACCAAAACGAACTCTTTTTCCGGCCTCGTCAACTTATTTTATATCAAGTGTTTAATAAAGAAATCTCCATCGATATAGAAAAAAATTTAACCCTTTTCTTGAACGAAATTATTATATATTATTAGTAATATAGATATTTTCCAAAATTATCGTTTTATTTATTATTTATCACAAAAAAAAAAACAGGGAAATACGCATATATTTGCATTATATCGTAAATTATACACAATCATACAAGGCTGTCAATTAATTTTCTTGATTTCAAAATTGAAGGCGAAAGCGTTTTTTTTTTCTTCTTTAAATTACAAAATCGTAAAATTTATTGAATTTAAATATAATTCAGATTTGCGTATATATGTATGCAAATGGCGTTATTTTAAGATCAAAATGTTCTGATGTTGCGCGAAGAGGGTCGTGAGATAAATTGTCTAGGAAATTATCTTCGCCAAGTTGCTCTCAGAGATTCATCGTTTGTATGCACGCAAGCATAAACTTGTCTGAAGCTCATTATTTATCGAATTGTCTTAATAGGATATTTGTATATTCGAGAATCTACTAGCTTTTGTCCCGTAAAGTTGCGCCTTATAATTTTATATATAAAATATACAAGTAGTCACGTAATTTCTTCATATATGCCATACAGTGAATAACCATTTTTACGCATGTTAAAATTAATTAAAAACTTTCAACCACATGACATGGTTCCATTATACATATTATATAAGTCGATCACATAAAATGCTTGACATATACTTTTTTTAGCATATATATACATTCAGGAAACATGTATGTATCAATTTTTTTTTTTTTTTATTTCCTTTTCAATTCAAATAATTGGAAATAATGAAAATATCTGAATATTGAAATAATATATGATTTGATAGTATTTTGATGTTATATTCAATATTTTCTAATTTAAAGTTACATTAATGAGATTGTAGCTTTTAATACTTTTTTTTTTTTTTGTTTTGAATAAAGTTCTCTTGTAAATTAGAAAATGTTGAGTGTGAAATGACAAAATGTATTAATTCAATTGGTATACTGAAAAATGAAATAAAATCAATGAATATAAAAATTGACAAGTAAAAAATATAAAATTTCACAGAGAAATAAAGGCAAAAGTATTATAAAGATAAAATAAAATTTATGTGAATATATATTGAAATGCTTGTTAGAATGTAATTGAGGCAGTTTTTTTTTTTAAATGTTGTGTCTAGTTTGTTTGCGGTAAATGTGGAAAATAATAAAAGTGAATATATATATATATTGTCGCGCGCGCTCTCTTCGTAGGTGTATATTATCGACATCGTCCGGAGAAGAATAATCAATTTCCCCTCACGTGTTCAAATCACATTATGATCATTAATCTCACAATTTATGCAACTCGCGCCCACGTGAATATTTTGCCATTCTATATCGAATAATACTTCTCTATAGTCGTGAAAGTATATACGGAATTCATCGATAAATTACAGATTACCAAATAAATATAACTATAAGGGAATAATAATAATAATCACACACACATATATATATATATAGAAATAAATTTTGAAACTATGTATGAGCAATTGTTCAGAAATTAGATAAACATGTTTATATTTATAATATATACAAATAAACAGAAACTGCAACACGTGCCACTTGATTATTTCGAATTTATCAAATGTTATTTCCTCAAAGGTGACATTCATCGTATAATGATAAAGACTAAAGTTGGATTTTCTTATCAAAATCATATCCTTGAGACATAAAAACACTTGGTTTATTTATTTATTTATTTTTCTTGAAGAATTCTCAATATTTTTGATTGAATGGAAATTTTTATAGAAAATCGACGAATGTATAGAGAGATAATTTGACGAGTTTTATACTACTATATGGGAAATGAAGAAATAAATAGTGGATTGAATTTAATTTTTTTTTTTATGTGGTTTTTCTATGGAACACATGTCGTTTAGTAAAAGATAAAGAATGGCAAGGACTGTCACTATAAAACTTTCAAATGTCCGAAGAGAATTTAACTACCACATGTAGAAAGAATCTGGTGTGTGAAATGCCGTCCAATATGAATATCAAAGCATTTCGCTTCTGCAAACGAACGTTTCCCGTGTCCGTTGTTCGTTTGAGATAGTTCAGGTTTTACTCGTTAGTCAGGCTTATAATCCTCGTCTTTCTTTTTTTCTTTTATTATTATTATTTTTTTTTTTTTAACCAAAAGGGGTTTCTTTTATACTTTTATATCTTTGTCAAACTCAAATCGTAATATATCCCCCTATAGATGTATATATAAATATATATATAATAAAAGAAAATCTCAAATTGTGATAAATTTACTCATTTTCTATTTAAAAAAAGTTACATCCTCATTGTTTTCTTTTGTTGATAATTTCACACAAAAGACTTATATTCTTTAGAAATGGATCCGTTTCAAAAAGTGTTAAATCAGTGAAAAGAAGACAATTTTAAAAGTTCATCATTAAATTTGTGTAGTCTAACAAGAAAAAACATAGAAATAACTGATTGTTAATTAATATAATTTTTTTCAAAGCTGGTTATGAATTTGAAACAGGTTTTTTTTTTTTTTGGCTATTTATAATTGATTCAAAATTTCACTCTAAACGAGTTTATAATGCGCTCCTTGAAAAATTATGACCTCTTTTTTTTGATGCACACTCAAAGAACCATTTGTTGTACACTTATTCTTTCTCGTACTTCTCCAATCTGTTCAGGTCTTTTGGTTCAATTTTATTTTGAGAAAAGGACTTTCAAGTGCCTCTTGTGCGTATAAAAATTACCCAACAAAAACAAGTTTTTATTTTGTATTATAGAGGAAGTATATATGTATATAAACGATATTAATATCATTTTTTGAAAAGACTCACCGGCTCTGAGTGCATCCATTGGCACACTGGGATAAGGGATGCTGTAGGGGTAGCCTTCTTTCCTAAGAGTCTTTGGCTTTCTTCTGGGTCGATACTTGTAATCCGGATGCTCCTTCATGTGCATGGCTCGTAACCTCTTTGCCTCGTCGATAAAAGGTCGCTTGTCATCTTCGGATAACAGTTTCCATTCAGCGCCTGCGCAACAAAAAAGATATGCCAAATTAAAACAAAAAAAAAATGGTTATATTCTCTTTGCATATGGATATTGAAATATAGTCTTTTTTTATAGAGAACAACTCTTTAATTTTTCTTCTTTTTAACACCCTTCTTTTATTTGAATTCTATGTATATATAGTCTTTATTTATACGTTTTCTCGAAACAATAGCACGTCATTACAGCGCGAGTGGAAAATTTTCTTTTTCACACTTTGACGCCTTAATAAAGTGTAAACTGCCGCACAAATTCTCTTGTTATTCAATATTCATGTATATAAATTGTATAAATAAGAACTTCAAAAGTTTCAAAATATATTGTTCAATTTTGTACCACAAATTACAATAGTATTTTTTTCTACATAATAAGATCTTTTCTTAGAAGACGAAAGAAAAAATTCTAATATTTTTTTGTTGTTTTAAAATTTGCGAAGGGTTTTTTTTTAAAAAAAAAAAAAAAAAAAAAAAGTGCATTTTCAATTAACTTAAATATGCTCGTGGGATTTAATCTCGTAAATTGCCAAAGGCATTTAGTAATTACAGATTCAAGCATTCAAAATATTTGAAGGTATCTCGCTTCTTTTTCCATTGTGGGCAGGTTTTTGTTCTGCAACGCGCGGTCCCAAAGGGCAAACAAAGAAGGGTCGTGACGAGGTTAAGTAGCAGACAAGAGACGAAAAAAGGGATCAGAGACACAGGAGCAGGCAAAAAAAAAGTACTTTCATATGTATGAAGACATTAATTTATAGTGAAATTCTCATTAGACTTGTATTTTGTGTCCCCATATCACCCTTTTCTTCCAATGAACAAAAAACACTTGTTCACAAATCATCATTCTTTACTATTCACGCTTCTCCTTGGTGACTTTTAAAAATTATTAAAAAAAAAAAAAAATAAAAAAAAAAACTACAATACAAAAAAAGTATAATAATTTTTTCTTCTTGATAAGAAGAATTTGGAAGAAAAAAATAAAAGTTTTTGTAAATTTAGGTGTATGAATTCGGTGTACGTATAAGTTGAGGTTGGACGAAGAGACCATAGTAGTAGTGGCAAACAGGCACCGTGAGTTCCGTGGACCGATTGTTTCCCCAAGAATTAATTACCACTTGTTGTGAAGCGCTGAAAACAAAAGCGAGAAGTCTGGCATCTAGCGACGAGCGGAACCAACCTGAAACTCGCGTCTCAACGTAACGGAACAGAACACAGAACAGAGAGAACTCAACTATACTACTGTGTACAGAAACGTTACCCAGACTCCTGTACCATGTTGTGAAACAATAGAAACAAAGGAAGTACCGTCGAACGTAACAAAAGCCTACGACGTCGTCGGTGCCCGTATACAACGTCTCTAAAATCAAAATCGTCCAACTCCCCCTCTCTTCTTGCTTTCCATTCCACTTCCCATTGCCCTTTCTTCACTTTAGTTGTTCTACACACTATATATTATGATATTTCGAGAAAATATCCCTATAGTTTTCTCAGAAGTCTTATTTTCATTTGGAAAAAATTACAATTTAATTTTTAAAAATTATTTTCTTTCTCTTTTCTATACACGGAGAAAAAGAAGTTTAATAGCGAATAATTTTGTTGCCACTGAAAAAACTTTGACTCATTTTGAGTTGGATATATTGAATTATGAGTAAGCGACAAACTTCATGTTACTCAACTCTCTAAATCTGAATTAGTAAAAATGTTTACTAATTTTTAAATTAGTGACTCACTTTTTGCTTTAAAATTAGTTAAATTTTACTAACTGTTAGTAAAAGTTATTAATAATTAGTAAAATTTTACTAATTGAGAAGCAAAACGTGAGTCACTAATTCAAATTAGTAAACATTTTTACTAATTCAGATTTAGAGAGAAAATAAAGTTGATCGGAATTTCAAATTTGTTGGTTGGCATCATTTATAAAGTGATTTTGAATTACAATTAATTTTTCTAATATTTCAGAAAGATTTTCTTTACCAGTACGAATATTTAGTAATTTTTAAGTAAAAAATATGATTTATTATCCATCGAAATATTAATTACTTTCATAATTTTTTTTCAAATTTAGCGCTACTATTTAATTTGGCAGTACCGATCGAGCAAAAGCAAAAAAAAAAATTGAAATTTGTTCTATACAAAAGACATATATTTTGGAACCAATTTTCCAGTAGCTGATGGAATAAAAACTATAAAAGAAATATTCTTTCTCTTCTGTTTGCGCGTTTCACACGTACAACAACAACAACACCAACAACAAAAGTAATGTGGACAATAGTAATTTTGATGAAAAACGATTATTCGCAGTGACACAATTTTTTTTTCAGAAAACATATAAACAAGAAAATATAATAATTCTATTTTCCCTTTTTATTCCCAACCGAGGTATTCATTAAAAAAAAAAATAATAATAATAAAAAAGGAAGCTTTTTAAGCGGGGTTCGGTTTTTATTTTCGTCGTCTTGACGTTGCAAAACCATTTCATTTACGACTCGAGAGAGTTTTGTGTCTTTTCTAATGGAAGCTTCGTGTATTATGAATGACCGTGATCTTTTTTTTCTCTTTTTTTTTAAACATCATGAAAGGCGCGCAAAATGTAACAAAAGATTTGAAATCTCGGGAAAGAATACGATCTACTTTTATGCCACAGTTGTCAGGACTTCCACTCGTTTTTTTACATTGTTTCTCGTTTACACTAGAGAATCAGAATTTGCGCACGTAGAAACAATGCATTATATATATATGTTGGGTTATATTTTCCACAGAATAAAACACTATAAATTGGTTAAATAAATATGTAAGATTTATTTAAATATAAAAGTATTCGTGACAATTTGTACACAGATTTAAACAAGAAACTTTAGTAACGCAGTTACTCAGCTGAAGGTTTCTTAAAGACTAAATTACAAATCATACCTGGATCTTGAGGGTGGCAAGAGTAATAAAAATACGGTTCCTCAGCTACAACATTGCTAATAGGTAACCAGTGAAAATGAAGGAGAACACAATATTCAAAATACATAGAAATATTATTTTCAACACTCCCACTTATTTTTAATGACCTGATATACGTAATTGTGTTCTTAAGAAACAAAATTGCTGTTTTGCTATTGGTTTAGTAAATATGTCAGCTAGTTGATCTTTCGATTGAACATATTCAATTTCAATTTGTTTCTTATCAATCATATCGCGTATGAAATGAAAACGTACATCAATGTGTTTTGTTCGTTTATGATGTTCGGAATTCGCCGACAATTTTATAGCTGCTTGATTGTCAACAAGAATTTTTACTGTTTCACATTTTACATTTAATTCGTTTAAAAAACAACGCAACCAAACTGCTTCTTTTGAACCATAACATAAGGCTACATACTCAGATTCTGCCGTAGACAAAGAAACTATACTTTGACGCTTACTAGACCACGATACAGGTGCTCCATTCAACATAAAAACAAAGCCACTTCTTGATTTTCGTGTATCAAGGCACCCAGCATAGTCAGAATCAGTATAACCAATTAACGAACCTAAGCTCCCACTGTTTCCAAATATTATACCATAGTTTATTGTTCCTTTCAAGTAACGCAAAATTTTCTTTATAAATTCCCAATGTTGTTTACCGTAACAATCAAGAAATTGGCTGGCATAATTAACAGCAAATTCAATGTCAGGTCGACTAAGTCTAGCTGCAAATAAAAGAGACCCTATTACTTCGCGGTAAGGAATAATCGCAAATTCAGTGTCGTCTTTATTTATGGTCGGTTTACAAAGGTATAAACCCGGCTCAGCAGGTATACTACTACATTTTGCATCCTTCATATTAAACTTCTCTAAAATTTTTCTAATATAACCTTTTTGAGTAATTTTCAAAGACTTATTTTTACGATCTCGCTCTATTTCTAAGCCTACAAAATCACACGCATCATCAACAGTAATTTTGAAATAATTTTTCAAAACGTTAAGCACTTCATTTATTGCACACATGTTTTCACATATTAAAAGGCCATCATCCACATAAAGAGCTAAATACACGGTGAATCCTTCTACTTTTCCTACAAAAACACACTTATCACTTTCAATATTGTTGAAGTCAAATCTTTGGAGAAAATTAACAAACTTTTTATTCCAACATCTTGGAGATTGCTTTAAACCATATAAGCTTCGTTGGAGTTTGTAAACAGAATCACTATCATCTTCTTTGATGTATCCAGGAGGCTGTTGTAGATAAATTTCTTCTTCGAGTTCACCATACAGGAAGGCTGTCTTAACGTCAAATTTCTTTATTTCATAATCTCGATCTGCTGCAATTGCTAAAAGTATTCTTATGGATTCATATCTGACTACCGGTGAAAACGTTTCAAAGTAATCAATGCCTTCACGTTGAGAAAAACCTTTTGCTACCAACCTGGCTTTGTATCTCTTGATATTTCCATAAGAATCCGTTTTTGTAGCGTAAACCCACTTGCAACCAATTGCACGTTTACCTCGTGGAAGTTCAGTCAACACCCATGTCTTATTTTCTTCAAGTGCTTGAATTTCCTCATCCATTGCTGTCTTCCAATTTAGTACATTATCACTTGCAATAGCTTCATGATAAGACATAGGAATTGTATCGGCGAAATAAGCAACTGGTACTCCATATCGATCTGGTGCTTGTATTTGACTTCGATCTCGTAATTGTCTTCTGTGATGCTCTCCATTTTCTTCCACAGGTGCTTCTGCATTAATTTGTTGCAAAGGATCTTCATTGATAGGAACATTTTCAATATCTTCTGATTGTTGATCAATATTAAAATCAATATCCATTTCAAAAGTTTTATTTTTATCGGAATTTTCAGAATAAATATTATTTTCATTAAAGTCTACATCGCTGCTAATATAAACTTTATGATTCTCATTATCCCACAGTCTATAGTTCGAGGACTCTCCATCATAACCTACGAAAATAACCTTTTTGCTCTTTGTGTCAAATTTTCTTCTATTTTCCTTTGGTACATTCAAATAAGCGTCAGCTCCAAACACTTTTAAGTGTTTTACCTGTGGTTTATGGCCAAACCATTCTTCATAGGGAGTATTCGATCTTCCTTGTTGTAAAATTCTATTTTGGATGTAGCATGCAGTATTAATTGCCTCAGGCCAAAGTTTACTATCAACCTTTTTTCCTAATAGCATAGTTCTGGCACTTTCCACAATCGTCCTAATCTCACGTTCAGCTCGACCATTTTGTTCGTGTACATAAGGCGATGACAATTCGTGTACAATACCATTTTCTTTCAGGTATGCAGTAAATTCACCCGAAATATATTCTCTTCCATTATCTGAGCGAAATATTTTTATTTTTTGTCCTAACTGTGTTGAAACAGATGCTTCAAACTCTCGAAATTTCTCAAAAACTTCAGATTTATGTCGCAAAAAATAAACCTTTCTAAAACTTGTGCATTCATCCTTAAAAAGTACAAAATATTTTGAACCGCGTGGAGACTCTACGTTTATTGGCCCACAAACGTCGCTATGAATCTTTTCACCAGGTTTATACCTTTTTCCATTATTCGAAACATAATGAGATTTACGCGATTGTTTGCCCATAACACATGTTTCACAGAAAAAATCTAATTTAGCACTTTTTGAATTACATATGTTAAAATTCTCACAAGTATTCTTTACTGCGCGAATATTAACATGACCCATTCGTTCGTGCCAAAGCTTCAATTTAATTGCTTCTGATTCTAATTTAACAATATTACATTCAATAGGCAATTTAACGTTAAATAACATTCTATACAAAGTTTTATATTTAACACCAATGGATGATATCTCACCATTCGCATCGCGTATTTCGCATTTTTCCCTATAGGCGTGAAAGGAAAAATTATTATTGCTTATTGTACCAATCGAAAATAGGTTACGCTTTAAACCCGGAACTAACAGTACATTTTTGAGTTCTCTTGTTTGTAACATACCATTTATTTCCTCTTCAATGATGATTGTGCCCTTACCAGTTGCTGATAAAATCTTGTCGTCGGCTACTTTAACAAAATGATCTTCAATGGTTTCGTCGATTGATGTAAAGAAATCACTCCTAAAAGTCATGTGCATACTAGCTCCAGAATCAGCAATCCACACATCTCTGTCTTCATCACTTGTGTTCGAATAAAGAGCAATAATGTCACAAATATATGCTGTTGCTGTCTTAGTCACTTTTTCACTGCTTTTATCAGAACTATTGTTGTCATTTTTTTTCGGACACTCGCGCACCCAGTGACCAATTTCCTTACACAACATACACTTTGTTCGTTTTTTCAATTCCTCAATCTTCACCTTTTTTTTCTTTTTATTATTTAAGGACGTTTTTTGAACTTGAAGCGCGAGCACTGACACATTATCGTTTATTTCAGAATTTCGCTTGTCTTCTTTAATCAATCTAGCTATAAGATTAGATTTCTTCTTTTCCGTTTCGGAAGTACAGTCCCATGCGATCCGGAAGAGCGAAAAACTGTTTGGTAAGCTGCTAATAATTTTAGAAATTATTGCTGTTTCTGAGACTGTTTCTCCAGCATCACTTAATCTTTTACATATGGTTTCCAATCTTTCAATTTGGATAGCCATATTTTCTCCTTCAGTCATTTTAAAGGAATAAAATTGTTCCCATGCATTTTGCTTAGCATCTACACTGCTATCGCCATACAAATCTTTCAATTTCGTCCACATTTCATCAGGTTTGGTGCAATTAATTAAATGTGGATGCAATTTCTTTTCTATTGAAGAAATTAAAATCACAGCTGCTTGTGACGATTTCTTCATCCACTTTTTCCAGTCCTCTAAAGCGTTTGCCTTATTTGGTTCATCTTCTGTGCCATTTACAAAACCTGTGAGTTCTTTTGCTTGTAAAAGAAAAGTAACTCCAAACTTCCACATGGAGTAATTCGTCCCATCAAGTTTTGTAAAATCTAAAATTTCCTTATCAGACATGATTTTGAGAAATTTGCTATTCAGACACTTCACCAATTAAACAAAAAACACTTCACTTTTAGTACACGCTGATTGTCAAGCTTGAAACACTTTTCACAAATTTATAGTCTGGCGCAGTGGAAGCGTGCTGGGCCCATAACCTGTTGGGTTATATTTTCCACAGAATAAAACACTATAAATTGGTTAAATAAATATGTAAGATTTATTTAAATATAAAAGTATTCGTGACAATTTGTACACAGATTTAAACAAGAAACTTTAGTAACGCAGTTACTCAGCTGAAGGTTTCTTAAAGACTAAATTACAAATCATACCTGGATCTTGAGGGTGGCAAGAGTAATAAAAATACGGTTCCTCAGCTACAACATTGCTAATAGGTAACCAGTGAAAATGAAGGAGAACACAATATTCAAAATACATAGAAATATTATTTTCAACAATATATATATATATATATATGTGTGTGTGTGTGTGTGTATGTGTATTTCTGCTTGAGATTATACATTCCGTGGTGTAACATGATTCCACTATCAGAAGCTCAAACCATCCCTTAACAGCTCTGCATATACATATATATGAATCCCATGAGGAGAAAAATCGTCAAATAAAAGAAAAAATGATTTCTCATCCATAATCGTGTTTTTTTTTTATTTTTTTTTTTTTTAAGGGTACTTCTTTTTTTATGACGAGCACTTTCTGTAATTCGTCGTGTGTTCTCGAGGGATAATGAGAAATACGCGAATCACATTTTTTACGCATATATATATATATATATATATATATACAGCTTCCGGTGTTGATTATATTATATACATATAGAAAGATAATTTCAATGTATGTGTATCAATCAAGGTGGAGGAAGCTATTGGTGTAATTTCAAAATTACAGTGCATTAGAAGAAAAAAAAATTATTAAAAATGATTATATTTTAAAAGAAGTGAATTTTATTGAATACTTCAAAAATCAGTTATAAAAATGAACAATTTAGAAAAAAAGAATTATTTTCATGCAAAATTTACTTTTGTATCACGGAAAAAATTTTGATGCACCGGTTGTACGGGTTAGTTTAAAAATTTTTGTACTTTAAAAAGGGACATCAGTTATCCCGGTTTGGTGCAACCTATATGTCCAAATCACCAAATCAGTAAAACAGTTGTCCTTAACCCATAGTACAATAGTTCTACCATAGATTGTGCATCTGATACACCAAAAAATTTTCCGTGTAATGAATAGAATTGTTTTTATTGAATAAATTTAAGGCTAAAGTTATGAAATGAACGAAATCATTTTTTTTTTTTTGATCTGTAAATTTTTTAAAAATTACTAAAAATAAAAAAAGTACATTAAACGTGTTTAATAAATTATTACTTTATTTTCGAATACAGAAATCAATATTTTGAAATAAAATTTAAATTTAAAAAAATAGAAAACTTATTTGAACGTTTGGAACTTCAGGTATAAAGTTTTTATAATATTTTTATCTTAGAAATAACATTTTCTTTTTGAATAAAAAAGTCATTTTGCTATTAATTATTATTATTATTATTATTATTATTATTATTATTATTGTTAAGTAGATAAAATTGTCCTATCAATAAAGTGTTTCATTTTGAATTTTCTGAGGTTTCTCTAGAAAAACTGTTAATTTATAGGTTAGGTTCTAAATTATATAATATTCTTATATTGGTATCATTGCAGGGCATTGTAATATGATTGAGAAAATATTTAAAATAAGTTATATACATTTAAAGAATATTGATATGTTTCCCATTCTTTTTAAATACAATTTCTAAAAATATATTAAAAAATAGTTTAAATTTTAATATAATTTTTTACTAAAGTAAAAATGTTATTTCAATAATTTTTAAATTTACTGCCATTATCTATAGTTTTGTGTTACATAGTTGGCATTTTTATTTATTAATTCAGAACATGAATAGAATCTACATCCCTGGAAAAAGGTATATATTTGTCTCAGAATTAAATAAATTTTCATTTGTTTTAAATAAATTTTACTTGGTTTAAATAAAAAAATTTATTTTCTCTAAATAAAATTTTATTTATACTAAATTATAATATTTGTATTAAAAATATTTGTGTTAAATTAAATTATTTATTTGAAACAAATAAAAAAGTTATTATACGCTCTCAGACAAAAATAGTTTTATTTAATTCAAATAAATTTTAGGTATTTATCAAAATTTTATCAGATAAAAATTTTCATTTCTTCGAATTAGTGTATTTGATAAGTGTTTCTAGTTATACATCTTATTCACCTTTAGTAATTAATATTCAATTGCTTCTCAAAATAAATTAAAATCATTTTGAAATATTCCAGTTACCGCACCAATACAAAAGTTTAACTAACAGAATTGTTGGGTTTACCATTTTTTTTTCTTGGTAAACGTGGTTGGCAGTTGTTAGCAATTCGGTTGGCAACACTGTGAAGCACGTTCATGCTCGTCACTCAATGTCGTGAGAAAACGTGGTCATTTGTGTTTATATTCTTATACAATTTATATATAATTATTCAATTTCTATATATAAATTATAAATTATTTTATTCAGTGTTAAAAAAGTGCCATGGATTTGTGGGATTTATTAATCTCGTGGGGGTTCAAAGAATACGTAGATCGTTTTGAATGTAAGTATAACAATTTAACCAATAAACCTAACCTGTAAAATTTATTTATTATTATTCGCATCATACAAAAAATATGTTTATATATCTTACTTGACACAGCAAGAAAGTTATATTAACCTTATATAATAAACATATTTTTTTGAATTTGAATGATATTAAATAAATATTTGCCGTTGTAAGTATTTTATTTGTCAAATTACCTATTTTATTTGTAAGCTTATTTAAATTTTATTAGTATGATTAATTAACTAAATGTTATCTGTTTCAATATTTATTAGTTTTTGGTACTAACTAATAAAGTAAGTTCCTCTTACTAATAAAATGTCAACGACAACTATTTAACTTTTTACTATTATACTCCCTAAATTTGAAATGATTCAAATAGCGTATATACACTGATAAAATAGTGTATATGCGCTAATTATCAATGTATATACGCTGCTTGAATCAGCTGCCCAAGAAGCACGTAATATAACCTCAATATTAAGGTAATATTACATGTAAGATTCGTAATATAACGTTGTAATATTACAGTAATCTTACAGTGATCTTAAAATGTCCGCCTCAAGGTAATATTACCGGTAATGTTACTGTAATATTACGCGCTAATATTAAGGTAATATTACAGTAATATTGGAGTAATATTATACCGTAATATTAAGTTAATATTACAAGAGAATATTACAGTAATATTATGGGAACATTTCTTTACGAAAAAAATCTACCCATCCAGGGAATCGAACCCCGAACTCAAAGCACACGAGTCCAGAGTTTTACCAACAAGCCAAATTGACTTATAATATATTTACGTTTTTTATGCGTTATGAATAACTCAAATTAGTCTGTAATATTACTGTAATATTATCGTTAATATTACAGTAATATTCCCGGTAATATTACCTTGAGGCGGACATTTTAAGATCACTGTAAGATTACGGTAATATTACAGCGTTATATTACGAATCAAACATGTAATATTACCTTGATATTGAGGATATATTACATAATTGACCCCCAGATTTATTAAATTGTATATATATTATTGTGTAAAAGCTGAAAAAGAACCACCTGGTTGCACATGAATGTGAGAAAATTTATATTACATTCGATACAATAATCGACATGTTTCCAAAGCAGAAACTAGTGTGCAAGTTCTATATTTACGTTATGGCTTTATCGAATCGATACACGTTTTCTCTCGCGTTTGAAAAGGTTTGGCTATGGTTTTGTAGGTGGCTGTTCAGAGGGTTTTTTTTTTTTTAGTGGTGTTTTAAGGGAAAGAGAGTTTGGATGATGGTGTGCGGAGGGTAGAATCGTATTTGTTTAGAACAATGGTCTCTGTTGGCTTTCGTCGGTATTAGTAGGTATGTTCTCAAGCAATACTGACTCTCTTCTCTCTCACCCCCCCCCCTCTCCCCTCCACCCCAGCCAATGCTTTTCGGGACCAACCGAGCTTTCCATAGTATAATGGCTGCCGCGCTTTTCAGACTTTTCGCCATCAGACAATGCCGTTTATTTAACATCGTTTAAAAGTACAAAGCCTGTTAATTAATGGATGGTAGCAGAGGCCGTGACGTTCGGGGTTGCGCGAGGGAAAATCAGAGGCGGGATCATCGAGAATAGCTATGGCAGCGTCGACACTGTGCATTTTTTTTCTATCGCAAAAAAAAAAAAAAAAAAAAGATAACACACAAGAAAAATTATTGGAAAGAGAGTCAATCAATACATATATATAGATATTCTAGTCTGGGTGTCGATTATGTAATTTGATTTGATTCTGACGTCAACTTCAAATTTATTTTGACGTCAAAGTCAAATTTAATGCGAGAAATTCATTTTTTGATTTGATTTTGACTTCAAATTCAAATTTATTTTGACGTCATAGTCAAATTTAATTCTAGAAATTCATTTGTTGAATTGATTTTGACCTCGAAATAAATTTGAATTGTACGTCAAAATCAAATCAAAAAATGAATTTCTTGCATTAAATTTGACTTTGACGTCAGAAACAAATCAAATTACATCATCGAAACCCTACACTCTCTAAATCTGAATCAGTAGAAATTTTACTAAATCAATCAGTACTTTTCATTTTAACTGAAGTTTCAATTATTTTTTGAAATTTACTAATATAATTAGTGAATATGCAAGCAATAAAAAATAACTTACATTAACTTAACTTATTTTAATGCCTTTTAATTTTCTGTGTATATAAATCAGTAATTTGTATATAACATAACCTTTAAAATTAACTATTAAATCAGTAGATTTTGTGGCCGCCGCCATATATTTATATTACTGCACGGAGAAAAATGGAAAAACGAATAAAGTAACTTTTACTACTTTAAAAGTAAAATTGGACCTGTCCGAAGTTTCTGCGCATCTCTGGCAACTTTTACTCGAAAAATAGTAAAATTGACTATTTCTGTAGTAAATTTTACTGTTTCCGTAGTAATTTTTACTATTTCTGAAGTAAATTTTACTATTTTTGGAGTAAAAGTTGCCAGAGATGCGCAGAAACTTCGGACAGGTCCAATTTTACTTTTAAAGTAGTAAAAGTTACTTTTTCTTTTTTTCCGTGTGATTCCATCAGTAATTGATATTTTACTAATTGAATCAGTAAATTTCTACTAATTGTCAGTTGCTCAATTCTCGCTATGACAATTAGTAGATTTCTACTGCTAATCAGAAAAATATGACTGATTCAGATTTAGAGAACACGTTATTTGATAATAGAAAATTTAATTTTTACCGAAATATTATTTTCCATAAGTTTTGAAATTATAAATTATAAATTTTTTTATTTTTCATTTATTTTCTGATTATGATTTTTAAAAATTTGTCCGTTTATAATTTTTCTTGTGTTTTTTCTTTGATTCGAAAAATATATATGATTTTTTCTCAACGTCCAGGGAGAGCGATTATTTTTAATTTCGAATAATATTGCCAGGAAGAATGGATACAAGTGTATGTATATATATGTGAAAATGAACGGGAGATTTCAGTATGCAAAGGTTTTGTGTTGAGCCTTTGTCACTTGGTTTTTGTTTCTACGATTCTAAAGAAACTTAGTGTCATATATTTGTGCGATTTATTTTGCACGCCTAAGAGCGACGGTCATAAAAATTTTTCCTATACTTCTGCTAAATGTATGAGCATATTCTTTTTATGAATTTGAACATCGAAAATTGCTATTCAAATAAGATGCAACACTATTATTTTGAAGCCAAATTGAATTAAAATAATCTAAAATTGGATTAAAATAAATACAGAAAATTAAAAGGCATTAAAATAAGCTGCAACGCTTATTATTTTAATCCAATTTTGCTTATTTTAATACGAAAATGGATTAAAATAAGCAAAATTAGATTAAAATAATAAGCGTTGCAGCTTATTTTAATGCCTTTTAATTTTCTGTGAAAGCGTTTCATTTTATTTTGAGAACTTACAATTTACTGTGAAGAGAAAATTTATCATTTAAAAAAAAAATATATTTTATAGTTTGTAAATAACAAAAGAACACTGAAAAAAGGATTTTGTTTGAACAACAAAATGAGGCAACGAAAGTATGTTGGTTATGCTTAAGTATACCAACCAAATATATTTTGTTGTCAAAACCAAACCCTTTTTTCATCGAAGTAAAAACAGATAATATTTTTAAATTAATTTTTTTAATTTTCTTTTCTTGATTTTGGAGTATTTAGATGTAAAAAGAAAGTTTTTGGCAAATATCTTTGAAAAGATGACGAAAAAACATTCGTATTTTTAAATATTTAAACAATTTTAATAAATAAATTATAGGCTAATTTTACACCACAGTTTGTCAATTTATAAATTTATAATTTGGCTTATAATCTTCATTTATTAATTAATTAATTAAAACAACATAAATAATAACATAATTTAAACAATTTTTGTGGAAACATATATCAATAATCTAGAATGAAATTATAATATACTTTGAAAATTTAGTATCAGTGAAAGAAAAGATCATAAAAAAGCAAAAAATAAATTTGAAAATTCAATATAAAAATTTAACGTATGTACATATACGTGAAAAAGAAAAATTGACAAATATTGAGATAAAAGAAAATGATGGGTCTTTAGATGTTTTTAGATTTCGTATACGCGCAACGAGAGCAAGTCGTTTTCTTTAGGTTCGAAAGTTGGGAAACAAGATGAGAAGAGGCTTCGGTAAGCGGCAAAAATACTTCATTAGGATGAAAGCTCGCTGCTTTTTCTTTCGTATATAAAGCTTCTTCTTCTCCTCCACCTCCACTTTCTACCCCTTTTCTTTTCGTCTCTTCGGTTTCTAGTTTTTTATGTCACACACTGCTTATACACACATACACACACGTTCAAACATTCGCGTATATGCATCCACCCCACAGTGTTCTTCTATTTTTCCATTTTTTTTTCTTTTTCACATTTTTTTTATATATACGCGATGCAACAATGCACACACAGGGGTATTTCGGGGACGAGAGACAAAAAGGATTATTCCCGGAAAGATAGGGAGAAAAAGGGAAATATTATACGATCGATGAAAAAAGACTATACATATATATAAAGAGAGAGAGAGAGAGAGAGGGATGGAAAACAGCCAGTTCATCGCGTGTCTTGAAAATGAATCACTTTACAAGTAAAAAGAAAAAAATTATTTCGATTTTTCTTCAAAAAAAAAAAATTGCCATCTATTCTTTTATAATTGTTAAATCGTTCCTGATATACCTCCATGAAAAGCTAGGTACAAAAAAGTTTATAGTTTTTTAATTTTAAATAAAATTATTATCGCATTTATGAAAAAATATATTAGAATTTAGGAATTTTAAATTGATTTTTAAAATTTGTAAAGATTTTGTTTTTTTTTGTTTTTTAATAAATGAAAAGAGGATGTTTTCTTCATTTTTCAAAAATGAAGAAAGAGGCAACTAGTTTGAAAAAGCGCTTTTTCTTGTACTTCAAGAAAAGTTCTATTTTAGCTTGTCGAGAGTTCCTGGAAGTTTCTAGCATTCAGTGGTAGACGGAACCAACCAATAACCAGATTGAATTCCCGCTCTCCCCCCCCCCCAAAAAAAAGAAAAAGACTTTTTCGTTTCCTTTATGCTAAGAGACGTATACAACGTATAACATAAAATGTTGACTAGAAATTAGAAACCATGAATGAAAGTAACTTTATCCTTACAGTTTTTAGCTTATTCAATAGTCAATTTTATTTGATAATACAATTAAGAAAAAAAAAATTTAGAAAATAGTAGAAAAAAAGTTAATTTTAATTTAATAAAATACAAAGACTATTTTACATTTATCTTATTTATTTTTCATATTTTCTACTTCTTAAGTGAAAAAGAATTTGTTTTTACTTAACAAGTGCATGTTTTTTTTTTTTTTTTTTTTAAATTTTATTTTTGAAAAAGATTTAAAGAAAAAGAAACGATTGTAAAGAAAACGTCTGTGTGTTTGCAAAAAGGAGAAGAGATGCAAGGAGCATTTTGTGCATTTTTCAAATATAAAATGTAAAAGAAACTGTGTGAAGAGAGAAAGAGAGTATTCACTTACCGAGTCTCTTTGAAATCTCGCTGTTGTGCATCTTTGGATTCTCGTGGGCGATCTTTCTACGTTGAAGTCGCGACCATACCATAAAAGCGTTCATCGGTCTTTTTATATGGTCCACCTGCATTTTCTTAGCCGCCCCCAATGGGCTGCCTAGTCCAACCCCCATTGGTCCAACACCCGCACTTCCTGGGGGTGAGGCTCCCGACATTCCCTGCATGCCACGAAGTGTCTCCGAGAAGGCACCGTCGCACATATTGCCGCCGGCTCTGAAATTTTTCAATTTCTTCATTATTACTCATTATATACAATTTTATTTTCTTTTTTTTTTTTTTATTAATTTTTAATATTCAATTTCAATTCGAAAAAAGTAAAAAAAAAACAATTTGAATTATTGAAAATTTTACTAAAATAAATTAAACTATTTTTTAAATCTGAATTAATTGAAAATAAAATAAATATAAACATTTTTTTAGACAAAAATCTTAAGCAGGCATAGAAAAAGTTTGCTGTGACAGCGAATTATTTGCTGTCACATCAAATTACGTTAGCTAATATAGGGACAGCGAACAAATTTGCTGTGACAGTAATTTTTTAAGAAATTAATACTGATATTGTTTATCACAGCAAACTTTTTCATTGTCATAGCAAAGAATTTAGCTGTGGCTACTAATTTTAATAAATCCGATAGCATCTGTAAGCAATTCCTTTGTTTTCGTGTAATAATTTGCATAGAAAAATATTTTTTTTAGTTTAGCAAAAATTTTAGTTATTTTAAAATAACCTTCATGATTAGAAAAAGTTTGATGTGGTAGCGAATTTTTTGCTGCCACAGCAAACTGTACCAAAAATTGATGCAGCAAATTTTGACTGAAAAAATCAGTTAACATCTACAGCTAATTCATTCCTTTCCATGTAAAAAAAAATTTAACTAATTTTTTAGTTTAAAAAATAAAAATTACTTATTTTAAACTAAATTAGTAGAAATATTATACACTGAGAAAAAAGGTTTGAGCTGACAACCAAATATTTCATTCAATATATGTGCAACTAAAATTTTTTGGTTGACACAACTAAACTTTAGTTGACAACAACCAAAGTTTGTTTCAGACGACTAAATAAGAAAATGAAAAAAAATTTGGTAGTCTCAACCAAACTTTGGTTGATGTCAACTAAAGTTTAGTTGTGTCAACTAAAAAATTTTAGTTGCACATATATTAAATGAAATATTTGGTTGTCAGCTCAAACCTTTTTTCTCAGTGTACTATTTAAATATATCAATTTTTTTTTTTTTTTTGAACTAATTCAAGGAGAGTAATTTATATCAAAATTTTAATTCAAATTAGTAAAAAAAAATTTACTAACTTAAATTTTTAAAGGAAAAAAAAAATGTTTTTGCAAATTTTCTTATGTTGATTATTATAATATATACGTGTATTAATATATATCGGGAGTATATGGTGTATATAAATAAGGCACTACCAACTACGAGTAGTCATTGACATTGACAAGTAGTAAAAAGCAATGTCAGTCTCATTGTGTTTGCACAGAGCTCAGGGCGATCTCACGAATCGACGTCTCAAACGTCATTCGCAGAAAACGAAATAAGCACCCGAGCGTTCATGACCCTTGTCCTCGAGGAAAATTTTGTTCCTTTCATATTTCTAGTGTCAATCGATCAGCTTGGAACACTAAATAATGCGATAACCCTATGATACAATAAATTCACTCCTCCTTACGTATATTGTAAAATACATGATTACATAATTTAAAAATACATTTTTTTCTTTCTAAAAACAATATATACATTCACTTTAAATATGATTGATTTAATTATTTTGTACATTTTATATTTAAAAAAAAATAATTTTACAATTTTTTCAAAGTTGCTAAATTACAATAGATGAAAAAAAATTTTATGCTAAAATCAAGAATATATATATATGTGACGCGCTCTGAATGGAAGGGACCTTGGAAGCAAACGAATTATAGGTTATGTTTACCATAGTTTTACCTTGACTGAATGTTTTCACTTCAAAATTTCAAAACATAACCTATAATGTTTTGCTTCTTAGGTCCCTTTTCTCTTATTTTATGACAATAATTTACATATATTCAATTCCACAATAAATATATGTCAGTGTACAAACGATTTAGAAGAAAAAATATATATTTCTGTGCAAAATTATTATAATTGTTTGTCTAAAAAAAAAAAAAAAAAAATTTCGATACAGAGTCGTTAAGTATAATCTAAAGTTTATCAAATAAAAAATAAAAATTTACAAAAGGTAATTTAGCCAAAGTTAGTGAAAATAAAGAAACTAAAACTTTTTAAAACTTGTAAAAAAAAAAAATCTCCAACAGTGAACAAAAAGTGTATAGGTAAATACTTTAGTACTTTCAAATGTTTGCAACAATGAACTCGACAATATGGTAAAATTTCCCTAATGCATAAATAAAGACGATTTTTTTTCTCTCTCTCTTTCTCATGCAAAAAGTGGAAAAACATACACATAAGCATATGAATTTTGTGCCCATAAAAATATTACGATCTTTTTGTGCATATTTAAATTAGTTAGGTAAATGTGATGAATTGTCAGTGGTCAAGTGTTAACCCCCTTTGAACTTCATGACCACGACTGGTACCAGACAAACTCGCAAAGTGTTCGTTTAAGTCATTGCTAATTTATTGTTAGCGTCAGCCTCTACTCTGAAAGTCAAAAAATAAAAATAAATAAATTCATATGTGTCGTATAAAATAAAGAATTTTGTTTTTTGTAAATTTTCTAAAAAAATTTAGAAATAATAAATTTTTAAAAAATTTATTATTTTTCGAATCTTCTAATTTCAAGACAATATGATATTTTTCATTATGAAATGTAAATATAATATGACAAATGTCGCTTGACAATTATTATTATTATCTAAAGTAATAGGAAATATATTCTTCTTTTTTTTTTATTTTATATGCGTATATGCACTTGCAGTGACACGTTTCATTGACACGTTTGTTGCTACTGCGCAAGGTGTTGAATTTATTGATGCAGATGTCACATACACCTGTGAATCATTAGGGACATCAATATGTCAACAATGAATTTCATTATTGCGTTTATCTCGGGCCAAACACTCCTGTTTCTTAGACACAATAGTGAATCATAATTATCATTAATACCGTTATATTTGCCATCAGTATTATAAAATTATTGTTATATACTTTTATTATTATTACATTATTTTTATACTACTTTTATTATTATTATTATTATTATTATTATAGTATTTTTTGAGAATAATTTGGAAAAATATCACAGAAATGGGGGATCGAACCCAGTACCCTTGAGACGCGAGCCGTGTACTCTAACCACAGAGCCACGTTGACTTTATTATTATATTAATTAAAATGTAAAAAATAACATTGTGGAAGTAAAATCTGTATTTCCAGTAGTCTATAATCGTAAAGAAAAACCTCAATTCATATCCCTTGACCTTTAAGCAATTTCAATGGAAATAAAGGGCAAAGTGTAACCGTAAATCATGTTGCGAAAAAAAGTAGTATACAGAAAAAAAAGGAAGAAGAGTTTGAAATAAATCTGAGATTTCTTATTATAAGGAAAGTTTATCTTTAATTAAATGAAAAGAAGAGGAAATTATGTACGAGTAAAAAAAGAGAGAGAGAGAGAGAGAGAGAGAGAGAGTGCTCTCGTAGATACTCGTGCCGCGTGTGGTAATTGCTTATTCGTTTGCTCTTTGATTCATAAGCAAATTAATCTTATCCTTTTCTCATATCAAAGCCATTAACTGATCTCGGCGTGCGGCCGAAGCAACCAACTCTCTACCCCAAAATGTCACCCCAGGGCGGAGGGCGCAAAACCCAAGCCTCTCGAACTAACACAATTACCGCGTGGATCTCCTTGAGCATTCATTAAAAAACCTGTAGTGGTCGAGGGAGGTCTCTCTTCTCCCTGGGGTGGTAGTTACGATTTTGTAGGGTTAGAATCATCCAAGAGTTGCTTTCTCTCTCTCTCTCTCTCTTTTTCTCTTCCTCCCCCCACCCTCGAGTGTCATTCAGTAAGGATTAATAGATATATACGTGGGTTAAAAAAGGGGGACACGAGGTCGTCGTTCTCTCTTCCTTATGGAAGAAACGAATGGTGGGGTGCGAGGAAACAACTTTGCTGCAAGATGCTGGAAGTAATGGCTGTTGACAACGGAGGGGGATTAGGAAGTGCTAATTGAATGTTTAGGCCCGCCTCAAGTAATCCTCACTGGTGTTATTCCATTTCAATCCACATTTTATCATCCTAGTCCTTTCAAATATATCATTATTATTTTCTAATTACATATTTTATTTGCCTCTAAAACATTATGCATACTTCTTCATATGTATACCAAATTTTAATCTCTATATTTATAAAATATCTAAATTTATTTTAATTAAAATTATTTTTAATCAAGTTAATTATAATTTAGTTAATTAATTAACAGCTAATTCAAAAATTATCAAATTAGGTATAAAAATTTAAATAAATTTCATATACTTTTAGTTTTAATTTGATATTTTCAATAGTTAACTGTGTAATTTTTTACTTCACATGTTTTGAAAAGTATTCATGTGATATTAAATAATTATTTAGTTAATTATTATAAATAATATTATATTTTATATTATATTATGGTAATGATATTAAAAATTATGGAATTAATTATTTTAATTGTATTTGCTACTAACAATCGTTTCTATTTGAATAGATAAGAAGCATGAAATTAATAATATGTAAAAAAAATTAGTATATAAATAATAAATAAAATACGCGCTCTCAAGAAAGGGACCTTAGAAGCAAAAAATTATAGGTTGTGTTTTAAAATTTCAAAAGTAAAAATACACACAGAGGATCAATTTTCAATACAATTTATTGATATTTAAATTTTCACTGCATCCACAATATTCAATAAAAACAGATTTTTATTTTAAATAAATAAAAATAAACTTTTAATCAAGGTTAAAATTATCGTTACAATTAGTTTGTTTCTAAGGTCCCTTTCTTCAGAGCGCGTTAGAAATAGTAAAAAAAATACAATACAATTAATACATACATTTAAAAAATTAACAATCAATTAACATTAATAATATTGTTTGAATTATACAGGCTCCAGAATTCAAATTAAATAAAAAAACATAATAATATGAAACAAATGAACAAGAAAAACTCAATAATATTAAATAAACTGAAATAATGGAGAAAAAGTAAAGAAAAAAAAAAAATTCTCAGTTAAAATTTATTTATTTAAATTTTTTTTACATTTCAAATATACTTAAAAATAATGAATAAAAAGTGAAGGAAAAAAATTTTTCTTAGTAAAAATTTGTTTATTTAAAGGTTTTTTTACATTTCAAAAATATTTATTGTATCCATACATTTTTTTCTATTGTTTATATTTTGCTTATTTTAGTTTCGTTCGGTTTTTACAATGTATATTGTAAAAAAAGAAAAGTTATATTCAATGACCGTTGGGAAAATTTGCATTATACTGCTTTTTTGTAAATATTTTTAACAGTTCTTCATTCCGCTTCCATTTTTGGAGACAATGTATAGAGAAACAGGTCAAAAGAGACGACAACAATATAAAATTGTGAAATAGAAAATGTTGGTATTACTGTCCGCAATAAAAAAAAAAATGTGCACGGTTGTTTCGTTTTTGCAGGTAATACAATAAAAATTTTCTCAAAACTTTGTGAACAAAATAAAAATTTACCTGTAACCAGTAAATCCCTGTTTTTTTCCCCTATATTCGTAAATTACATTGTCCTGTCTGTAAATCCCAAGTCTTTTCAAAAAGACATTTGTTGCCAAAAAAAAAAAAAAAAAAAAAAAAAGTGCCAATTGTGTCAAAAGATGTAAAACCGAGAATTATTTCCGCTTTACAGTAAATTTGAAAATATAATCCGCAAACCTCCAAAATAATTTTTGAAACTTTAAGCTACATTTATTTTTAAAATAAAATTTTTGCTAATACAATTTTTATTAATAATTAAAATTAAAAATTAATAATTAATTATAAGATCTAATGGGATTTACAAAAGGAATGTTTTAGTAAAAAAAAAAAACGGATTTATTGCTACAGGTATATAGATTCAATTTTGATTCTTTTTATAACATTAAATTATAATTTTCATTACAATTATCGAATTAATTGATTCATATATAATAATTATATTTGCCGTAATTTTTACTTAATTTCGATTTTAACTTATATTTCTCATTTCTATATATAAAATTTTTGTTCGCCCTTCAATCAGTTCATTCTGAAATATTGAAACTTAATTTTTCCGGGAAATTATGTTGTTGGCAAACAATACTCTTCACAATAAACTCGAGTACAGATATATAATAAAGATATGAAAGCTGAAAGACTCATAAACTTTCAGGAATCACATAGGACACACGTGTCTGTTTACGACTTTCTTATGAGCGAAATATAATTTTGCTTGAACCCCTATTTATTGAAGAAATATTATCAAAGAAAATAAAATTAACGAATTATGTGTATCCAATCAAAAAAAAAAAAAAAAAAAAAAAATAACTGAATTTATGTCCCTTACGACCATTTCATTTTAATTGTGCTTTTAATTTAACGTGTACTTAATTACATGTGACATTTACAAAGGAAGATATTATGTATTGATTATATAATATCAATATTCGTCAAATTGCGATGTGGTAAATGTTTGTCGAAAAAAATGTTTCCTTATAGAAAACTATGCAGGGTCAGATTTCCCAATAGAAAATTATTTTTGCGTACGATTTAGCCGTCGGAATATTTTTCATACTATATTTTAATTATTTATTCATTAATTAGGGGTGATTCTTAATTAGATTTTTAAAAATATATATGTTGTGATTAATAATATAGGCTGTAAAAAAAATTGAGTAGTTAGATCTTAAACGAAGTTGGATTAAAATTATATATAGAAGTCAAAAATCGTTGTCAAAAGTAAGTAAATATAACATTAAAAATTTATTTTTAACTGCAACAAATTATAATTTTTCATATATCTTTATATTTTATACTTATTTAATTTTTTTTGAAATATGTATAAATAAATAAATAAATATTTTCTAAATATTGGTTAGAATTACAATATATTTAATATTTAATCAGTCAAATCATGAGTAATTTTAATTTTAAATTAAAATAAAAGAGATTCTTTTTTTTGTTTTGCTATTTACAATGTTGTCACACTATAAAAAAAATTAAATTCCCATTGGAATTGTATAAAAATCTCTACTCTTTTGGAGTTAAATCAAAGGGTGTAAAATCTAGGGTGTTACAATTTTACAATGACAAATGTTCCGACGGATAATTATTTCTATAAATATTTTCATATTACTGAAAAACATCGCCTAAACAGCCACGCACATTAGAGGAATAGTAAATTTTTGTCCGGGCTCTAATTAGTTCGAGCGTTACATTCCCGATTGGGGCCAAATCGGGAAATTCTATCTAAAACAAATGAGTAATTTAAAATTACCTAATTCGACTAAGTAAATCGCTAGTGCCTTTTTTGAATATAAATATATCAAAATTTTGAAAATTTGATAAGATAGCTGTGAGAAAAAATATTTTGTTAGAATTTTAATTTTTTTTTTGAACCCACCTCATGAAGTGGCCGGCGGCCCGTTGATGCAAATCAAGATCAATTGTGCTGCCGTGTTTGAGACTCGCGTCTCTTTGCCTTAATAAAAAATTTCCTTGAAACTTATGGAGAAAATAATCACCACACTTTGGGCAAGTGATAAATATCAATTGCAAAAACTTTTAAAAGTGAATTATTATTATCTAAATCGTCATATATGTGTCTGGTTATCACTTCACTTTTTTTTCGTTACTTTCCTATAAAACACTAGGAGTTTTCCCGACTATTACCACTATTTCCATACGTAACACACCCGAAAGTACATTATTTTTTTTTTTTTAAAAAAAGCACTGCAAATTTTTTTTGTGTATCGAGGCACAAAAGACAATAAAAATTGGCACTGTTTTTCTTTTTTTTCAAAATAATTTTAATGAATAAATGAATATAAAAAATTGTACTATTATTTTAATAATAATAGAGAGAAATACACGACCGTGGTTCTCTTCGGACAACTTAATTTGGAAGTGTACGTAAACGGTTCTGGCACCGGTTGTGACGGTGCTGAGGTGCTCGATTCGAACCTCCCTCTATTCCCTACCCATGAGAATATGAAAGTTGGCGGGAGCGAGGTAACGTCCAATGAGAAATTTTGAGGGGCGGTATCTTTGAAATAACGGTGTAGCAAGGATGGATTTCGATTGGTTTAGAGCGATATGCGAGAGAGAGAGAGTGAGTCAAGTTTTGAGACCTGAGGGAACGACGAAAAGGCGCGTTGAAATCTAGCAAGCTCTGCGCACTTACCTTCTCTATATTTCACACTTCCACTTGTATAGTATGTGTGCACGTGAAATTCCCCAATGAAGCATATAGAATACTCCCTGAAGAATTGTCTTCTAAAGAACTCCATGCTGTATTTACAGCAAAATTGTTCTGAGAATACAATAGAAAATTTTGAAAAATGAGTTCATTTTCTCAATGACGATTATTTATTTTTCTATTTATACATTGTAGAAAGAAAAAAGTTGAAATTTAACTCCCATCCAGTAACACTCTTTGGAGTGAAATTAAAATTTAACTCCAATTTTACTCTTCCGGAGTTATGGCAAAGGGAGTGAAATTGTACTCCTGGTAAATAATTTGGTTAAAAGCATATAATGTCAGCTGGAGACTCCCTTAAAATGCTTAGAGTTAAAATTCGACTTGAAAAAATGAGTAAAAATACTCGCTATTTTACTGCAGGAGTTAAAAAATTGTAGTAAGTTATTAATTCCCTTCTAAGTTAAATTTTAGTAATTTTAGTTATTTTAAATTATTTCTTTGTGAAGTTAATTTAAAGGAGTGAAAGATTGACTCTCTAAGTTTTACACCCTTTAATATTTAAGTACAAAAATTCCACTCCTAATTTCAGTGTAGTCTTTCGTTTCTCTCGAATAAATTATAGTCAGAATTTGATATAGGAGTTTTATCTCTAGTTTTTTTCACTCTGAATTTCATAAGTGAAAGTACACTATTTAGTGAGTAATTAACTACAGTCCTGTCAAATTTTTATTCATTAAATAGAGTATCAATTCACACTTCTTGGAGTAAAAAAACAAATATTCCAATTCTCGTAATCTGTCATTTAGTTGACGGAATCTTTTTCTACTCTGTGAAAAAAGGAATTACATTTTAACTCCCAATGGGATTCTATATATATCGCACCTTTTTGGTGTTAAAGCAAAAGGAGTTAATGCTAAGGGAGTTAATTTTATGCTTAGAGAGTTTATTTCCAAAACTTTTACTCCCAACTCTGGTTGCTATTAACTCCTCGAATTTTTAACAGTGTTTAAAAATTAATCCTTACATTGTAAAAAATGTGGGGAGTTAAAAGTTTTTCTTCAACTCCGAGTACGACTCTTAGAGACTCCCATTAGGAGTTAATATCTAAATCCCTTTTGTTTACAATGTATATAGATTCTTACGATTTGTGTATGTACGTGGGTTTTCACATCAAAAAGAGTGAAATACTATTTTACTGGATTAAATTACAATTTGGTTACAAAATTGAAAGTGAAATCTTACTTTAAAAAAAGGGAGTCCAATTTGATCTCCCAACGGTTCGGGATTTTATACAAGTAACACTTTTTTGGAGTTGAAACAAAGGGAGTTGATGCTAAAAGACTTCATTCTGTGCCTAGGGGATTAATCTAATCATGAAATATTTTATGGATTTGATTCTTAACTCAAAAAATTTTACTCCAAACTGTTTGGAGTTTAAGGAAAGGGATTTAATGCTAAAGAATTAATTTTAAGCCTAGGGAGTTAATCTAATGTTAACTCACTTTTGGAGTTGATTTTTAAATCCAAACATTTTACTCCCAACTCCGTTTGCCATTAACTCTTCAAATTTTTTACAATAAACAATTAACACCAAAGATTTAAATACACTGCAAAAAAGGGAGTTAGATGTTAACTCCCAACGGTACTGTATAAAACTCCTACTCTTTTGGATTGAAAACATAAAGGTTTTTGATAATAATTCCATAAGCATTTAACACTATGACGTCAGTTAAACTGTATAAAATTTTAGCAAACAAATTAATGGTAAACGGAATTCGGAGTCAAATGTTTGGTGTTAAAAATTAACTTAAAAAGTAAGTTAACATTAGATTAACTCTCTTAGCATTAACTCCTTAGAAATGAAATTGACTTTCTTATTGCATTATAACTATACTTTTGCTTCAACTCCAAAATGATGTGATATTTATAGAATCCCGTTGGGAGTTAAAATCTAAATTTGTAATATTTCACTTCCTTAAATTAACTCCATTATGAGTTAACATCATGACGTCAGCTGTATAGTTATGATTTAACTCATAAGGGAGTTAAATTTTACACTTTTTTCACTCTTGGAATACAAAAAACAAACTTTAAATGTATATTTAATCTTGAGTGTTTGTTGAAATAAATTTCTGTTTTTGTTTGTTTAATATTGTTTTTAGTTACTGCTCCTTATTGAAAAGGCTCTTAGTTATACAATATGTTAATAAAAATAATAAGTTTTTCATAGGCCAATTTGAGATCCCTCTCTGATAACAACAATCAGTTTAATCGATATACCCAAGTAGAAATATCCGTAGCTCGCCGTAATTAAACACCGGCATGGTACTGATCCAATACTGGCTGTCGGTATTGACTTTCAGTACTGGCAGTGTACTGACTAATACACCGAATCAGTACTATGTCGGAGGTAAAAAAATATTAAAACCAGTACTGGCAGTACACTGTCATTCACACCGAATCAGTACTATGTCGGTGATATAAAACATTAAATGAAAAAGTCTTTAAATTATTTCACTAGGTAGAAAACGATGATTTTTTATTTAAAAAAATGTATATTAATTTCTTTCGAATACTTTCCCTCAAAATTTTGGATGTAATTGTAATGTATTATTATATACCTATATAAAATATATTTATGTTTTTTTAGTTATTTTAGTACTCATTGAAATATGTGCATTAAGTTATTTATCATGCATACAATAACAATAAGTTGAGAATTTTTTTCTAATAGTTTTGAAAATAAAGCAAATGTAATTTTTTCACTGTAATTTTTAAATATTATTAATAATTAAATATTAAATTTAAAAAATTTTTCACCATTCATATTTTACAGTCGTCTTTTATTAACTTATTTTTAATTATTTAATTCATCAATCATTTTTGTCTGTTTTAATATTATTTACGGTAAAAATAATTTATTAAAAATAATTAACTGAAATTGATATCCAGTTTTATTTCATTAAATCTTTGTAAAAATTGAAAAAATTTTGTGAGTTTAAAAAATTTAAGAATCAATTCATTTTATTTTCGTGATCAATAGATAATACAAACTTTGAAATCAAAACTTTTGTATTAGGTGAACTACTTCAAGTCAGCACTTCAAGCCAGCGCGGCTGTGCGGTATGCGTATCTAACTTGCGTTCTAAGGGTTTAGGGTTCGATCCCCCATGCGTGCGAGATTTTTCGTTCTTAGTTTTAAGTGTTATAAGTACAATATTTGTTCATGTGTAATATCAATTATTAAATAATTATTAAATTAAGTATAAGTGCAAAGTAAAAAAAATTAAATATTATGAATTTAAAAAAATAAAAAAATTTACAACACAAATTATTTTTTGTAAAATAATTTATTAAAAATAAAATAATTTAATTAATATAAATGATAATTATTATTTTAATTATTTATTGTTAATAATATTTTATATATTCTAAATAACATTAACTATTATTGGCTTCACATTACCTGTTCGTGGTAAAAATGGGAGTAATAAGCTAATAAGGATGAAATTTGCATTGGAAAGCGTGTTTTAGCATTTTGTAAAAAAGTGAGATTTTAAGTCCGGATGAGTACTTTGCCAGTATTATGCCAGTATTATTCTAGTACTACGTTAGTACTGGTGAGCGGGACAAAATCAGTACTGGACAGCGTTACCAGCCAGGGTTGGTCCACTACTGGCCCAGTACGGCAGTCAGTACTGTTATACTGACTGGCAGTGTTGGGTCAGTACTATGCCAGTGGCACATTTCTACTTGGGTAGTTTCATTACTCCCTGTTTGATCGCATCACTGCCATGCCGTTGCATCTTCCACGAAGATGATTAGGGTGTAACGCCTTCTATCCTCAGATTGCTGGATAATCACATCGTTAGTCCACTGAAGAGAAGGGACGCGTTTCAATTTGATTGGATATCACATAATGTCACACAAATAAAACGTGTAATAAACTCTTTTAACAACTTCATTTTTATAAATACGAATTTACAAATTTTTTTCTTTTCAACAATATACTATATTTTTTATTTATATTAAAATATAAGCTGCTTTCTTTTCTCATTATAAACTAATGTGATTCACTTTAAAAAAAAGTTTATAATAAATTTATTGAGAAAACTATTTATAATTAAATTTTTTGATCTTTATAATAATTAATGAAACTATATTATGTTGCTATATAAGAAAATTATTTCCAATTAGCACTTTTGAATATAAATAATTAACATATATTATTAATTTATAAAATTTTGAGTTGCTTTATCTGTTATGAACAATTAAATATTGAGAGGAGTGTGTTTCGAAAAGGCAATGGGAAAGTCGCGTGTGCGAGTCCAAATGACTGGAGATCCTGTTCAACAAGAACGTGGTTGTCCCTTTATATATATATATATGTGTATATATAGGACGAGAACGCGATTGCATTGTTAGTCGCATCATGGAACTTGTAACGTATGAATATCTAATGCTCCCCTCTACAATTAAATTCAGACAATATGTTTTGTTTCGCTCGACCCACCCTCGGTCGGTTTTGAATGGGACTATATAGGGGTTGAATTCCCCACCGCTTATCGACACGGTACTTTCTCCCTTTTGGCTTCTAATATTGAATATAGCGCGCGGTAAGTGTAAATCTCGCACTAACACCCCCCCCCCATCTCATCAGGGTGTTTCAAAACCATAAATGCGGTTGTTACAAACTGATAATAAATCCAAATAGATTTCTTTCCAAAATACATAAATATATAAATGGAATAATTTCATTGCACTTTTTCATTATTTAACTTGTACTATTTTATTTATTATGCATATATAATGGAATTTTTATTCAAGAAAATTATTTACATTTTCGTATTTAATTCACTAATTTTCTAAATTCAAAGAAAATTTACTTCAAACTAGTAAAATTTTCTTGGATCAAGAAAATATTAAATCAAATACTCACAAGTAAATGGGGGTTTTTTTTTATTAAAAACTATTTTTTTCCAGTGTAAACGTAAGCTTGCAGCAAGCTTGTAGCGCAATATTGACAACGTTGCACGGCAAACTTCCCGCAAGCTTCAAATGTTCCATCTGACCCAAGCTTGCATGATAAGCTTATCGAAAGATTGGAGTGTAAAATAACTGCAAGATTGCAGTGTATGGTTACTGCAAAATTGCACAGTAAGATTATCGCAATATTGCTCAGCAAGCTTGCAGGGTAAGCTTGTAGCAAGGTTGGTGCAAGGTTGCCAAATAACTTTGCTTTAAACCTAAAATTTTTTTTAAAATGTTTCGTCTAATTTATATAATTTTATTATATAAATTTTATCATATAAATTTGACGAAACATTAAAAAAAATTTAGGTTCAAAGCAAGGTTATTTGGATACTTTGCATCAACCTTGCTCTAAGCATACCGTGCAAGCTTACTGAGCAATCTTGCGATAATCTTATTGTGCAATTTTGCAGTAACCTTACACTACAATCTTTCGGTTATGCTTACCATGCAAGCTTGTGTCAGGTGCGGGATATTTGAAGCTTTGCAGTAAGCTTGTGGAAAGTTTACCGCGCAAGGTTGGCAATATTGCGCGCCAAGCTTCCCGAAAGTTTGCTGCAAGCTTATGTGCTATCTGGGTTTTCACTTATATTAGTGAGAATTTGTTTACTTATTCAAATTAGTAGAAATTTTTATTAATTCTTAGTAAAATATTACTACTGAATTAATTGATAATTTTTTATCACAGTTTTAGTAAAAAAAGACTAAAATTTAGTAGAAATTTTCACTAATTTAAATTTAGAGAGTATAACCCTTTGTTACGCGGGAAACAAAAATTGTTATTATAAAATTATAATAATTGTTAATAGAACCAAAAATGGTGTTAAAACAATAAGCTTCAACACTAGTTGAGGATGCCATTGTTTATGTAATTTAGCATTAGTTAACCCCTTCGCAGTCTTGTAGAAAAATCGTTTGTGGGCCCAAAAAAAAGTTTCCAAAAAAATATCATATCATCGTATTAAAAGTTTTTAGGGTCGCTGAATCCAAATTTAAGGTCAGATTTAAAAAATTCAAAATGGCGGACCCAAGATGGCAGAAAAATTTTAAGTTGATTCGATTCCTTCAAAATTTGATACTCGGGGGTTTTTGGGGTCGCTGAATCCAAATTTGATGTCAGATTTTAAAAATTCAATATGGCCACCCAATATAGCGGAAATTATATTTAGTATTTTTTTTTCTAATGTGGACATATATATCCAAAATCACAAAGATGGCACGACTTTTTTTGGACATATATGGGCCATCGACTGTCAAGGGGTTAAAATAACACTCACCAGAAACAACACATTTTTTCTGTATACGAATTACGAGACAAATTAGTTAAAATTTACTTACGATTTGTTAAGGAAGTTCTCTCGCAAACAGAAATGACGAAGAGTTAATTATCAAACTTGATAAACTGATAGATAATGGTTTAAAGAAGATGTAGTTAAATTTTTAGAGGTCTAGGTGGATTTTGACAAAAGATATAAATAATTTTCTCTTTTCACATTTAACACGGGTTCTTATGGGAAATTGAATTTTTTGGTCTGAAATCTCAAATTGTGAAAAATCTGACGAAAAGATATTACTGGAACTTTATATACATAAAGTTTAATAGCCAATGTTCACTTACTTTTAATAAAATTGATCAGACCTGGCTTAGGAGACTCACAATTAATTATTTTGTCTAAAAAAACACCGTATTTTGACAATCAGAAATTACTTAGCACAACGCTTGGCAACGTTGCGTCTTGTAGGTTAGGTATAGAAAAAGCGCGAAATTTGAAAGTAATATAAGTAGTATATACATATAATAGTATATTCTTCAAAGATTCATAATAATGAATAATAATTTGAATTTGCTTATAAAAAATTAAGATTTTTAAAATAATAAATTATTATTATTATTATTTAACGAAAATAAATCAAACAATAGCAGACGACACGAAACGGAACGGGGGAAATATAATCCAACGTTGCCAAGCGTTGAGCTAGTACTACGTGATACAAATGAAAACTTAAATGGGCATTGATTTGACTGACGTTGGAGGGAGAGAACTTCCTTAAATAAATGATTAAATTGCTTTTTATTAATTCGTTATTAAAATTGATTAATAATTCGTAACACAATCTCAGTTAATAATAGGGCTGTTTACAAAATACGTACCGCTTCTAGGGGGGGAGGGGGTTAAGCTATTTGTCACGGTCAGCCAAAAAAATGGCGCTAATGTATATAACTGTGCGTTACATGGGGGAGGGGGGGGGGGTTGAAATTTCCAAAAAAAAGCGTTACGTAATTTGTAAACAGCCCCAATTCAAAATAATTAAAATTTTTGCTAATTCAGTCTCGAATTAAAATTTATAGAGTATTTTAGTATAAATGTTATTAATATTATCCTAACAGTAAATTGTAATTCACATTGGTATCTTGCTTGTAAAACTAACTACAATGCTCTTCCGTCGATTTATATACAATCCCCTACTTCATTTCCTTAAGTTTAATTTAGCTAAGTGATCAGAGGGTGCGAAATTTTGTGCGTCAAGCAATAGACGCGACGCACATACCTCAAGTCACTCTAAAAAATTGCCATTAAAAAAAAAATTTTTTTTTTAATGTAAAGATTCTCCTTTGATTTTTCAAGTATGAATAATAAATTTTTGAATCGCATTGTCCGCATATACCAAAGCTGATTAACTAAACCCTTGAGCGTGTCTTGTATAAACAAAATAAGAAAGATAAGTATATACATAGGTATAAAAATAGAGAAGGCGGTATTGGGTCCTTAGAGGGATCCTTATGAATACGTTCAAAGTGTCGCTATTATTATTTTTACGGGTTTACATTTTGAAAAATTTTTCAAGGTTGAGAAATTGTATAGTTTCCGCTATGGTATACCTACCTTGGCGGAAGTCATAAATGACTGCGAATATATATTAACAAAAGATTGCCACCAGCCTATAGAACTGGTACATAGTATATATATAATATATATAATATTCTCTTCTTCATGTTTAAGATTATCCTCTTCAAGGATGGATTTACTGGCAAAATTTACTTTATATCTCGTTTCTGGCAGATTTATTGCCTTTTCTTATTGTTATAAAACTTTCACCAAAAAATTCTTTTACAATATTCTCTATAAAGAAATTTTCTGCAAGTTACAAATTTCAATTTATTTCTTATTAAAACTCTTAATGAAAAATTTACAATGATACTCAATTTTGTATTGTACCTATACTTTTATTTTGTTTATACAATTCACTACCAAAAAATTGTCAGAGTTCACTATTAGCGCAGTACTGGTACCAGTGCATATTATGAAATTGTATTTACATTCAAGAATTTTTTTTTCTCTTTTTCCAATTTGTGGACAATTTAAGGACAATTTGGAAGAAATTGGTTATTGTTGATAGTTTGTAACAAAAACTGACAGTTTTTCTGTCTATGGGCGTTGGTAAGAGCTTTTGCATTGCTCAAATTGTCAATGTGATACAAAAGATGGTCGACCTGTCCCATTGTTTCCATGTTTGAGTCGGGCAGGTGTCCAAACGGACGAACAATGAGGGACAATCGACGACCACCGGTAAAACTTTACGAGACTGTGGCAAAGGTGTCGGAATGCACCCTGTGGACATTCTCCTTTTTCTCTTTTCCCTAAGACCTGGTATCTTATATTGTTACTGTTATTTTAAAACACTCCCATCAGGACAGCAAGACACGCCTATAAATAAAACATGAATATATATATATATATATATATATATATATATATATATATATATATATATATGTATGTACATAAAATTTCAAAAAATTGTTAAAACAAAATTTCTAATTTCATGAAGACAGGAAAATTTTTTCATTATCTTCAAATTTAAGACAAGAGATTTTAAATTAAAATTTTAATCGATACAAATAAAATACACGCAGAAATAAAATTAATACCTTAGCTACACTTCTTTAACATCGATTTAGAGATTTTACATGTTCCTAAATCTGTTAATTCTACAGATATTTTCTGTAAGGATTTAACGCATGCGCGAAAACAATGCAGTGATTCGACTAAGGCTGAGTACGATTGAGTGCGAGAGGTTAAGGAGAATTTAGTGTTTTTATTATTATCACAGTGTCGGCAAGAAAGTTTAATTAAAAAGGAAACGTCTTAAGTATATAAACATTATTATAGAAATAAATTATTACAAATTTTTTATTTTAAAATTAACTGTAGTGATTAAGTGAGAAAAGTCGTTTGTTTCAATTACTCGACATAAGAAAAAGTGGATTTATCATAAGTTTTGAAAACTTGCTCCTCATTTTTTTTGTTAGAAAATTATTGAAGGATGAATTTATTTACATAGAAGTTCTACTAATTTATACAATAATGTTCCGCGAATTTAATGTATTCGGAGGAGAATATAACCTATAAGAAATACTCTACCAAATATATATTATCCCCATATAGTATACATAATTTGGTCACTCAACAGTTTTTAAGAACTGTAGCTCAAACTTGTAAAATTAACAGATTTTAATGCCAATGATTCTACATATTTCTCTATTTGGAGAAACATCAGTAGATGGCGCAGGAGTTTCTGTAAATTCTACAGAAAATTTTTTTCCGTGTAAATTCAATTAATGGTTAGCTATTTTTGATAGCTGATACAGCTAATAATTACACGGAGAAAAAGAAAAAGTAATTTTTAATACTTTCAGAGTAAAACTGGACCAACTCGAAGTTTCTGCGCATCTCTGGCAATTTTTACTCCAAAAATAGTAAAATTTATTATTTCTGTAGTAAATTTTACTGTTTCCGTAGTAAGTTTTACTATTTCTAGAGTAAATTTTACTATTTTTGGAGTAAAAATTGCCAGAGATGCGCAGAAACTTCGAGTTGGTCCAGTTTTACTCTGAAAGGAGTAAAAGTTACTTTATAAAAGAAATCTTTTTTCTCCGTGTAGCTTTCACTGTTAACATCCCGCGTGAAAAACGAACTATGGGAAAAAGCTATCAAAAGCTGGCAAAAGATGGGAGAAGATTTTCGCCATTGTTTTTAAGTTTTATCCCATACTTCAAAGAATTGCAAAAAGCTCACAAACCATTGCTTATGAGCCTTTCCCATACTTTTTTTTAATATCATATAACATTGCTAAAATCTTGCCAAAGTATTGCAAAAATATGGGAATAAAATAAAGTCAATTTTTTCTAACTTACTTCTTATTTTTCTCATTTTTTTTCTGAAAATCATTGCAAAACAATGGGAAAAAGATTAAGAAAGAAAAAATTTATTTTTCTCATTTTTTCATCTTTAAAAATTAGATTTTTAAAGTATTGCTAAAACCTGGCAAAAATATACGAACAAAATTAATCAATTTTTCTCGTTATTTTAGCTTTAAAAATCTGATTTTTGAAGTATTGCAAAAATATGGGAATAAGATTTTGAAAGAAAAAATCAATTTTCCTCTATTTTTCAACTTTGAAAATTTGATTTTTAAAGTATTGCAAAAATATGGGAAAAAGATTTTGAAAGAAAAAATCAATTTTCCTCTATTTTTCAACTTTAAAAATTTGATTTTTAAAGTATTGCAAAAATATGGGAAAAAGATTTTGAAAGAAAAAATCAATTTTCCTCTATTTTTCAACTTTAAAAATTTGATTTTTAAAGTATTGCAAAAATATGGGAAAAAGATTTTGAAAGAAAAAATCAATTTTCCTCTATTTTTCAACTTTAAAAATTTGATTTTTAAAGTATTGCAAAAATATGGGAAAAAGATTTTAAAAGGAAAAATCAAATTTCCTCTATTTTTCAACTTTAAAAATTTAATTATTAAAGTATTGCAAAAATATGGGAAAAAGATTTTGAAAGGAAAAATCAATTTTCCTCTAATTTTCAATTTTAAAAATTTGATTTTTAAAGTATTTTCCTCTATTTTTCAATTTTAAAAATTTAAGTTTTAAAGTATTGCAAAAATATGGGAAAATTGATTTTTCCTTTCAAAATCTTTTTCCCATATTTTTGCAATACTTTAAAAATTTAAGTTTTAAAGTTGAAAAATAGAGGAAAATTGATTTTTCCTTTCAAAATCTTTTTCCCATATTTTTGCAATACTTTAAAAATCCAATTTTTAAAGTTGAAAAATAGAGGAATATTGATTTTTTCTTTCAAAATTTTTTTCCCATATTTTTGCAATACTTTAAAACTTAAATTTTTAAAATTGAAAAATAGAGGAAAATACTTTAAAAATCAAATTTTTAAAATTGTAAATTAGAGGAAAATTGATTTTTTCTTTCCAATCTTTTTCCCATATTTTTGCAATACTTTAAAAATCAAATTTTTAAAGTTGAAAATTAGAGGAAATTTATTTTTTCTTTCAAAATCTTTTTCCCATATTTTTGCAATACTTTAAAAATCAAAATTTTAAAGCTGAAAAATCGAGAAAGATTGATTTTTTCTTTCCAATCTTTTTCCAATGATTTCGCAATACTCTAAAAAACAAAGTTTTTAAGTTTAAAAAAAAAGGAAAATTGATTTTTTCACTACCAATCTTTTTCCCATATTTTTGCAATACTTTAAAAATCAAATTTTTAATGTTGAAAAATAGAGGAAAATTGATTTTTTCTTTCAAAATCTTTTTCCCATATTTTTGCAATACTTTAAAAATCAAATTTTCAAAGTTGAAAAATAGAGGAAAATTGATTTTTTCTTTCAAAATCTTATTCCCATATTTTTGCAATACTTCAAAAATCAGATTTTTAAAGCTAAAATAACGAGAAAAATTGATTAATTTTGTTCGTATATTTTTGCCAGGTTTTAGCAATACTTTAAAAATCTAATTTTTAAAGATGAAAAAATGAGAAAAATAAATTTTTTCTTTCTTAATCTTTTTCCCATTGTTTTGCAATGATTTTCAGAAAAAAAATGAGAAAAATAAGAAGTAAGTTAGAAAAAATTGACTTTATTTTATTCCCATATTTTTGCAATACTTTGGCAAGATTTTAGCAATGTTATATGATATTAAAAAAAAGTATGGGAAAGGCTCATAAGCAATGGTTTGTGAGCTTTTTGCAATTCTTTGAAGTATGGGATAAAACTTAAAAACAATGGCGAAAATCTTCTCCCATCTTTTGCCAGCTTTTGATAGCTTTTTCCCATAGTTCGTTTTTCACGCGGGATATTTTCTATGACATTTAATTACACATGTAATTAAAAAAAGACAAAATTTTAGCCTACTTTAGAACCAAGAAAAATACCTTTTTTTGACCATATTTGAGGGAATGCAACATTAAGAGATATTTTTTTCAAAAAGGTCATTACAGCATCTGTAAATACTATTCTTACCCTTTAAAATACATTTTGAAACTTAAAAAAATCTTTATTTGGTGCCAAGTTGTTGTCATTTGAATTTTTGAAGCATTATCTAATACTTTTCAATTTATTAATATTGAAACACATTCACCAAACTCAGAAAATTCAAATGACAATAACTCAGAGCCAAATAAAGATTTTTTAAAGTTTCAAAATGCATTTTAAAGGGTAAGAATTAACAGTATTATCAGATGTTGTAACGACCTTTTTGAAAAACCAATTTTCTCTTAATGTTACATGATCTCAAATATGGTCAAAAAATATTTTTTTTTTTAGTTTTAGGTTAGAATATCTCGAAAACCAGACATGCTACTGGGTCAATTCTGAGATCAGATTTTGATTCAGCGCGTCAAAATGATTCAGAAAATTGTTCTTGCTTCTGAAGTAGGCCTGTGTTATATATGAGCTACCATATCTAAAAATTAAATAAATATCTAAAAATCCATATATAAATGTATTTTTTCCCTGTATAGTTATTTATCTCTGAGAAAAATATTTGTAATTAATTCCAATACCAAATATTTAGTTAAAATAAAACATGAAATTTCAGAAAAATTATAAAAAATTGTAAATTAGAATTTGTGACGCGATCTGAACAAAGGGACTTTATTAGAAGCAAATAAATTATAGATTATGTTTACAGGACACTTGAGAGTAACTCATATTTTTTTTGCAATGAGTAAACATCATATAGAAACAAAGTTTTAGAAATCCACTTCAGGAATACAAGGATAAATAAGAAAAAAAAATGTGAGTCGAAAATTGAAGAATCTTTTAAAGACCATTTCCGGTATTGTTAAATTTTGGGAAACGATGAGAAGTATGTAACTATACTTGCAGGTTCTTTATTTTATATATATATATATATATATATATATATATATATATATGCAGGTCCATTTAGAAAAACGTGCGCAGAGTTTAACAATGACAGCATCTCAACGGGACATCAGCCACCGAATCCAAAGCAACAATGCACCTCATTGAATGTATAACCTTGCTGCAAGAACTGTATATATATTCAACTTGATGCATCAAGGAGGGGGGGGGGTTGTCGTGGGGGTATTTACAGGTGTTCAAGTTGTGGATGGCTCGTGGCTCAGGTGTACATAATTAAAACGCTACGCGAAATCCCCCGCGGAGGAAAGAACAAACCCAACTGAACCTCTAATACCCGACTAATGCCAGGACCAGTAAGCCTTTTAAAAGCGTCCGCCAATAATATCGAGTGGCTCTCTGCGCGCCTACTTACATGGGAATTTGCACCTACAAAGAAGACTTAGCAGTCCTCTTTTGTGTATCGTTCAATGGGTGAATATTCTATTCCCATCTGGACAGCTAGTTTTCAAAAGAATTACTCTCCGGAAATACACGCGTTCATTCTTTGTAATCGTGCAATTAATTTACAACAGGAAGATCTTTTCAGATAATTCAAATTTTCCGGAATTGCTGGTATTTCTAAAAAAAAAAAGAAGAGGGAGAAAGATATATTCAAAGTGCGTTATTTATAATCCCTGTAGCTTCTGCTTGTAGTTCTCATATTAATTTTCCAGGTGAGAAGAAATATTTAATTTTATGATAATTATTCAAATAAGATGCAGTGTTTAATTAATGATGGTAGATTACACAGAAAAAACCTTGTCTCATTTTTTATGCAAATCAAAATGAGCCAATGCTAAACGACATAGACAGTGGCGCCACCAACCTGGTTCATTTTTGTTGCACATCAAAATGAGCCGCCTACACGGCTCATTCTGAGTTCAGTTTTTTTCTGTGTAAAGATGATCCATCCAATGCCTCTATTGCAGGGTTTTGTGGCTTGATAAGGTAACATTTACCACCATGGTGACGGTTGCTATAGTAACCATACTAGTGTACGATGGACGAACAGACTAAGGCAGATAAGGCTTTAAGGCCTGAGCCACGAAACCCTAAAAACGTTAAAATATGCAAAAAAAAAAAAACACAACTGAGAAATGGCCTCGTGGTACTGCAAAGGATTTTAGCTATGTCAGCAAAATAATTAGATGCCACAACAAATATGTTAGTTATGAAAACTAATTATTATAGTTGTATGAGCTAATAATAATTGCTATCCTTGTGAAAACAATTAGATTTATAGCTAAGGTAGCTAATTATTTTTTTAAGAGAATTAAAAATTAAAAAATAATGTGAGAAATCTGTCAAATTCACATAATTGCACACGGGAAAACTTTGTGCAAGAATCATTCCTAAATTTGTTCAGGAACTGAGGATATGAGAATAATTTAAGAAATCTTATTTATATTTTCTTTGAAAAATTCTAAGCAGTATTTCTATAAGAATTGTAGAGAAATTCAAGATAACTTATCCTAAACTCACTACAGAAAGTCTTGAACTTGTTTTAGAATAAATTTTTATGTTTGCGAGAAAAAAAATTTACTCTGGGAGGACTCGATCCCACGTCCTCGAGAGTCCAAAAACTGCGCTTTACATCTCTCAGCTACCTTAGCAGCTTATGGTATTATGCATTGGAAACATATTTGACGCAACCAATCCCTGCCTAGAGCTTGGTTACTGTACTGTGTCTTCTAAAACAGTTCAAGAAACTTTCAATGCCCAGTGACTGAGATATTTCGATCGCGGCATTAACAAGAAGTCTTCCAATGTCATAATAAAAATACAAGTATTTTCTTGAATGATTTTTGTATTTTTCTGTAAATTTTGCAGAATTTTTCTCATATCCTCAGTTCCTGAACAAATTTAGGAATGATTCTTGAACAAAGTTTTTCCGTGCATTTAATTGCATAACTTAGCATTAAAAAATATGTTTCAAAGGATATTGTTTCTTTTTGACACATATGTCAAAAAAGAATGTATTTTCTAAATGCATGGTAAATCTGCCAGAACTGCCAATGTGCTTTTGCGATTTATCCGCGACGAGAATACAAGTGCGTATTGTGAAGCTTCAGAGTATTTCAATCCATCATCTATCCCAACTACAATATACAGAAAATTATTCTTTCCTTTCAATACATATATACATTTTCTAAAGAATATATATATATATATATATATATATATATATATATATATATATATATATATATATATATATATATTTATATTCCGTTACATAACAAAAAATTGCCAATTAAAAAATGGGGACGCTTATAAATATTTCTTAATATATATACTTTTTTCTTTGAATTTCCAGTAGATTGAATTTTATAAGGACGAATTACTATTTAACAGAATTCAAGAACGTATAAAGTTAATATTTAAATGAATTTCAAGAACACAGAATTTTTATTCAAATTATAAGTTTTACTTTGAAATAAAACTAAATTTTTATTATTTAAAAATATTTCTATTCATAAGGAATTTTTAATTTCACATGTAAATATTTTCTGCAGGTTTTCTCACAAAATTACCTAATTATATGACCTTAATCAAACACAAAATAAAAAGAAGTTATTTATATTGCGTGTTATTTTAACCAATGCTAATTGTATAAACTAATGTTAATAAATGATGTAATTGAGCACTTAATTTGTGTTAAAACCCTATTAAAAATTGATTACTCACGCAGTACTGACACGATACTGGTATGAACATAACCTTAAATTTTTAGCAGCTAAGCTTATGCACTCTTATGCCTTATGTTCAATGAGCGTCTTACTCTCACTCACGCTTAGGGCTGATTCATTGAATTTTCCTCTTACAATATATATATATATATATATATATATATATATATATATGATCACAAAGAGAAATAGATGGTAAGAACTTATCATCTTAAGATGGTAAAAAGTATATATGTTATCCGGTACTATCATTATGCTACTCGGTACTACACGGAGAAACTTTGAGTATTACTTTTTCTTAAACTCACTATGTATTTTTAGTAAATTGACTACTAAAGTAGGGAAAAACTGCAATGATATCAATTTTTCTTAGTCTGACTACTAAAATTTGGCATTTGATCGAAAATTAAATTTCACGAAAAAACATTTCGTCGAATGTCAATTCAAGCAGTCACCCATCCAAGTACTAACCGCGTCCAACGTTGCTTAACTTTCGTGATCTGATGAGAACTTTTTTTTTTTTTTTTTTTTTTTTTTAATATAAACTTTATTTTTATCAATGTAACGTACAAAAATATATATAACAATAGATAATTCTGTAGGTGTCTTATCTTAATATCACGTAGTACCTGCGAATATATTTCGCTTAAACCTACTAGTACAAGTTTATTTTTTGTTTTTACACAATATTACAAGTTCGATGTGAAATATAATGAATTGTAGCAAATAAATGCATTAATACAGTAGTTAATAATGAGTAGGAAAATAAAAGAACCAAAAAACCTACATACCTTTACGCTCTAAAAATTTAGCGTCGATCATTAAAAAAGTTGAGTACCTGATAAGGTAATTTGTGTTTAAGTTTATATGGCAAGTGATGTCTATTTGTGTCATTGATATTTCTAGTTAGTACACTTGATGATAAGTGATGTTCGTAAAATTTTTCTGCTAAAGATAATGCGTAGTCTCTAAACATTTATTGTTGGTTTTATCATGCAGTTTAGTGATTTTTGTATATCTGTCGGCATTTAATATCAATCTTAGTTGTTTGTTTTGAAAAACTTGTAAAGGTTTAAAATTTGTTTTTGAAGCGCTACACCATGAGGCTATGGCGTAGGTCATTATTGGTCGTATTATTGTTTTAAATATTAAATTTTTACTTTTAGTTGTTACAGTTGAATTTTTTGACATTAAAGGATATATTCGTTTCTGTACTGCATACGATTTTCTAATGGTTTCAAAAATATGTTTATGAAACGTTAGTCTCGAGTCCAGATGAACACCTATAGGTATTTGACACTATTGGTAGGTTTAATAGCAGTTCCAAAGACTGTTATTGGTTGGAAAATTTTCGAGCAAGATTGTTTCTTAGAGAAAATTATTAGTTCTGTTTTATTTGCATTTAAATTTATTTTCCATTTCATATGGTATTTTTCAAGTAAAGTTAAGTGAATTTGAATTTGTTTAGCAGCAACTATGGCATTAAAAGAGTGGCAATACACTGCTAACTTGTTCCTTCGCCTTGGTGTTTCCGCTGTCTTGTCTTGATTAATAACTTTGTCGTATAAGTATTGTATCGCACCTAACCTAACTTTTACTGACACGAAGTAACACAAATACACTTCAACTTTACAAAAAAAGAAAAAACAAAAATAGTGTTCATTTGAAACCGATTCTTAATAATTAAAAGAATTATAAGCTTGGATAAGAGATGTACATGACATGATATATATTTTTTTGCGGGTTTCATAGACAAGCTCACATGTGCTCAGGAGAGTACTGTATGTTTTAAGCGCCCCTAACTTCATAAAAACAGTATTTTCGATGTATAATCTAACCGGATTTTCTTTCCAACTATATTAAATATTCTTATTTTAATCTCAATCATTCTTAAAGATAGTATCGAAAATCGTTATCATGCCAAAATGTTCCGCAATTGTAACCAAATATACTAAAAAGTAACACCATAATATCAAATATTGCTACAAACTTTCTTTCCGTGTATTGTCACTATGATTTTCGTAATCAGCGCATCAAAATACATAAAAGTACGTATTAAAAAAAAGATCAAAAATATTTTTAAAAAATTCAAAGATTTTTGAAAAATTCCGAATATATTGTAAAAATTGTTTGCCCATTATCGGGCTAGGCTTAAAAGTTTCGTAAAAAGAAGTAGTTTTTTTGATAAAATTTTGAAAAAAATCGATCAGTACATCAAACGAGAAAAATGACTTTTTATCATTAAAACTCAAAAATTTGATAGTAATATCATTTAAAAAAAATTTTCGATTTCTTTGAAAAGTATTTATAAACACACATTTTGAAAAAAAGACTTTTAAAATTGATGCATTTTTAAGGAAGTTATGAGCATTCAAGAATTAAAAGTCATGGAAATTCTCCAATTTTAATAATTCCTTAACTCGAAAACGGCTTGCTAAAAAAAATTGAAAAAATTCATGGGAGCTAGTCTCAATTAGTACTAAAAGTTAAAAAAATTTCAAAAAAATCGGAGATGCAATTGCAGCAGATAGACTTTCACTTTGGCGTGGAATACATCACATATATATATATATATATATAAATTTATTTATTTAGTTATATTTATTTCACATTATAATTAATTTATTTTGTAATAGGTATTTTAATTTAGTGAAAGCAATTTGGAAATTATATTATTATATATTTATACCTGCGCATTCCCAGCTCGATATTGCCATTGAAGAACAATAAGGATATCTTAAGGAGAAGGTTATAATATAACAATGTAGATAGAAAATCCCAAAAATAAATCAATCAGTTGCAATTCGTGTATTGACCTGTTTGGACGTAATAAATGTGAGTCGCAATTTTGTAATTTTAGAATCATTTGTCTGTGTTAAATATATATCTTTTGAATTAGTAAATAGCTTCGGGAGTAATGGATTTTTTTTTATTCGCGAACTAAAAAAGTTTTAAGAATATCATTTTTTGGTGTTTTTAATAAATTTTTTGATCCGGGAGTGTTCAAACTTTTTAAAATCGCGACCGCATAAATATATTTAGAAAAAGTATTTTGTTTTTTAATTCGTTTTTATCTGGTTTCGGGAGTAATTGAAATTTTTTAAATCGCGTGTGTTTCAAGTGCATCTTTTCGTCCAAAATACATGATACATCGATTACAGACTAAGGTTAGAGATATATATTTTTTATAAATAAAATAATTTGATCTGCGTGTTATAGAATACACTGAAAATAAAAATCATTTAATTAAAATAATCAATTATACTTGACAATATATTATCAAATACATATTTTGTTGTGAATCAAATAATTTTTATTTGAATTAAATAAATTGTATTTGAACAAATAATTTCTGTATTTGAAACAAATACATATATTATTATTGACTCAAATAGTAATTATTTAATAGATATAAATATTTATTTGATAATGATAATTGTTTATTATTATTTTTGAAATCAAGATTTATGTTGCATGTCAACCAAAACAATCGAGAAATTAACGATCTCAAGAAAGGTGATTGTTTAATAATTTTATTCAATATATTGATTGGTTCGTGTCATAGAGACAAGCTTCCCGTTAAGTAAATCGATCGAGATTTGCTTGATTCCGTTTTAACTTAACCTATGTATATACAGAAATGCAGTAAAGATTTCAATGAATTTATTATATATAAACTATAAATTTTTTATAAAATTCTTTAATAAAATATAGTTTATGAAATTGTTTATTCAATTCAAATAATAAATTGACATCAGAAGAATGTAACCCCATCAAAAATAAACAGTATACTTAAATATTATGTAATAAATATTTTGTTCCTACATTTCACATTTAAAGCGCATTTTTGATGCGTCAAGCACATATAGTATACGCTCATTATTTATTTAAAAATTATACAAAACTGTTAATAACTTAAGTTATTGTAAATGATATTTTTTCTATCTATCGTAATTAAATATATAGTTTTTATTAAAGAAATTAAAAATATTTTGAGTGATTACTACTATTATTATTATCTAACCTATTTAAATTTTTTAAGCAATTGAAATTTCTAATGTCCAAAATTTCTCTTAAAAACAATCACTATTAGTATAATTTAAATATTGTAATTTTTTAAAAATTATAAATAATTTTTAAAATATTCTTTTCTCATTAAAATAAATACAAAATCATATAAATTAAATAATTTATTATTTTTTCTTTATTAAACGAAGTAATATTTAACATATTACGAACAAAAATATGTAGGGATTAATAAAACTATTCATATTTATTAAAATCAACAAATAAAACACAATTTTCGAAAAACAATTTAAACCTTAAGTGAAGCTTTAATTTGGTCTTTTAGAGAACAACTCATCCACGAATTCAAGCACATAAGATATTTTACAGAATCATTTTCCAATCTGTTCTTGTGTTTTTTCTGATGGTCAAGGATTTTTCATTTTAATAATTTTAATAATTGTCAATAAAATTAGTTAAATATTTGATAAAACTAAAATTTGTAAACTAATAAAAATAGTAAATTAGTAAAAAAGTATGTAAAATTTGACATTCAAATTGAAACATTTTTATAAAATATTTTTGATACGCTCGTTTTGCTTGCTCATCATCTAAATCTATCTGATTATGTATTCTTTTCCTGCTTTTGGTTTTGTTCGTATCTTCTGCCATTTTACTTTTCACAAATAACTTCCTTTTTTATTTTAAAAAATCGATGAAAAAGAGGTATTTTATTATTATAATAAAAAATATATACGTTTGATCGAGATTTCGAAATTACATTCGAACGATCAAAGTCAATCATAAACAAAAGAAAATCACGCTTCTTGGCTTGATAAAATGTATCAATATTCAAGCATATATGCGCAATCGATATCGAGCAATTATTGTATGGACATGCAACACTAATCAAGATTATTTGAATGAAATATATTTTTTTTAACTTTACTGTAAGTATAAAATTTTTTTTTATTTTTTCTGAAAGACAGGGCTTTTTAAAAATATTATATTTATTCCCTATAAGTCTCAAAAAATGTCGTTAAAAGAAGAAAAAATTGCATTGCGAGCACGTGTTTAGAAATAAAAAACGTCGAAAATAAAAAAAAAATTAGCTTTTTTGTATATAATTTTTCAATTATCTGATATTGAGAACGAGTGTCCCATATGGCAGATGACCATAACTTCTTAACCCACTGAACCAAAAGAGGTTGGTGAATGAAATTTTGACTAATCTCTCTTTTAGAAAAAAATTGATATCTATATTACACATAAAGAATTGAAAGAGCCTTTTATCTGCCTTAAAAACATCTTTCTTGCCCTTTGGATATTCATATATATATATATATATATATATATATATATATATATATATATATATATATATATATATATATATATATATATATAGACCTTGTATCATATTGGGAGAAAAAAAATGCATCCACCCTACAGTACCAAAAGTATATTCTTCTCGAAGAAGATGCGCGCGCGAAGCTTGCTCGAAAATCCGGGATAAGCTTCGCGAGGGTCCTTCGCTTATTTTTAGTTACTGGTCACTATGTACTATTCCACGCGTTTATTCATTGAAAAATCGGGTTTCCGATCTCCTTGAACTAAATTAAGCCTATATCCTTTGAGATCCCCATAGATCCTCTTACGCCATATTATCGAATTCAACTTACAATTCTCGTCCTGTTCCTTCCTCTTTTTTCTCTTATAGCGCCTGCCACGTTTTTATGGATTTACCCTCTCTCTCTCTCTTTATATATATATATGTTATGCCTTTGAAATTTTACCGACGTTTCTGCGCGGCGACCTAAAGAATATATAAGTTCACGCATAAATGGAAAAGCGAGTGGTCCGACATTGTGGGTTTTAGTCTGCTTCCTTACTTCCATTCTTGTCAACTATGTGTATATTTCTATCTATATACTTTTAGCACATTACATACTTGTTGGTCCTTATATGTGCACCGCACTTTGTGGTGTTTTGTTACCTAATAATAAAGCATTTTAGCATTGATTCGTAATCACTCAATGATCTTCACTTAAATGTCCTTTAGTGTGCACGTGTAATAGAAACATTTTTTAATCGTTTATATACAAAAAATTAATTAATATTTCGAAATGTCTTTTGAGAATTTTTTTTTTCTTTTTCAACTCCTTCACTGTCAGCGACACATGGCTCATTTCATTTAAATTGTCATTTTCAGCTTCAAGAAAAGTTGAGTGGGCAAATTTTGATTATAAGCCCAGTGGGAAAAGCACGATTGGCTGAATATTGGTCCAATATTGGGAGCACTTTTGCCAATCTTGGTACACATTATTTTAACTATAATAATGGACCAAGTATAGGAGTGTAGAGACCAATGCCAAGGATCGAATTTCCATATTGGTCCAATATTCAAAAATACAAAAAATCAGACTTCAGCCAAGATTAAAAAAATTAATTATTAAAACTGAAATATAATAAAATTTTTTGTTATATTTATATATTATATTTTATTATATATAATAACATTATTATTTCCTTTCGGATCAAAAATAATCCGCAATAAACGGAGAAAAAGAAAAAATAATTTCAAACGTCCTGCTAGGCATTAACAATTATCAGCTAAATAAAAGAGATATTGTAAAGATGCTGTACATATCTCGAATACTTATACCCTAACCGATTGATGTTGCTTATGAGAGAGAAAAACACTGGCATCTGGCGGATAGTTGGAAAGTTAACGTAGCGCGAAATTCAAACTGCATGAAGGAAAAACTGTAAGTGTATAAAGAATTAAAATTAAAAAAATTATTTGTGACCATTATAACATTAATTAAGTTTTGTTTAATGCAATAGTATGCATTCTTAAGTAAATACTTTTTTAAGTAAATGTTTATACTTACAGTTTTTCCTTCACACAATTTAAATTTAGCGATACACGTTAACTTTCCAACTATCCGCCAGATGGCAGTGTTTTTCTCTCTTATAAACAACATCAATCGGTTAGAGTATAAGTATATCCGCGATATGTACAGCATCTTTACAATATCTCTTTTATTTAGCTGATAATTGTTAATGCCTAGCAGGACGATAGAAAATATTTTTTTCTTTTTCTCCGTTTATTGCGGATTATTTTATATATAACCCTTGATCCGAAAGGAAATAATAATGTTATTATATATAATAAAATATAATATATAAATATAACAAAAAATTTTATTATATTTCAGTTTTAATAATTAATTTTTTTAATCTTGGCTAAAGTCTGATTTTTTGTATTTTTGAATATTGGACCAATATTGAAATTCGATCCTTGGCATTTGTCTCTACACTCTCATACTTGGACCAATATTGGTAAAAATAACTGGTCCAATATTTAGCCAATATTCAGTCTTGGCAATTTCCCACTGGGAGGTTAAAACTATTTTTTGTACACAGTTTAACATGTTAAATTAACAAAATTAATTGTATGATTAATTAATCATACTAGACTTCTGATAACGTATTCATCAAGAGTGGGGAAAGGTATAGATAATGTGTATATATGTTTCTAACTCGAGATTTTTTAAGCTGTGCTATTAAAAAATTATGAAAGCTCTGTTAATACAGTGTTGCAATTACCATTAATTCCCGTGACATTTTAGAAGAAAAAGTTCTGTACAAGAATTTTAGAGCTTAAAAATACCTTTAAAATGACTGGTCGAAAATTAAATTTGTTTAGTTGCAAATGAATTTAAACCATTAAAATCGTCACTTTTTTAATTGTTAATGTTAAGAACTTTGTTTATTTACATTTATTGCAAATGAGGCCGTGACTAAAATCCCATTTTAAATAGGATAAAGTGGAGTCAATTTCTGCACGGATTAAAAAAAAAATGAAAATATGAAAGAAATCTTATTTTAACGTAAAAAAATTTTCTTTTAAATAATTAATTTTTATGATATTAAAATAAAGCTATAAGGAAAATTACAAATGAAATGATGTAGATATATTTGAAAATATAATAATATAATTAAGGGGAATTGTAATTAAGAGGAAAATAATACGAATCAATGTGTCTGAAATGAAAGAGAGTGACTCTTTGAATGTTTCCACTTCCTTTTCGATATCCGGTGACAATATACGCGCAAGCGGAGATATTTCGTCTGTTGAAGAAAATAATATTTTTTTCCGGAAAAAATTAGAGTGCTCTTACTAAAAAGAGAGAGAGATGAAACCAGGGAGAAAATCGATGGACCATTGGAGATCTTGATACCTCGTAAGAGACTTTGTCATTTAGCTGAGAGCACAATAGAGGGTCTCGATTGTTTGGTACATTTTCCCACAAAGAAGAGGCAGGCCCCCTCTTTGGCGATGAGGGGAGTCAGCCGAGAGTCGATCGCCAATTGACTGACATTATCGGTCCATCTTTCAGATTAGGAAGATTGCTTCGAAAGGCGAGGAGATGCGACGTGCCTTTATATATATATATATATATACCAGCAGATCAAATTGCATCAACTGCGCGCTTATATATCCCTGATTATTTTAATAAATTCCCGAACGTTATGATATATACCTATACAGTTGAAAACAGTTTTTTTTTGTCATTCTCATTTTGTTATACTTATATAAATTCTTACTAAATTTGAATTAGTAAAATTTTTAAGCTAATTTGAGTAAAGTTACTGGCTTTGCTTTTAAATTAGTTAAATTTTACTCGATTTTATTAATTCGTCAGTTAATAATTTTTTTTACTATTAACCCTTAAAGTACACACTGCGTACAAATCGCCCATGTGTTTTTGAAAATTGATGCCCTTTTTTGAAAATATGTCATTGTTTATTTTTAAATATTTTTAAAAAAATTAATTTTATATGATGATACTGTACTGTATTCTATAATTCTTTTATGCAAATTCTATTTCCAATTTATAATATTTAAAAATTAAAAATCTAAAAATTTTTATTAGACCTACAGTAATTAAAAAATAACAAAATTAAATTATAATTTATTAAACTGTTTTTAAAAAATAATTATAATTTTCAATGTTTTATAGTTTAAAATATTTCGTGGATTTGCCCATTTGTGTTGTCGAGAAAATTTCCTAAAAATTAAAAAAAAATCTACTAAATTTTAACAATTATATACACTGTTAAAAATGTTTGTAGTTTTAATATACATAAAGTACTTAAATTTAAGAAACTGGTATATTAGAGTGTAATTCATATACAAAGTATATTAAATTTTGTCACTGAAAAAAATTCAAATAAAAAAATTGCATTTTACTCAATTTATACATGTTCTTGTGTACAAAATAAGGTTTTTATTAATAAAGCAAAGTAATTTCTTTCATGTAAATACAAGTTTAAATCAATTTACATTGTAAAAATGCATATAATTTGACATTTATAGTACTTAACCTAAATGTCACATATAAGTATTAAAATTCTTGTATTTAGAATGTTTTTTTTGAAAAATTTTCCCCTTATAAAACATTATTTGGACATAAACAACACAATAGTTAAAGAATTACGCACTGTTGTTTTAATTTCAAATAAATTTTCAACATCAAGGAAATAATGACCGTTTGGTGAAATAGGCATCTACAGCCGCCATGTTGTCACTTTAAATTTAATATACATGTATCTTAGATTTCAATACCTGTAGTGCATATTCGCTTCATACGCATGTATTATTAAATCTAATACAGATTTTTCTAACAGTGTAGCTGAAGATATAAAGCTTTTAAAGTATCTCCGGGTACAATCTAAGTAAATGGAAAATATAGTGAGTATTTAAAGATGTATTTAAAATTAAGAGAGTGAAAATATATAAGAATTAATTTTACCTTGACAGTGAAAACAAAAAAAAATTATTTTGTAATTGTTGTATTTCAACGATTTAGCTGACCAAAATTAAATTAATGATTTTTATATATAATCTTAAGGTGTGTACTTATAGTTGTGGGGTGGCTTTTCATGAATTTGAAGTCAGTTATAAAAAATTCAAAATGGCGGATCTAATATGGCGGACTTATTTTTGAAAAATATATTAGATTCGTTTGAAAATCTTTGCTCAGGGGTTTTTGGGGGTACTGATTACGAATATGATGTCACTTTTTAAAAATTCAACATGGGGGATCCAATATGGCAAACATTTTTTGAAAAATTTATCGGATTCGCTTGAAACTTGTTACTCAGGGGTTTTTAGGGTCGCTGAACACGAATCCAGTGTTAGTTTAAAAAAATTCAAAATGGCGGTTCCAAAATGCCGAATTTTTTTTTAATTTCACAGTATTTGCTGGAAACTATCGTTACTCATGGGTGTTTAGTGGCCTTGATTACAAATCCAGTGTTAATTTTAAACAATTTAGCTTTTGTCCAGCTAAATCGTTGAAATACCCCACTGTGGGACGAACGCCAATGCGAAACTATATATATAAGGGCTTTCTGGCCTGGGCGACGAAACCCTAAAAAACACATTTTTCTATGTGAAAAAATTTGAAGCAAACGAATATGTTTTGTAAAAAACAAAATATATTCGTCAAAAAGAGACTTTTCAGCATACGAACGAGAAATCAAAGATATATAAATTTTAAATATAATATAATATTACATTTTTATGAATATTTTTATTCTCGTTTAATTCTGCATGAAAAATAATCCTCTATTTCCGTATATATGTATATATGTGAGATTTCTTATCTATTCGCATCTTGTGGAAAAAACGTGCATTGACCCGGTTAAGCTTCCTGACAATCCCCTTTTGGCGGTTACAAAACAGAATATGTGATAATCTTATTTACCGTAGTTCCTCGATGTACACATTGAACGTTTGTTCTCTCTCAAAAAGAGTTACAATGCGCAAGATATATCTCTGCATCTGCGAATGAGCGGAGACGTTGAAAAAGGACTTTTCAAGGGGATTGAATAAGCTCAAATTCATTAAAAATTTATCTTTTCTCATATAAAGTTGCGTATACTTTTTACCATGTTTGTGTACATTATATACATTATATATTATATACAACTATTTTAATTTAAATCAATACAAAATTGTAGATGAAATATTTTTTATATATAATGAAAAGATTAATTAAATAAAAAAAAAAAAATTTATTATTGTTACTCTCTAAATTTTGAATAAGTGGAATTTAACTTATATTCAGATTTATAAAGTAAGATGTATATGAAATTGAAATTAATTTAAATTTTGAAAACGTGGCTCATATTAATTAATTTTGTCTGTAATAAGTATATGCACTAAAAAATTTATGAAATTAAATTTTTTTTTGTAAATCATATGCTAATTTTTCAAATATTTTGTTCTTAAATATAATATAAGGATTTGTATTCACATCTATAATTTATTATATATTCTTACAATTTTCAAAAATATATTAGATTCTTTTTTAGTCCAAAAAAAAATTGTAATTTTTGCCAATCCAGTTATAAATTTTTTATCAATTAAAATAAATGCTAATTTTAAAAGAATTAAAGAAATATATTTATTTCCGAGTGTTTATTAAATAAATTACACTTTCATTTTATTGTTATAAGTGCTCTCTTCCTCTTTTTTGTTAACGCCGTTAAACAGAATACAATCTCTATTCAAATCAACGTGAAATAGAAATTGTTATATTTAGATAATATTCGCGAAGTATCAAATTTTCTCGAGAGGAAAATAAGAATCATCATATATTTTAACTTCATTGTATTTTTTTCTGAATGAAGATGGAATTCCCGCCAAAAAAAAAATATCGGCGCCGAAGAGTCTCGGCATCGGGGAATGGAATGCGGTTAGGGGTAGATTTCCCTTTGGACGCAAGATTCCATCGTTCCCTCCCACCACACACTGCATATATGCATTTTTAAGACCGGCTCTCTCAGGACCATCAATGAAACTTGACCTTCTCCGCATGGCTAAGAGATATTATATACACAGGTAGATCGAAACTAAAAAGCCGGACACAATAAAAATGTATTCTCTTCACGTCACCTACACTAAAGCAGGTGTTAGTCAACGCCCTTATGATCCCAAAAGGGAATTTCATAAAGAATGGGATCTCTCCTTATATACGGCAGTAATATTTTTTTTCTCTCACATGAGAAAAAAAAAGAAGGCAGTATCATAAGGAAAGCTGAAATTTCCATGGAATTGCACGTTCCCCCTTTTGTTATAAGTCTTGGGCACAATACTTTTGGTTACGCTGTATATATATATATATATATATGTACAAATCGAGTCTCTCGCACCTTTTCAATGGACAATAGAATCGGAAAACTCGTAATTTTTCCTTTAAACACACACACACACGAAAAAAAGAATGTATTTTCTACGGTCTACATAAAATTTTTTATGCCCTTTTCTACTTTTTTGTTCAATGGGTGTAAAACTCTATTTTGAAAAGCAATCACCAGGCTTTCAAAGAAATATTGGAAAATCCTCTCAAGTGGAATACGAGGGATGAATATAATTTTCAATTTCTTAAAATAGAACAATGCAGGAATTATTTAAATGAAATTATCAGAGGATTTAATAATAAAAAAGGCTATTTCAAAAATGTTTCAACTTAGTAAAATATATGCTATTGAATCAATATAGCATTTCTGCCAATGATACAAAAATTATTGATTCCAAAGCATATGCTATAGAATCTATAAAATATTTTACAAATTTTATAGCATATGGGTGATTCTCCAGAAACAGGTCACTTTTGATTCTTTGATTAATTAGTTAATAAATATTATCTAGAATTGGTTTATTTTTTTTTAAATTTCTTCATTTTAATGATCTTTAATAAACTCATTATCAATATAATGATATTTTACTTCCCAAAATTTAATTTGTCATCTGAAATATGCTAAAAATATACTTTTGCTCGTTCCACACATGGATTTTGCTATTTTTGAATAAAATTTTTGACATTAAAATTAAAAAAATAAAATTTTTCATTATAGTCATTTTAAAGTATGGCTGAAAAACTGTTATTCCCTAAAAGGGTTTTTAATTTTTCGTCCATTTAAATAAAAAAATGTTTATTTATAATGTTTCTTCGTAAATTTTTTTCTGGATCCGGAGTTGAGAATTTGACTAGTTTTTCGAGGTTTTGCTTGTTATTTTCATTGTAACTAAAGCAATTTTTTGATAAATATGTGTAAAAATCCCAATTGAATAAAAATCAACGGTACTAATTAACTAATTAACTTTTAAATTTATATTATTAAACAATACAATTTGCGTATTTTTATTATGTCTCAACTCCGAACCTGTTTAAAACAATCGTTTTTCAAAATAATTTTGAATTTCAACCTATAGTATCGATAAAAGTAATAAAATTGTATAAAATCCCTAAAGGATTTTTTATTTAGTCCTTAATTAACAAAGTAATTAATGTTTTTCATTTGTTTCTCAACTCCAGCTCTCTCAACTCCGGCCCCCGAAATTTTATTGAGCATGCGCAAGTTTCGCGCGAGCAGAAACGACACTCAACTACAGGGCCGTCATTCAGCTTTTCAGTTCCCTTGCGTTTAAGAAACTTAATTTTTTTTCTCTATTTTTATAAAAAAAAGCCGAGATAAATTTCTACAAAACAATTAATTTTTGCAAAGAAATTATTGTTTTGTTCTCGAAAAATTAAATATTAAAAATTTAATTACATGTCTGCGCAAAAACAATGGTGCCTGGGGCCCCGGCCGCCCTTGCTACGCTATTGCGCTGAAAGTACTACAATACATATTTATCGTTAAAATTACATTAAAAACGGTTTTTAAGCTCAAATATTTATTAGAATCACTTGTTCCAATCATAATTAATACAAAGGATGCAATAAACATGTATTTTTAAATAATTTTGAAAAAAAAATTCCTTATTCAAAAGTGACCCGTTTCTGGAGAATCACCCATATGCGCTTTTGAATCAATAATTTTTATACCTTTGGTAGAAATGCTGTTTATTCAATAGCATATTTTTCTCAGTGTGTTTAGTAATTTTTCTTAATGTGAAGGACTTGATTTCGTTTTGTATGAAATATTGAATTATTGTAAAATCTCGAATGAAGTACACACACTACTAAGATGAAGCGTGACTTTTGTTTTTATTGAATATAAGGAGAAGTGACTTTGGATAACCTGCGTCATGGTCTACGATTTATATTATATATAGTTAAAGGTAACAACAAGCAAGGGGGAAAATTGTTATAATGGTTTTGAATAAAAATAAAAATCGGATTTCAAGTATAGACACCAGCAAAATGTCTTTTTGAACGAGGAATGAGAAAAAAAATTGAAGGGAACGTTAACAGGACAACAATAAATTCGTCATGCTGTTAATAAATCCCATTGCGGGAGAGAAAGAGAGAAAATCTGAGATATGATACAAAAGCACGGATGGAGGAGGATACAGAAGGCGGCCTCTTTGCTGTATTTATTGTGTAAGCCAGCTTAAGCATTGTCGTCCATTTGCTACTGGCTTTGTCACTGTTTCCCCGAGAGCTTCTTTACCAAGACGATCACTGCATTTGTATATATATATATTGTACTTTTTTCTTACTTTCTTTTTTTTCTTCCCCTCAAAATTTGCGTTCACACGCCCTTAGACATCAAATCATCTTGCGCACTATTTACCAATACAAACAATTATATATATGTTTATTTATATAATATTAAGTAGAAAGTATGTTGTAGTGATAGAAATAAAATTTTTCTAATTTTTCAGCAAACTTTTAGTTTACACCCGAAAGAAGATTTTGGTTTTGACCATAAAACATTTAGTTGGTATTTAAAACAAGCAAAATTTTTCTGTTGCGTCAACAAAATTTTGGTTGCCCCAACCAAAAAAATCCTTCTTTATAATTTTGATTGTGTCAATTAAAGTTTAGTTGTGTCAAATAAAATTTTGTTGACGCAATAGAAAAATTTTGATTTCTTAAATACCAACAAAATGTTTTGTTGTTAAAACTAAACCCATTTTTCTAGTGCATATAGATGAATAATTGTAAATTTTTAAAAATTCATAGTTTAAAATCTAGAAAAAATTATTATCTGAAAAAGTTTTTTTTAGAAAATAAGAATAGGTAAATATTTTTGTAGAATAAGTACAATTTTTTTATACTAAAAATTCTTGTACAGAAATTGACCCATCAGGTCCACATTTCAATTTCTTCATTTTTAATGAAATTTTTTTTTGAAAATTAACGGAAAATTATAGATATTATTCGTTTATTTGTCAGCAGAAGCATGGTTGATTATGATGGAATATTATATGGGACTTTTGTGCAAATGGGTGAACACCCCATATATGTGTATACATATAACGTGGCACGCGGGCAAGTGCGCTTGTGGTGACATATGTCTGAAAAGTGCGTAAAATTTGCATCGCTTTAAACATTGATTCGTTTCGTATATAGGTTCAGCAGCTCAATGGCACCAAGCCCATATTCTCTGTTGAGGATTCCTCTTCTCACTTTGCATGAGACTATAATATACCGCATTCAACGTGCCAACGTCGAAATGGCACAAGTTTTGAACAGGTATAAAAATTCATGTCAAAGATACGAATAATTTATCATAAATGAGTATAATCTAATTTTCGTCTAAATTTCAATTCAATAAATTTCCATATACAATATGTATATATATATATATATATAGTAAATGATTTTTTCCTCATTTTATTTTTTATATGACACTTTTTTGCAGAATTGAAATCCAATCGAGTTTTGTATTATCTTAAGAATCAAGTAGGCAAAAAAAGCAAACAGAGGAAAAAATGATTAAAAAATATGATGAATTAAAACTATAATTAATGTAGGTTTTAACAATATATAAGATGTGAATAATTTACAAATTTCTAGTTTATTTATTCCATTTGGCCAATATATGTGTAATATATTTAATATTCATTATATTTCTCCAATTTTGAATTCAATTCTACGGATGCAAATTATTTTATACATATATATATATACTTACGCCATGAGAATCGAATATGAAATCGCGCAGCTACCTGGCGCTCTTTAAAACGACCAATAATAATAATAATAATACGTTCAATTTATTAACACATCCCAGATGTCCTCTCGTATTCTGTATTGGGCGTGATTCTCTGGCAATAAATTGGGAAGCAAAAATTCAAAATCGATAGTTTTTGAATTCAAATTCTACAGTGGCAGTTTGCTAACTGAAGATAATTACAATTTCATAATACAACTTTCGATCACGAGGCCAATAAATTATTATTTATTGGTTAACGCGAGTTTTTGAGATGGTGGTAGCAGCAGCATGTATAATGTGAGAATATAAAGTTGAACTGATTGATTTGTAAAACCCAATTCGATGTCAATGTCAAATCGACATTATCGAATTCAAATCACATATGCTCCATATATTAACAATGATTCGAAATTGCTATCATTTTTCATTTGGATATATATATATATATATATATATATATATATATATATATATCTTAGCTTTAAAATGACTTTATAAAAACGTGTTTAATGAATGACTTCCCATAATTTTTTGCATTGACACAATAATTTTAGGAGTGTAAGACTTTTTATTATAATAGATTATTATTTGATTTTATTGCTATGTTAAATTTACACGGAGAAAAATGATTTGTTATTTATGGCTTTTTTTTATAAAAATAGAGAAAAAAAATTAAACAAAATATTTCTTTAAATTTAAAAATTTTTTGTTAAAATAAACAACTTTTTAAAAATAAACAGTGCCGACTAGAAACTTTTAAAAAAATATAAAAAAATTATGTCCTAAAATATTATTTTATCCTTTTGTTAAAGTACTTATAAAAATAAAAAAAGTAGAGCAACATCAAAAAATTTACTTTTTATAACCATAACATTCGTTTGCTTCTAAAGTCCCTTTCTTCAGAGCGCGTCACATTTAGATATGCTGATGTAAAAAACAATTACATATTTATACTTATAATTTAAGAAATATAAGTTGTCATTGGCAATTATTTGTGTCACGGGAGACGTACTAATTTTACGCAGTTCACTTGTATAACACGAATGTAAAATTATAAGTAGTTTATGAGCTTATACATAATTAACCTTTAAATGTCTGAATAAATAAAAACCAAAAAGAGCAAAAATATAAATATCCGTGATAAACTAAAATTGCTTCGGCCTGGAAAAATATGAAATGAAATAACATAACCTATTCTTTTAACCTTTACTTCATTATTACACAAGATTTATTTAACAAATATTGCCAATGTCCCAAGATTGTAAATCTTCTAATATTTATGCTCCATATTTGTTCATTTTATATTTATTTACCAATTTTCCTATTTAATTTTAACTTAATTATAAGAACATTAAATAATAAATAAATTCGGGAACTGTCAACACGGTCAATACGTTCCTTAAACGCAAGGGAACTGAAAAGCTGAATGACGGCCCTGTAGTTGAGTGTCGTTTCTGCTCGCGCGAAACTTGCGCATGCTCAATAAAATTTTGGGGGCCGGAGTTGAGAGAGCTGGAGTTGAGAAACAAATGAAAAACATTAATTACTTTGTTAATTAAGGACTAAATAAAAAATCCTTTAGGGATTTTATACAATTTTATTACTTTTATCGATACTATAGGTTGAAATTCAAAATTATTTTGAAAAACGATTGTTTTAAACAGGTTCGGAGTTGAGACATAATAAAAATACGCAAATTGTATTGTTTAATAATATAAATTTAAAAGTTAATTAGTTAATTAGTACCGTTGATTTTTATTCAATTGGGATTTTTACACATATTTATCAAAAAATTGCTTTAGTTACAATGAAAATAACAAGCAAAACCTCGAAAAACTAGTCAAATTCTCAACTCCGGATCCACACCCAAAAAAAAGTAATCTTATATTCAGAGGAAAATTCCTCTTCTAATATCCTCTAAATATTTCCTCTTAAAACAAGATTATTCAATTGAAATGTAGAATATTTTTATTCTTCATTTTAATGGAAGAATGACAAAAGGATTCCTTTTGTATTTTCTTCTTTAATTAAGATTTTCTGTTTTAAATTTAGAAGATTTAAAAAAAAGAAACGGAAAAAAACAATGTAATCGTTTGATCCCTTTCCCTGGATATGATAGTTGTGAAGTTGTTTTTAACCTTTCAGTTTTAATATTTCTGGTAAAATGTCAACAAAAAGGACAAAAAAATAGATTTGCTTTATTAAAAATACAGAAAATATAGTTAAATTCAAATTAAATGAATATTTTTAACGCTATTTTTAGATTTAAAAAAATTTGGATATTTTTTGTGAAATTTTACTACTCAGGTAAATAGAAATACTATAACCCTATTTTTGAATCTTTCGAATTTTTTAAATCTTTTTATTTATTTTTTTAAAAAAGTTTTAAAACGTTAAATAATTTCATATATGAAATTTTTTTCTGTCCTATAAAAAATGTTAACTTTTAAACATATCATCATGTTTTAAAATTATTTTTGCGCTGAAAATCTCTTTGATCATTACAACTGATTGATGAAAACTTATTTTTTGTATTTTAATTATCAATATAAAATGTTGATAATTAACCAAAAACATGACATTGTTAATGTTATATTAAAAATCAATTTTTATTATTATATTGAAGTGAACTATTATAATTTTACTTAATTTTAATTTAAAAATGTATTTTCTGCAAAGATTTTATTATTTGATTGAAATTATAAATATTTTATTGATGGCTTTGACATTAAAAACAATTTTACGAGGTTTGGATGATTTAAGAGGAAAATCCTCTTAAATGAAGAATAATAATTTTGATACCAAAATTAAGAGGAAAATATGCATTTATTTTAGAGGAATCCTCTAGATTGAAAATTACTTTTTTTAGGGTGCAGAAAAAAATTTACGAAGAAACATTATAAATAAACATTTTTTTATTTAAATGGACGAAAAATTAAAAACCCTTTTAGGGAATAACAGTTTTTCAGCCATACTTTAAACTGACTATAATGACAAATTTTATTTTTTTAATTTTAATGTCAAAAATCTTATTCAAAAATAGCAAAATCCATGTGTGGAACGAGCAAAAGTATATTTTTAGCATATTTCAGATGACAAAATAAATTTTGGGAAGTAAAATATCATTATATTGATAATGAGTTTATTAAAGATCATTAAAATGAAGAAATTAAAAAAAAAATAAACCAATTCTAGATAATATTTATTAACTAATTAATCAAAGAATCAAAAGTGACCTGTTTCTGGAGAATCACCCATATATGTTAGTTGAGAAAGCTAATCGAAAATTCGTCAACTGTGAAGAAAAGGTACCATTTTGACTTAACAGTGAAAGACGTATACCATTTCGATGTTGCGCTGAAATAAGAACTATAGTTTTCTATTTTTATTCTAAATGATAAAAAAATAACTTAGATTGCACCACAAAGGTTTTTATACATTTTCGATTCTGATGATAAACTCATGGAATTTTTAATTAAAAAATAATTTTTGCCTATTAATTTGAAATTAAAAAATTAGTAAGAGAACAAGGCGCAAAGCACCTTCATCTAGGGTTTCGTGTCTTTTAAAATTCAGGTCAAAAATTAATTTGTATATAATAAAAAATATTTTTCCATGGTAATGTTAACCATGGCAACGGTTGCTATAGCAAAATTTGTCATGAAATCGGTTGCTATGGACCTATATGGATAACGTTTGTTATGGAAACAGTTGCTATGGTAACTATAAAGGTTTCGGCCTTGAGCCACGAAACCCTCAAAATGAATAAGACTTAGAAATTTTTATTAATATTTTACATTATGGAAAATAAAAAAAAATATTATTCAAATGCAAGTAGTCTTCTTTAATGATCATAAATAATCTTTATTAAATTGTAGAATAATTCATAGGCGTAATAATGCTCTAATTGAAAGATATAACATAAACTAATGCAAGGAGGATTTAATTCTTCACTCTCTATATAATATTTATAGTAATTTTCCCCAAATGTTCTCAGGAATGTTCATTCAGGGAAAAACTGAACTGTCAACATCGTAAAATTATTGGAGGGTATCCATTGAGGTGTTTTTGTCCCTTCTACCCCTCCGTTCTCTCTTTTTTATTGGAATCGACCTGCGTGCGTGTTTTTCATGAATGAAATCTCCTAACCGTGCGGCTATCCGTCAATGATGGTGTGTGTCCTTTTCGTAGATCCTTTAACCATCAATGGTCACCGCACTCTTTCCTCGCTTTGTGCCATTTCTCGTAACAAACGAGGCGCAACAATGTCACTGTCTTCTCTCCCACGCACAATGAGCTTGGCATTCGACCTAGCACCAAAATGCAAGCACAGTACAATGCATCCAATACAATGCATTCGATACGAAAAGAAAAATGGCCTTTGTCACCCACCTGGCATTTTTTTCTCTCTATAGATATACATATATATGCGTATCCCGAGGCATCGTCTTCTAGGCTATCGATGATTTCAAAGATATTGGGTCTTAAAAACAGCCTTGCCATATGCTCTGCTATTTATGAAAATAGATTATTCAATTTGAAAACAAAAATTATATTCAAAGGATTAATACAAAACGAAAAAAGAAGGGGATTCTGTTTTTAGTGCACCATGAGGACAGAAATCACGAAACGAAATCAGTTACGGTTGCAGATGGTATATCAATAAATGACATAATCCCCATGGGTTTCTTGTATTTGTAAATGTTACAAATTTTTGAATCCGATGAATGTATATATTGTATAAATTTGAATCATCATGTTTCAATATTGTATATAACTACTTGAATCAACTTTTTTTCACATATAAATGAATTGAGAAAAATATTTTTCTATAAAACGTCCGATGTATAATAAAAATTAAATATTCATTAATTAGGATCATTCTATAATAGGTTCAGTAAATCCATTACTCGAAATGATGCTTGAGGAATGTCGCCCAATATAATCCATTTGAGCGCGTATGTACGGAATGACGAAGAGAATTTTCTTCTTGTAGAAATATCAATGAATTTTTGTGCATTCATATATATATATATATATATATATACATAATAGTCATAATATACAGTAAACTCAAGTATGAATGATGGTGAATTAAAAATAGAAACACGATGAATAGTGGATTAGAAATCAAAAGCTCTTCCTTATTCTAAAAATGATGAGCAAAAGGGATGACCAGGCGCATTACATTTCGTTTATTTGAAGGTTTCTAAATAGAAAAAATTTATTGAAAATTTAATTAAGGTAAAATATTTAAATAAATGTAAAATTTATAAATTCCAAACGTTGTCTACGACTAAAACTGAATGGCCCCTAAAGCAGTCCCCGCAGTATTTAAATTCTTCAGAAAAAAAAGAAACAATTTAAAATACTCTTACAGTTTTGAAATAAAGAACCTATTTTCTTATACAATAAATTCCCCAATTTCCCAAAAACGCTGCAATTAGTCAAAATAAATAAAATCATTCTCAATTCTCGGATGTGCTGACAAAAGTATAGAAAAAAAAACTCA